>NC_046155.1:11011640-11311640 GCF_011064425.1 Rattus rattus
CAGGATACAGTAACCTGGGCTGGCATTTGTGTTCTCTTAGGGTCTGTATGACATCTGTCCAGGATCTTCTGGCTTTCATAGTCTCTGGTGAGAAGTCTGGTGTGATTCTGATAGGTCTGTTATGTGACGGGAAGAGTATCTTTTCTAGTCCAATGTTGGAGTTCTGTAGGCCTCTTGTATGTTTATGGGCATCTCTTTCTTTTGGGATTGGGAAGTTTTCTTCTATGATTTTGTTGAAGATATTTTTGGTCGCTTTGAGCTAGAGGAGTCTTCACTCTCTTCTATATACCTATTATCCTTAGGTTTGATCTTCTCATTGAGTCCTGGATTTCCTGTATGTTTGGACCAGTAGCTTTTTCTGTTTACATTATCTTTGACCATTGTGTTGATGATTTTCCTATGGAATCTTCTGCTTCTGATTCTCTCTTCTATCTCTTGTATTCTGTTGGTGATGCTTGTATCTCGGCTCCTTGTCTCTTCCTTTGGTTTCTATATCAGGGTTGTCTCCTTTGTGCTTTCTTTATTGCTTCTATTTCAATTTTTAATTCCTTCATCTGTTTGATTATCTTTTCCTGGAATTCTTTCAGGGATTTTTGTGATTCCTCTCTATAGGCTTCTACTTGTTTATTTATGTTTTCCTGCGTTTCCCTGAGGGAGTTCTTTATGTCATTCTTGATGTCCTCCAGCATCATGATCAAATGTGATTTTAAATGTAGATCTTGCTTTTCTGGTGTGTTTGGCTATTCAGTGTTTGCTTTGGTGGGAGAATTGGGCTCTGATGGTGCCATGTAGTCTTGGTTTCTGTTACTTGGGTTCCTGTGCTTGCCTCTCGCCATCAGGCTGTCTCTGGTATTACCTTGTTCTGCTATTTCTGACAGTGGCTAGACCGTTTTATAGGCCTGTGTGTCAGGAGTGCTGTAGTCCTGTTTTCTTTCAGCCAGTTATGTGAACAGAGTGTTCTGCTTTTAGGCATGTAGTCTTTCCTGTCTACTGGTCTTCAGCTGTTCCTGTGGGCGTGTGTCCTGAGTCCACCAGGCAGGTCACTTGGAGCAGAAAAGTTGGTCTTACCTCTGGTCCCGCAGCTCAAGTTGCTCGTGGGGGGCTGCTTTTGAGCTCTCTGTGAGGGCGGCAATCAGAAGGGCCTGCCCCACCTTTTCCCGGGCCCCTGTTCTAGGGGTCCCAGATGGAGTTAGGTGTTTTCCTCTGGAGTCAGAAATGTGGGCAGAGTGTAGTCTCTTCTGGCTTACCAGGAGTGTCTGACTCTCTGAAGGTTTAGTTCTCCCTCCCACAGGATTTGGGTGCAGAGAACTGTTGATCCGGACCCTTCAGGTCTGGACAGTGTCTGGACTGCAGAGGATCTGCCGCTAGTGTGCCCCTATCTTCCTGTTCCCAGAGGCCCTATACAGTTTCCTCTTGGGCCAGTGATATGTGCAGGGGTGGGCAGTATTGGTGGTCTCTCCCGCTCTGCAGTCTCAGGAGTGTCCACCTATCCGGGCGGTGAGCTCTCTCTCCCAAGGTGTTTGGGAGCAGGGAGCTGGGGGCCGGGATCAGGGAGATTCAGGCTCCAGCTAAAAACTGGAAGTGTCCAGTCCCAGAGGAATTTTGCCTCTGTGTGTCCTGAAGTACATAGTTTTTAAATGGCCTCAGGGCATAGCATTACCTTGATTCCAAGGTTTAGCAAAAGTTCAATCTCTTTCAAGAAAAAAAGATATCTTCAGAAAAATGTATCACCACCTCAGATGACCAAGATTTGGAGGTACAGCCTTTATTCAGCTCTTCTGACTATATGTCCAGCCACTGTTCTATTGGATAATACTAACACATCGTTCATAGAAAAAAGCCTATGAACGCCACCAAGTCTATTAAGTCCATTAAGTGCTTGGATAATGGCAAGGATCAAGAAATAATGATAGACATTTTAAGAAGAAAATTTATTTTTCTTTATTAAAGGAAAATTTTAATACATTTGCTAGTGTTTAAGTACGAAAGATGGTTAGAAGTGTCTTGGAAAACTGAGAAAGTAAGAATGGTCAAACCAAAATGAAACCAGGAATAAAAACAAAACACCCCAAAAGCAAGATAATTTGGTATTCTATGGCATATATGAAGTGGTCTTAGTGAATGCACCTTTCTGGTTGTCTGATGATGTGACAGTCTGTGCTTACCTTTATTTTCTTGTAGCTACTGTCCATCCATGTCAGGGGGTGCACAAATTTAACTTCTTGATTGTTTTTTTATTAATTAATGACCTAAATACAAGCTGTGACACATTTTAAAATTGTATGAGAGGTATGGTTTGTCCTATCTTTTATGGGAAAGAATACTAGCTAATTATTCTACCACTGAGTCTAATTTTGTTTTTTGAAAGCGATGAACCCAGTGCTTTTTTAGTCTTGATCATTGTTCTTACCAAGGAAAGCAAGAAAACTGATCTTCAGAGCATACTGTAGTGTCAAGAACATCTCAGTTCATTCTTTAAGCTCATTCAAGGTGATCAAGACCTTGACATATGTGCATAGATGTTTGTATATTGAGGCCTCTAAGTGTACACATGTTTCCTACTGTGACCATTGTATTTTGCAGTTCAATTTAGAAAAAGATTGAAATGATCGGGGTAAGACAGTGGGGGAATGTAGAGAGAATATCCTGGGAGAAAATGTTTTGGTCACTGTCACTTATGAACTCCTTGGAGACTGGTCCTAGACAACAGGCCAGGATGAGACAGGCACTTAAAAGCAGCTTTTCTATAAAGCACTGACTCCTCACTTTGGACCCATGATGTGACTGAAGCAGGATGAAAGCCAGGCATCTGCCTTCCTGTTGCATCTGTCTGCTTCCTTTACTTTTACTGAAGGCATGGAGATAATGTTGTCTTTAACCTTTCCCCTTGAGTCCTTGAGGAGTTTCAGAGCAGCAGAACCTCACAGCATTACATACCCCCAGGACATTGGTCATTACCCTTGAAGGGAGACCTCCATCCCAGAACAGAAGTGATCATCTTGTAGAAAGTAGATTGGTCTCTTTAAGATTAAGAGTGATAAGGATTCCTTGGAATTATCTCGTAGAACCTGAAAGAGACAATGATAAACTGGACTACAACTTGGAAAGACTGCTTCTGAACACACACCTGTTAGTTTTCCAGTTCCAGCTCTCTTCCTCAATTTAAATGTAAACCTAGTATCAGCAAGAACTTGGTGCCACTGGGTTCCTTTATTTGTTTCTCTCTCCAGTGTGGTTACACAGGATAAAATCTTCTCTGCTTTGTACAATAGTTTACCTCTTTCACTGATAGATTCTGCTTGGGTTGTATATTTTTGAGACCAAGTTCTCATCCTAGAAACTCCAGTAACAAGAAAGTGACCAACTATAGGATAGTACTTCTGCCAAGGAGTAAGTAGACCTTTCTTTCTGAAACTGAAAGAAGAAGGCTCTTTTCTTAAAAGACCAAAGGTACATTAAATCCAGCAATTATAAGGAATATGAAAAAAAAGGAGAAAAAAAGAGATACATAGAGACGGGCATACAGATAGATCAGACAGAGCAACAAATACACACACACACACACACACAGAGAGAGAGAGAATGAAGAGAAGAAATATAGGAACCTAAAAAGAGTAGGGTTGAAAGATATTTGTGCTGGAATTGGTGAAGTGCTACTAAATTATGTCTTCTGTATTTCTCACAGATGATTGTGATCTTACCCAACTACCTTAGGAGTAAAGAATAAACATTGAGCCAATGATTGAAGCTATGCTAGCTAAATCTAGTAGCAATTAAACAAGTTTAGAAGATCATATCCCCAAACAATTCCTATTTATGCTCAGAGACCTACTGGGGCAGGTCCAGTCGAAAGCCAAGTCAGCCCCCTGGGGCTTGGTGGAATCAAAGTGGACAGGGAATTCTCCAGAAATGAGATGAAGAGTGAGAACAGAGAAACAACCAGAGTTCTAACTCCACAAATCCTCAAGCCCCATGCCTTTCCCTGGTAAAGGGGCAGTGGGGAAGAGCTGGCACATGGAAATGTGTGCTGTCCTCAGAGGAAGGCAGGTTCTCAGAGGTTCAGCTCTATTGAACCATTAGGAGGATCATAAGGTTCAGTTAGTCGTGTGCTGCGTATTAGTGCCAGGTCCAGGTAGGGGAGACCTGTCTGAGCTGCTGTGTTGTCTAGACCCTGAGAATGGGTCAATGAATGGTCTTTTGTTTGCTATCTCGTGAGAGGGTCTTTCTGGTCTTGAATGACAGATAGATTAGAGGATAGTTTAATCTCTTATGGATAGCTACTGAGGAGTCACCCATTTTGGGTACAAATAGTAACTATTACAAACCAGTCTTTAAAGCAAACATCCTCCCTGCAAGGGTTCAAAGGAGAGATCCATTTCCTTAGAATTGTGGGTCAGTTCTTAAGGTTGTCTGAAAATGGTCAGAAATATATCCTTCCTTGAGGAATGAATGCTTTGTTGCGATAGCCAGAATATTTACTGCAATTTACACAGCTTCTACATTACACAGTCAAAATCAAATTCTAGGAAGAGGAGAGACTTGTAGATGATGTTTTTGGAGACATACTGATTCTGAATAGTGATACCAGAGGATGACATATTGTTAAGGTAATGTGAGAAAACGACCAGAGCTTCTCAACCCAACCTTCAAGAGGCAGAGAGTTGTGGAGTCACAAAGGCAGCTTGGGAACACCAAAGGAGAGCACTGTCACCTGCAGCAGAAGCTCACATCTTTCACTCTTACTGTTTTGCAAAGTCCTCAGAGGAGCAATGAATCGAGCAGGGGAGCCTGGCGGGCTTTCTCAGTTATTCATCAATGCCTTGGATGAAGCCAAACAGCCAAGAGTAAGTTTTCATTTCTATGTTTATTATACTTTGGATGCTCTTAAAAATAAAATAACTCACAATCAAACCCCAAAACTCTAAATAAAATGCATAGAAAAAATTAAAAAAAAAAACTGGAGATAGAAATATCAATTTAATTTAAATTTGGGCTCAAGGATGTTTAATAATTGACTATCAAGCTTAGTTTGGGTTTTCTAACAGCCACCACATGTTTTCCTGATTGAGCAAAACATGGTATATTTTTGTCAAGTTGGATTCCATATGTATGCATGTCTGCTCAAAAGAAAATGTGTGTGTGACTCCAGAGTATGCTACACATTTGTAATACCAGCACCTGAGAGGTGATATGGGGAAGTCATGAGTTCCAGACCCGCCTTGGCTATAAAGTCAATATATGTCTCAAAACAAAACAACGGTATGTAGTGGTTCGTGCCTTTTAACACCACTACTTGGGAAGCTGAGGCAACAGGTTCTCCATGAGATTGAGTCCAGCCTGGGCTACATAGGTAGTTTCAACCTGTTTGGAGTACATTTTACAAAGTAAGACCCCAATTCAAAAACAAAAATAACAACAAAACAAAACAAAAGAAAAAATTAAACACAATGCCAAACAAACAAACAAGCCCAGCTAAGAACAAGTAATAAAGCAAAGAAGAGGAACACAGTGTGTAGTGTGTGAATGAGAGGAGTGGTACTCACCCTCTTAGTAGATGGCGTTGGTTTACAGACATGAAACACATCTAGGGTTTGAGTCTTTGGCATAGTCTACATCATGATCCTTTCCCTCTTTGGTCTTCTGACCTTTGAACTTACTTGAAACTTGTGGACTAGAAGAGTCTGATTGAGGGATGTAGCTCCCTGGAACTGAGGTTCAGTGAGCAGACTTAGCTTTGGGGCACAGATTCCTTGTAGTTGCAGATGCCAGTGTGGAGAACTTGGCTATGTATTGAATCAAAAATTGGAACTCTTCCCAGGATTTCAGAAGGCTGGAATGTTGAGTTAAGTTTTGTTGGCCCTTTAAAAATAATAGTTTTTTTTTATTTTCGAGAATTCAGATATGCATATAATCAAACTCAGTTATCCCCAAATCCTTAACATGCACCCCTACCTTCATGTCCTTTTTTTTTTTTAACCAGTAAGTCCAGTTAATGCAGCTCGTATATTCATAGCTGTGGGGCCATCCACTGGAGCATGAGAAGTCTATCACTGGCCACACATTAAGAAAAAAAATCTGTCGATAGTTCCTCAGTAATGTGCTAGAAGCTTGCTTGGATTATCTTGTTCAGGCCATAGCTGACAGCCGTAGCTACTATGAGTTCACAATTCCATAGCCATATTAAGTCCAGAAATTTGCATTTCATAGTACCCTGAGTTAATTTTAAAATTTTGTGTGTGTGTGTGTGTGTGTGTGTGTGTGTGTGTGTGTGTGTGTGTGTGAGAGAGAGAGAGAGAGAGAGAGAGAGAGAGAGAGAGAGAGAGAGAGAGAGAGAAAGAGAGAGTGTCTGGGGTATAGATACCCCTATGTGCATATACTGAGGCCAGAGCAGCACATTGGCTGTCTTCCTCTATCCCTGCCTGCCTGATTGCCTTGAGATATGATGTTTCCCACAAGCAGAGGCCTGATTCTTTGGCTAGACTGTCTGTCCAACAAGTTCTGAGCATCTGCCCATCTCTGCTTCCGAGGGCTGTGGTTACAGGCACAACCAGTCACACGTGACTTCTTGTGTGGAGTCTGGGGATTCAAATCTAGGTCCTCAAGCTTGCAGAGCAAGTGCTTTAAACCACTGCGCCATCTCCCCAGATCCTGTCCTCTAAATCTTACTCAGTAAATCTTCAGTATAGTAGTGGTCACTGCATGATTTTAGAGTGCCAGGCACTGGTTTAGGCTCTAAGCAACAGTGAATGTCAAGCAAAGTCATTAGTGCTGTTAGGGAGCTTGGAGCCACAGAGGTGTGGCTGTAAACAAACGAACAGGGAGGTAAACATGTCATCAAATGGGAAGAGCGACCCTTGATAGGTACAACAGTTCTCTTTATGGGCACTGACTGTTCCCTTTGTGTTTAATCATGGAGAGCAAATGCCAGGGATGGAGGTTAGTCTGCTCGTTCTCCTCAGTGCCCTGTGCACACAGAGAGGGTGGGAAGTGTTTTCTGCTCACATTCAAATCCAGGTCCTCAGCTTACAGAACAAGTGCTCTAAATCACTGAGAAGTTTCAACATTTGGAAACCCCCATCCAGGTATTCTCCTGTATTTCTTTTTCTAAAAATGAATTGAAGTATTCATTCAAATATATATTGTATATTGAACATACGTCTCCCCCATTTTTTACCTTCCCCTTTCTCACCTCTTTGCCTCTCAACCATTATCTGTGTCTCCCTAGAGTTTTACTTCTGCTTTCATGCCCTGTATACCCCATGATTTTATGTATCTCTGTGAAGTCTAATAAGCACAACAAGAGAAAGCAGGTACTTATCTTCCTGAGGTTGATTCATTTAAGTGTCTCCAGTTGCATCTATTTTCTTGCAAATAACAGAACTTCATTCGTCCTCATGGTGTTCTGTACATGTACCATGGTTTCCTTACCTGCTCTGCTCTTACTGGGAGCCCAGGTTGGTTCAATAACTTAGCCATTGTGAACAGTGTCACTGTCAACATCGATGTGCAATTATCTGTACCATATGTTCACTTGGAGTCTTTTGGATGAGTACCCAGTAGTAATGCAGCTAGCTCAAAGAGACATTTTAGATTTGTGAGAAAGCGCCATCCAGATTTCCACAGTGACTAGACTCATTTACATTCCCAGCAGCAATGGGTAAGTATTTCCTTCGTTTTAGATCTCTGGGAGCGTTTGTTGTTGCTTTCCTGTTGACTGACATTGTGACTCACCGGAGATGGAGATGGAATTCTCATGCCGTTTTGGTTTGCTTTTCTTTTCTCTGATGGCCACTACCGTGGCTGAGCCTTAAAATTATTTTAGGTTCATTTTTATTTATGTGTGCATCCGTGCGTGTAGTGTAAAATATGTTCACATGTATGTGGGTGCCCACAGGGGCCAGAAGAGGGCATCAGATCCTAGGGAGCTGCAGTTACAGATGGTTTTGGGCTGCCCAGAATGGGTGCTAGAGAGCAAACCAAAGTCCTCTGCAAGAGCGAGCAGTGCTGTTGATGTACAGCCACTCTCCCACCCCCTGAGCATTTTCATTTATTTATCTTTCCTAAACTGTCTGTTCCCTTCAGTAGCCCATTTATTAATTGGGTTGTTTGATTTCCTGTAGTTTATTTTTCTTTCATTTTCTAACTTCCTTACCAAGTGAGGCTGTCACAAATGCCTTGGCAGCATCAGGCAACAGCACAGAGGTAAATGTCTTTAGAGAGGGGAAACAACATTTTTTACAACATGAGCTTGAAATTATATTTTAAAAGGTAGGGTTATACCAAAATTGTGAAAAAAAGTTAAAGGAAGAGCTGCAACTAGTACAAATACTGTTAACACATTTTTCTGTGATGGAAAGGAACAATGTCCTTATATGACTGTCACAAGTACAAAGGTCATGGCAAGTCTTCAAACTGGAGCACAGCAAATATGGGCTGAGACACATTCTTCTAGAGATGTTCCTGTCACCTTGCAGGGCTGTACTGCTAACTCAGGGAGTGAGATACACAATAGCATTCTGTCTGCCATGGAAGATGGGATGCTTTTGAATGGAGTGTCTGTATCCAGCCCTGTCCAAATGCTGGTGTTGTACTCTGCCATGTGATGCTATTAGTTAGTGGAGCCTGAGGAGAAAGTAGGTTTGGATGAGAATGTGGGTATCAAAGCCCTGTGACAGGATTAGTATTCTAGAGGGGGAAGGGAGTACACTTTCCTCTCTCTGTGTGAGGATACAGAAGAAGGCAGCAATCTGCCATCCAGACCAACGGCATTCATGGTGACCCGACCCATGACCACCTTGAACTTGGAATTTTCCACCGTCAGAATTTTGGACAATAGAAATCTATAGTCTGAACTACTCAGTCAATGGTAGTTTAAAATAACATCCTGAATGAAAACAAACATTTATATTCTAGAGAATGAAAACAGATGTTTGTTCTTGCTTATACAAGGGTTCTGTGGCGAAGGCATGTGATTGCATATATGGTTCCCTGTGTTTATAATTGTGCATCTTTCTCTCTCTCTCTCTCTCTCTCTCTCTCTCTCTCTCCCTTTCTCTCTCTCTCTTTCTTTCTTTCTTTCTTTCTTTCTTTCTTTCCATTTTTTAAAGAATTGGGTATTTCTTATTTACATTTCAAATGTTATTCCCTTTCTCAGTTTCCTGTCCATCAGCCCCCTAGCCCCTCCAATCTCCTTCTATAAGGGTGTTCCCCTCCTCATCCATCTCCCCTTACCAACCCCCTGACAATCCCCTACATTGGGGGTCCAGCCTTGGCAGGACCAAGGGCTTCTCCTTCCACTGGTGCTCAGCAAGGCCATCCTTTGCTTCATATGCAGTTGGAGCTGTGGGTCAGTCCATGTAGTTTTTGGGTAGTGGTTTGGTCCCTGGAAACTCTGGTTGGTTGAGTTGTGCATATTCATCTAATTTTTTATTGTAGGCACCATGGAAACTTGCAGTGAAGTCTGTTTCTTTTAATTATAAGTGAGGAATACTCAATATTGGGACTTTAAAAAAATAAAACAAGAGATGTTTCTTTAAGCATCCATTAATCATTCATTATAACCTGCATTATATAGTTTACTATGGGTAGGCATCTAGTGTTGGGATTATTTACAAAGGCAAAGGAAGGCTTTAGGTATCCCATAATGGGCATCGGACCAGCAAGAGGCAGCAATGATGAGAGGCGGTTTCTACCCTTGGGACTGGAGTAACATGGTAAGGGAACAGTGCCATTGGAACTCAGTCATACCTCACACTATGGAGGCTAGGGCACTCACTCAGAGCTGGGGTCACTGAACCAAAGGGTTGGGGAAAGATGATAATTTGTGGGAGATGAACACCCTATCTCTTATTTCATAATTCTTCATTCTCCAGCCAGCTCCTACCTTTGATTAAACCTAACTGGAAGCCAGAGGGTGATGGGCCCAGCTGTACAGTTCTTAGAGACCAGCCTTCCACAGGATATGGAGGATGTGGTCACTGAACCAAAGGGTTAGGGAAAGATGATAATCTGTGAGAGATGAACACCCTATCTCTTATTTCATAGTTCTTCATTCTCTAGCCAGCTCCTCCTACCTTTGATTAAACTTAACTAGAAGCCAGAGGGCGATGAGCCCAGCTGATGCAGTTCTTAGAGACCGGCCTTCCACAGGACATGGGAGGATGAATGTAGATTTGGTGGAAAACACCTGAATAGTTGGCAAAACCTTTCCTGGGTGAGCCTTGCTAAGGAAGAGCAGGCTTTCCAAGGATTGAAAAGGGAGTATCCAGAGAGATGGGAGGATAGATTGGTATCACTGAGACAAGAAATGGGGAATTCCAGGAAAGGGGAGTAGCCAATGGATG
Source organism: Rattus rattus (assembly GCF_011064425.1). NCBI lineage: Eukaryota > Metazoa > Chordata > Mammalia > Rodentia > Muridae > Rattus > Rattus rattus. Next base: position 11,021,984 of record NC_046155.1, read on the forward strand.
TAGATGCAATATAGATGGACTCCAAACTACCTATTTGATTCAGGAATAGGAAGATCCTTGATTACCTTCATTAATATGGTCTCAAGGAGTAGAAGGATTAAATATAATCACACATTGTCTGCTTATAATAAAGAACAGATAATGACTGTTATAGGAAAGGGACAAAGAAGAATTCTTGTTTGCCCACCTTTCCTTTTCTTCTCCTCCTTCCTCTATTCTTTCACTTTGTAGACATGATCCCGTGATCTGATGTAGCCCAGGCTGACCTCAGAACTACTATGTGACTACGAATGACCTGAACTCCTAGTCTTTCTACCTCTGTTTCCAGAGCAGTGGGATTATAAACAGTTCTACCAAATCTGGCAAAAACATCTTAAAGGGTAACACTGATAATAACTGTTTTATATCACAGGAGGTAAAGATGCTTTAGAATGGGGACCAGTGGTGTAGATATTAGATTGAGCAAATACCTTATGGAGAAAAATCCCAGAGGAAGCAGGAAGGTCTGAGAAATTAGTTTGGCAATGAAGAATCCATATACCAAGACATATGATAATTTGTGATGTCCTCAAAGGTCAGCAGAGGGTGTTATGTCTAAAGTTGATGTGACTGGTATTAAGTGCAGGCAGCTTTTTATGATGATGGAGGCAGGATCATCAGTTGTGGTAGCTTGAATGAGAATAGACCCAGTAGGCTTAGATGTTTGAATACTTGACCCCATTTGGTAGATCTGTTTGAGAAGGATTAGGTGTGGCTTTGTTGGAGGAGGAGGTATGTGGTGGAGGGTAGGCTTGAGGTTTCAAAAGTATGCGCCATTTCCAGTTAGTTCTCTCTCTCTCTCTCTCTCTCTCTCTCTCTCTCTCTCTCTCTCTCTCTCTGTATCTCTGTCTTCTCTGAATCTCTGTCTCTCTGACCAAAAAAAGGAGTTTACTCAGAAGACTGGTAATTGTTGGAATTGATAATACCACTCAACTCTGGTGTCCCTGGTCATAAAATGTTACGATCTTGTCATGTCTAGTCTGTATTAGAGATGCTGGACATCACAAATGGTAGCAAGGTTACAGAAGGTCAAGGAGTTTAGGATGGTGTGTATTGGCAGAAGACTAAAAGGAGATGAGTCTGATGTTTTGATTGGATAGGATCAGGAGGGAACCCAAAGAAGACCTTTTTGGGAAGCTGGAGGTATCAAGGTAGTCTTGAAGAGATAGAAAAAAAAACAGAAATAGAATAGAAAAAAATACTATGTATATTTATGTTTATACTATATGTGTGTGTGTGAGTGTGTGTGTGTGTGTGTGTGTGTGTGTGTGTGTGTATGTGTGTGTTTTGTCGTTTGTATGTGTGTCTATGCACCACATTTGTGCTGTGCCCACAGGGGCTACCAGAGAGTATTGATCTCCGGGGACTGAGTTACAGACAGTTATTTTCTACTATATTGCTACCCACCACAGGTTCTCTGGAAGAGCAGTCAGTACTCATGACAGCTGAACCATTGTTCCAGCCCCTAGAAGAACAACAGTTTCCATGATTATTACTAACATTCATGGAGAGTTTACTAGGGCCCAGACAGATTTATTCTCTTAATGTTTCTATGAGTGGAGTCCCACTGTTTTTTTTTTTTTCCTGAGTGAGGAAATTAAAGCAGAAAGTATCCACAGGTCCATTTGTTGGTCTGTGTATTCTAACACTAGCACCTACTTAATCCAACTCCAGAGATTATCCTTTTGACTAGTAGGAAAAGGATCAAGAATGTAGAAGGGCTTCTTTCTGGTATACTCTGACTTAAGATTTCAGTGCTGACTTGAAAAGTCACTGGTATGCTGAATTATTCTAACATTACTTTCAATGGCCGAAAAAGGGAGAAATTATACATTGCTGATGAACTGATGAGTGGATAAAAACAACCATGCAGCATATATATTATATATAACAGAATGTTATCCAGTCATGTAAGTAATGTAGTTTAAAAGCCTGGTACAAGTTCATGCATGCATTCAATGTGTTGTGATCATATTCATCCCTATGACCATCTCTTATGTCCCTCTTGCTTCTGCTGATCTTCTTTCCAACTTTTCTCCTACTTTCAGTTCTTTGTCTTTTTATTTTTATGCAATGAGTTTAATTAGGCTCCCTTTTTGTTTGCTTGTTTGTTTTGTTTTTAGCCAAGGTTTCTTTGTATAGTTTTGGTTGTCTTGGAACTCGATCTATAGGCCAAGCTTACCTTATTTCAAAGATCAGCCTGCATCCTGAGTGCTGGGATTAAAGGCATCCACAATCATGCCCCATACTAGGGCTACTTTTATGAACATGATGACTAGGGACTATTTATGGGAGCATGGGAAAATTACTGGTGGGTATACCACTGAAGAAAATGATTCTAGCTCTCCAGGCAATTTGTCCATTGCTTCTTAAGGAGGGGTGCACCTTACAAGCTTCCCCTCATTTATGATGGAATGTTAAATGGCTTTATCTTGTGTAGGTAGATGCAGCTGCTGTAAGTTTGTGGTGCAACTGCTAGGCTACATTCAGAAGACAACATTTCCCAGCACTCCTCCCTATCCTCTCGCTTTTCAGATCTTTACACCCCCTTTTCTGCAATGTTCCTTTGGACCTTGAAAGTAGTCATTTAGATGTTTGCTCAGCACTCAACAGTCATCTAGCCTCTGCATTTTGACTACCTATGAGTCTTTATATAGCTCTCATTCATGGCAAAATAATTTTTTTGAGCAAGACTGAGAATAGAACTTGTCTATGGATAGAAATACATTTTTTTTGAAATTTAAAGAAAAAATTTATTGAAGATCTGAAAAACAACTCCTATAAGATTAACTTTTCCACAAAATTGTAGCTATGAGATCATGGTGTCTATCATGTTAAAACGTGCATTAGACACTAATACAAAAACCATGAAAACAAGCCACCATTCCTTAACAATTGAGCAAAGACAAAATGCCTAAGGAACAATATGGATGACTTGCAAAGGATGGGCTGTTTAAGCACCATTTAAAAAAAAGCACAGATGGATGACTGTTCAGTTGTGTGCACTGAAGGGAACCTTGGCACTAGGAGTCAGAGCATTTTGTCACAGAGCATTAACACATATAAAAGTGCGTAGTGTCAAAGGAACAGAACCACCAGCATTCAAAAGCAGCTTTGTCAACGAGGCAAACACTGTACAGCATGTCTCTCTGTTGTCCATCACTGATACACTGGTAGAAACTTTGAAATGAAAAAAAGAAAGAAAAAAGGAGCAGCTACTCCTTTTATTTTCTCTGTTTAAAATCAAACAGAAAACAAACATCAACTCTGTTATACACTAACGGTCTTCAAAGTATATCATTTGTACAAGAGAAGGACCAAGAACCAAACTGTTTACCGAGATCCAAGCACAAGTGAGAGAAAGAGAGAGAGCGCACTCCTCACACGGCTTTCCGCTGGTACTCAGGAGGGGCCACTTCATAATCACTGGCACTGAAGAGAGTTGCAGAATTCTTCGCCAGGTACTTGAGGAAATCATGTAGATAGTTCAGTAATAAAGCAAGGCTTTTCTCATCTAGAGGTGTATATGCCAACATCGCTCCAATTCGCACCAATAATCTCAGTAAATGTGGTGCTCCACACACCTGGGACATGGGTTCATCTGGGTGATCGGCCAGAATTTCAGCATGCTGTGGTCTCTCAAATTTGTAGAGTAGCTGAGTGCCCAACATTACATTGAAGTACTCCTTTATCCCTGCTACAACCTCATTAACAGCATACTCCTTATTATCTATATTTCCTGGAGACTTCTTATAGTTTGCATAATCCTCCAAAATGGAATCCACACTCTTCTTGGCAGATAAAAAAGCTGCTTTTGTCTGGTGATCAGGTCCCAGTTATCCACAAGCCATGGTTTCAGCTCCATAGGAATCTTCACTTTAACTTCATCTCTGTTCATCGATGTTTCTTCATTTTCAACAGTTGGATCTACCCCGGCTCTCTTCTTCCTAGGAGGCTGAGGTGTCTCACTGGTACTCCCACCATCTCTGTTTTCAGGTGTTTTCTGTTTGTTCTTCTTTGTTTTCACTTCAACATTTTTCTGTTGCAGACCAGATGTCTTCTTCCCTGAAGCAGCCTTCTGCATATTGTTCCTGATTGGCCTTTTGAAGTTCTCGCTGTTTCTGCAAATTGGTGTCCCCACATTTATGGCACCCATTCATCCCAATTTTTATTCCAACTACTGTAATGGATAATATATTTCACTTGTTTGTCCTTTATGGCAACCTTTACACACTTTGCTTCATAAAGAAGAGGCCCATGAAAGCACAGCACTCACTCACCCTCCTGGAATTTAGGCTTTGGGTCCTACTTGGGCGCCATTTTTAAGTGATTTGTTGCCTCCTCTTTCTCCCACCACCCCCAACTACAGCCCCCTACTCTCTACTCCACCCAATTTCAAAATACAAATATTCATAAAGCAAGTTTACTATATGCCCATTTATTAAAACAGCAGTAGTAAATCATCCCCATTCTCCTATGCCATGCTTAAAGAGTCTTTGACTATCCCAATCACAGGCTTTTGTTTTTCTAGAATTATGAACTCTGGCCAGCAGAGAGGAAGCTTCCAATAAAGTTTCAGCTTGATTTCTCTGTGTCTTGCAATAAAAGTATGTGGTGTGTCTTCAGCAATAGGATCCCACTACTATCTCTTACTGATAGGCAATCAAGAACCTCTGCTGTTTTGAGAACCTTTCAGGCCTCCTTAATCAACAACTCATAGGGAGTTATCCCTCCCCTGGTACTGTGACTTTCATTTAAAAGTCTGTGACTTTAGGGAGCACATTCATAAAAGATACTTTAGTTCAAGCTTTTTAAAAATGTATTTTGATATGGATATCCCTTGAAAGATTATGTTTAATAAACAGAATAATTTCATGTCTTTTGAGGTACCTTGAATAGGCAAATTCACAGAGACAGAATGAAAAGCAGGGGTCACTAAGACTCTGTAGAAGACAATGGAGAGTTATTGTATAATTAACTAGACTTTTGGGGAAAATGACATGATTGAGAGAAGTACAGTTATAAAATGAGAATGTAGTTAATGTTTTATTCCAAAAAAAAAAATTAGTACCAGAAATGAGCTGCTGACTGTAAGCGGGGTATAAAAACAGTTGATTTGAGCTGACAAGGGTGGGTGAGGGTAGGAGTCTAGCATATCATCCAGCAAGAGCATCAGGTACTAACATTTGTCTACCCTCAGGGTCATCACCTGTGCCGGTGGCAGACCTAATGCATTAAGTACATGGAGAAAGGAAATCAGACTAGCATGGTCCTCTTCCACTTCCGCCCCTTTTCCAAACTCCCCGAGGTGCAGATGCTGATCTTTGTGCTTTTCCTCACGATGTACCTGATCAGCATTGGAGGAAACATGTCCATTGTCCTCACCATCTGGATCAATCGGTGTCTCCACACCCCTATGTACTTCTTCCTGGCCAACCTGGCTAGCCTGGAGATCTTCTATTCCTCTACCATAGCCCCTCTGACTCTGGCCAGCATCCTGTCCACAGAGAGGACTGTGGTCTCCCTGGCAGGCTGTGGTGCCCAGATGTTCTTCTTCATCTTCCTGGGCAGCACTGATTGTATTCTGCTGGCTGTCATGGCCTATGACCGGTTTGTGGCCATCTGTCACCCTCTGCGCTACACCCTCATCATGAGCTGGCACCTGTGTGTCCAGCTGGCCCTAGGGTCCCTGTTGTTGGGTTTCATCTTGGCCATGCAGTTGACTGTGCTCATCTTCCAACTGCCTTTCTGTAGCAGTAAGGAAATCAGCTTGTTCTACTGTGATGTCCTCCCTGTCATGAGACTGGCATGTGCAGACACCCATGTCCACGAGGCTACTCAGTTTGTGGTCAGTGTCATCGTCCTCACCATCCCTTTTCTCCTCATCACTCTCTCCTATGTCTTCATTGTGAATGCCATCCTGAAGATCCGCTCAGCTGAGGGGAGGCACAAAGCCTTCTCTACTTGTTCTTCCCACCTGATGGTTGTCCTCCTGCAGTATGGATGTGGAAGCCTCATCTACTTGTGTCCCAGCTCCAGTTACTCTCCTGAGCGGGGCCAGGTAGTATCTGTGGTTTACACATTCATCACCCCTGTGCTGAATCCTTTGATCTACAGCATGAGGAACAGAGAACTCAAGGATGCTTTGAGGAAGGTGGTGATAAGGTTCCTCCTGCTTGAAAAACAAGGAGCACTGTGAATGACCCTCTCCAATACTAGGGAGTAGAGATGCTGTATTGACTTAATGAGATGAGGGATGGGGGCTTGCAGGCTATAGGTTTGATGTAGTTAAATTTTTCCAGTCATATTACTATTCAATGGTTGGAGTTTGTTTTCCTATCTTCAGTTAGTCATTCAACACGGGATGAAGAATATCTAAAGAATCTAAATGTTGAAGGTTATGAGGATTAGCAGACATGAGAGACATAACTTGTCACTTTAAAACTGAAATGTATTAGTGAACATAGCTGTCATCTCCCAGTCATCATCTATAACATCTCTCTCACCTTGGACTTTTCTCCAGATACTGATCTGAGGTTTATGGCAATCTTGAATACTGAACATGAGGAAAGTCAAAACTAGCAGCAAGACAAACATTAGGCCTGGAACTGTCTACTCTGACCTCTCTCCCATGATTCCCATTGCATATAAAGTTTGATTTCCTTTGAGTACTTCATACATGAGTACTGTATTTACATCTCTCCCTCTGTCCTCTCAAACTCCTCCCATATCCTCCTGCTCAACCCACTCTCAAATTCATGAACTCTTCCCTAATTAATGTCACACACACACACACACAGAGTATATAAACATTCAGCCCAAAGAATCTGTCCAGTGTGGCTGATTTGTTTCATTATGTAGCCCTAGGGTAGGCATAGTGGATGAATGGAGGTGTATGATAGAGGGTTTGGTATGTAGTTGGTTCTTGAATAGGAACTTATTAGACTGACCAAAGAGGCTTTCCCTAGTCAGACCCAAGGCAGGTCTGATAAGGAGACAAAGCTTGCTATTTACTATCTATCTATCTATCTATCTATCTATCTATCTATCTATCTATCTATCTATCTATCTATCTATCACTTTACTGCTCCCCTCCTAGTCACTCCCTCCCACAAGGTTTCTCCATTTCTCCTCTGAGCAGGTGGGGGTCCCTCTGTGTATCCCCCATCACCCTAGCACTTCAAGTTTCTGAGAGGTTAGGCACTTCCTCTTCCACTGAAGTCAGGAACGGCATCCCAGCTAGTAGAACATATCCCATGCAGAGGCAACAGCTTTTGGGATAGTCTCTGCTCTACTTGTTTGGGACCCACATGAAGACCGAGCTGTACATCTGCTACATATGTGTGAGGAGGCCTAGGTCCAGGCCAAGTTTGTTCTTTGGTTGGTGGTTCAATCTCTGAGAGCCCCAAGGGTCCAGGTTAGCTGATTCTGTTGGTCTTCCTGTGGAGTTCCTATCCTCTTAGGAGTTGCAACCCTACCTCCTATTCTTCCATAAGAGTTCCCAAGCTCCATCCACTGTTTGTCTGTGGATGCCAGCATCTGTCTGAGTCATTTGGTAGGTGAAGCCTCTCAGATGGGAGCCATGCTAGAATCCTGCCTGCAAGTATAACAGAATAATGTCAGGGACTGGTGCTTTCCCATGGGATGGGTCTCAAGATGGGTCAGTTATTAGTTGTCCATTCCCTCAGTCTTTCCTCTGAAGCCAACACTTTTTTTTAAATTTTCAGAGGATTTATTGGAGAAAGGTTAAAAAATAACTTTGAGAGCAGCAAATTGTTTATAATGGAGTACAAGTCTTTTATCCAATTTGTAAATGTCTTCAACACTAACACCAAATGGAAGAAGGAATTGTAAATGGCTTTTGTAAGTACTTTATACTCTAAGGATTTTGTAATTCCCACAGGTCAAAATATATTCTAAGAGCCAGGCTTTACTGTCAAACTGACTCCAGTGAAACTTCAGCTGACCACCACCTAACAGGTGGGTGACGTAAAGACATGATTTTACACACTTCAGTTTCCCCCATACCTCTCTTTTTTTCTTTTCCACTTTTATCTTGCATGTAGAACATAGGGCCTCACATACATCAGGCTAGCTTCTACCACAGAAGTGTCCCCAGATCCTGTACTGAATTTCTCCATTGATTAGTGTCTTTATTACTTTTCTGTGGCCAAGATAAGACACCATGACCAAAGCAACTTATTGAAGAAAGAGATAATTTGCGAATTACAGTTTCAGAGGGTTAGGATCTATGGTGGGAAGCCTGGCAGCAGGCGGGCAGGCATGGTGCTGGAGCAATAGCTGAGAGAGTACATCTCCATCCAGCAGCACAAGGCAGAGAGAAAAGAACGTTAACTGGAAATGACATGGGCTTTTGAAACCCAAAAGGCCACCCCCTCCCAGAGACACACGTAATCCTTCCCAAACAGTTCCATCGACTCAGAACCAAGTGTTTAAGCATCTGAGCATATGGAGGCCATTCCCATTCAAACCACCACACTTAGTTTTCTCAGTTGTTCATTTCAGTTGATAATTAACACCTGTTTCCTAGAAATGCTGTTGTGATTAAAGAAACAACACAGGTAAATGTCTTAGAATAACAACCAACATGTACTAGGCACTCAATTGTTGGTATGCTGATATGATTTATTTATTTTTTTAAATTAACTTGAGTATTTCTTATTTACATTTCAAATGTTATTCCCTTTCCCGGTTTCCGGGCCAACATCCCCCTAACCCCTCCCCCTCCCCTTCTCTATAGGGGTTCCCCTCCCCCCCTCCCCCCATTACCGCCCCTCCCCCAACAATCACGCTCAAGATTCAGTCTTAGCAGGACCAAGGGCTTCCCTTCCACTGGTGCTCTTACTAGGATATTCATTGCTACCTATGAGGTTGGAGCCAGGGTCAGTCCATGTATAGTCTTTGGGTATTGGAAGCCATTAACCCCTACAACTTTCCAGTGTGGGTGGAGGAATTGGGGTTGGTAAGGTATTCTAAGTTATAGGGGAAAGGCAGAAACAGACCTCTTCCCTGTGAGCTGAAGAGTTTGGCTGCAGAAAGGAAGAAATGAAGAAGAACAAAAAAGGTAAAGCATTCACTGATCCCTTTACATTAAAATAGCTTAGAGATTGGCTAAGATACAAAAATGAGCATAGCCAATAAATATTGTTTACAGAATCCTCAAGATTTATCATGACATCCTTTCAATCGGCATAGATAGAAAGTTATATTACAGCTTGGTTATACAATCCAAACTAACTTATAAAGAAAGACAGATGCCTTATCTTCTCAAACAGAACAGAAAATCATCTTTGACTAAATTGTGCATACTGCAATTCCATACATTATGGTCAATAACTGTTTCAGCTAGCTTTCTTAAGACTTGACAATTTTCCTAATTTTCTTGGGCCCAAAAGAAAGAAAAATGATTCCCCAAATCATCAGGAAGCAAGTTTAAGAAAACTATGCCTCATTACCAAGATGTGGGGGGATGGATGTTTTTTGGTGGTTCTATGGATGATGAATATTTCTTGTCAATTAGGGGTTGGTTACAAATTATAACAGTATTGGATCAGGGAGGAAACAAAATATAGGATGTTAGGCTCAGGGAGTTCTCTTTCTTTCCTATATCTTTCTTTTTCTCCTATCTAGTGTTAAGGAGAAAAGAAGATATTAAAAGAACAAAAGGGGAGAAATAGGAATAATATAGAAATAATAGAAAAAAGGATATATTGTTGAATTTATTTTTAGACCAAAGACTATTTATTAGTAAGCCAAAATAATACATCAGTATAGATCTTTGTATATTGATACAAATTTAAGGTTATATTTGGTTATATCTGGCTACAACATACTATGTTTCAACTCTGTTTAAGTTATTGTACCTATATAATTCTTAAAAATGCAACGTTCTAATCCATTTGAGATCTGCTATTGTAAACTGTTTAGGATAAATAAGAAATTCAAGTTAGTAGTTAGACAATTGAACTCATAGTCATTTTAGATACTTGTCTAATTTATTGTAGAAATATCTCTTCAAAATGGAACAGATCATAAATAGCTTAAAACAACAATTCAGACATGTTATAGATAGATAATCTTGAAAAACCTCAGTGATCTACAGGGTATGGCATTTAAAGATGTTTTATTATTAAAAGATTTTTTTTTTGACGTGGAAGTAGGTTTGCTCACTCCACTTCAGTGAAGATGATGATGAGCATCAAAGAACTTCAATATGGCGTTTGCTTCACATGAGGCCAGCTGCCCGACAGAATACTGTCCAAACTGGACAAACAAGATGTGGGAAAGTCTACTGCCAAGCTGTGCAACAGTGAGGCAGACAAGTCCTAAATAATTCCTGATTCACAAAATGTCTGTCATATATTGGGCCAGAAGGCTGAATATGGATGCCCAACATTATAGAGACAATTTTTTGGATGACTGTCTACACAGCCAGAAACCACTGTCATTTCAAAAGTTTCTTTTTTTAAAATTTTAATGTATTTACATTGTATTTTATGCATTTACATTTCAAATGGTATCTCTTTTCCCGGTTTCCCGTCCATAAACACTCTACTCCATTCCCCCTTCCCCTGCTTCTATGATGGTGTTCCCCCACCCAACCACCCACTCCATTGCACCTTTCTGCCTTGACATTTCCCTACACTAGGGCATCAAGCCTTGGCAGGATCAAGGGCTCCTCCTCCACTGGTGCCCAACAAGGCCATCCTCTGCTATATATGCAGCTGGAGCCATGGGTCTGTCCATGTATAATCTTTGGATGGTGGTTTAGTCTCTGGGAGCTCTGGTTCACTGGTATTGTTGTTCTTATGGGGTGGCAAACACCTTAAATTCCTTGAATCCTTTCTCTAACTCCTCCAATGGGGACCCCATTCTCAGTTCAATGATTGGCTGTGAGCATCTGCTTTTGTATTTGTCCTGCTTTGGCAGAGTCTCTCAGGAGACAGCTATATCATGCTGCTATCAGCATGCACTTCTTGGCATCAGTAATATTGTCTGGGTTTGGTGGCTGTGTGTATATGGGCTGGATCCCCAGGTGGGGAAGTCTCTGAATGGTCATTCCTTCATCTCTGCTCCAAACTTTGTCTCTGTTTCTCCTTTTATTAATATTTTTTCTTAGCCCTCCATCTAATGTAGGATTGGTAAAGATCTTTTCCCAATATGTTAGTTGCTGTTTTGTCCTAATGACAGTGTCCTTTGCCTTACAGAAGCTTTGCAATTTTATGAAATCCCACTTGTTAATCCTTGATCTTAGAGCACAGCCATTGGTGTTCTGTTCAGGAAAATTTCCCTAGTGCCCATGTTTTTGAGGCTCTTCTCCAATTCTTCTTCTTCTTTTTTTTTTCTTCTTTTTTTCGGAGCTGGGGACCGAACCCAGAGCTTGCTAGGCAAGCGCTCTACCGATGAGCTAAATCCCCAACCCCCAATTCTTCTTCTAATAGTGTGAGTGTATCTGGTTTTATGTAAAGGTCATTATCCACTTGGACTTCAGCTTTGTACAGGGCAATAACAATGGATCGATTTGCATTCTTCTACATGTGGACCTCCAGTTGAACTAGCACCATTTGTTGAAAATGATATCTCTTTTCCACTGGATGGTTCTAGCTCCTTTGTCAAAGAACAAGTGACCATAGGTGTGGGTTCATTTTTGGGTCTTCAATACTATTCCACTGATCTACGTGCCTGTCTCTGTACCAAGATCATACAGTTTTTTCTTTGTTTTGTTTTCTAATCACTATTGCTCTGTAATATAGTTTGAGGTCAAGTACAGTGATTCCCCAGAAATTCTTTTTTTATTGTTGAAGATAGTTTTAAGCTATCCTGGGTTTTTTAAATTCCAAAATGACTTTGCAAATTGCTCTTTTCTAACTGTATGAAGAATTGAGTTGGAATTTTGATAGGCATTGAATCTATAGATTGCTTTCGGCAAGACGGCCATTTGTCCTGCTCTTTTACCATATTAATCCTGCCAACTCATGAGCATGGGAGGTCTTTCCATCTTCTGGGATCTTCTTCAATTTCTTTCTTCAGAGACTTGAAGTTCTTGAAATACAGATCGTTCACTTGCTTGGTTAGAGACACACTAAGGAATTTTATATTACTTGTGACTATTGTGAAGGATATTGCTTCCCTAATTTCTTTTTTTTTTATTATTTTTTTTATTATTAACTTGAATATTTCTTATATACATTTCGAGTGTTATTCCCTTTCCCGGTTTCCGGGCAAACATCCCCCTCCCCCCTCCCCTTCCTTATGGGTGTTCCCCTCCCCACCCTCCCCCTATTGCCGCCCTCCCCCCAACTGTCTAGTTCACTGGGGGTTCAGTCTTAGCAGGACCCAGGGCTTCCTCTTCCACTGGTGCTCTTACTAGGATATTCATTGCTAGCTTCCCTAATTTCTTTCTCAGCCTGTTTATCCTTTGAGTAGAGAAAGGTTAATGATTTATTTGAGGTAATTTTATACCCAGCCACTTTGCTGAAGTTGTTTATCAGGCTTAGGAGTTCTCTGGTGGAAATTTCGGGGGTCACTTAAATATAGTATCGTTATCATCTGCAAATAGTGATATTTTGACTTATTTCTCTCCAAATTGTATTCCTTTGACTTCTTTTTATTATCTGATTGCTCTGGATAGAACTTCAAGTACTATATTGAATAGGTAGGAAGAGAATGGGCAGCCTTGTCTAGTCCCTGATTTTAGTGGGATTGCTTCAAGTTTCTTTCCATTTAGTTTGATGTTGGCTACTGGTTTGTTGTATATTTCTTTTACTATGTTTAGGTATGGGCCTTGAATTCCTGATCTTTCCAAGACTTTTAAGAAGAAGAAGTGTTGAATTTTGTCAAATGCTCTCTCAGCATTTAATAAGATGATCTTATGTTTTTTATCTTTGAGTTTGTTTATATAGTGGATTATGTTGATGGATTTCCATATATTGAACCATCCCTGCATCCCTGGGATGAAGCCTACTTGATCATGATGGATGATTGTTTTGATGTGTTGTTTTGTAAGAATTTTATTGAGTAATTTTGCATCACTATTCATAAGGGAAATTGGTCTGTTGGGTCTTTGTGTGGTTTAGGTATAAGCGTAATTGTGGCTTCATAGAGGAATTGGGTAGTGCTCTATCTGTTTCAATTTTGTGGAATAGTTTGGATAATATTGGTATGAGGTCTTCTATGAAGGTCTGATAGAATTCTGCACTAAACTCGTCTGGACCTGGGCTCGTTTTGGTTGGGAGACCTTTAATGACTGCTTCTATTTCCTTAGGAGTTATGGGGTTGTTTAACTGGTTTGTCTGTTCCTGATTTAACTTCGGTACCTGCTATCTGTCTAGGAAATTGTCCATTTCCTGCAGATTTTCAAGTTTTGTTGAGTATAGGCTTTTGTAGTAGGATCTGATGATTTTTTGAATTTCCTCAGGTTCTGTTTTCATGTCTCTCTTTTCATTTCTGATTTTGTTAATTTGGAACCAGCTCCTGGTTTTGTTGATTCTTTGTATAGTTCTTTTTGTTTTTACTTGGTTGATTTCAGTCCTGAGTTTGATAATTTCCTGCTGTGTGTGCTCCTCTTAGGTGCTTTTTTTGTTCTAGTGCTTTTGGGTGTGCTGTCAACATGCTAGTGTATGTTCTCTCCAGTTTCTTTTTGGAGGCACTCAGAGCTACGTGTTTTTCTTCTTTTTCTTTCATTCATTGTGTCCCCATAAGTTTTTACAGGTATGTTGTGTTTTCATTTCATTAAATTCTAAAAAAGTCTTTCATTTCTTCCCTGACCAGGTTATCATTTTCTTTCTTTCTTTCTTTTTTTATTAACTTGAGTATTTCTTATATATATTTTGAGTGTTATTCCCTTTCCCGGTTTCCGGGCAAACATCCCCCTAATCCCTCCCCCTCCCCTTCTTTATGGGTGTTCCCCTCCCCATCCTCACCCATTGCCGCCCTCCACCCAACAATCTAGTTCACTGGGGGTTCAGTCTTAGCAGGACCCAGGGCTTCCCCTTCCACTGGTGCTCTTACTAGGATATTCATTGCTACTTATGAGGTCAGAGTCCAGGGTCAGTCCATGTATAGTCTTTAGGTAGTGGCTTGAGTCCCTGGAAGCTCTGGTTGCTTGGCATTGTTGTACATATGGGGTCTCGAGCCCCTTCAAGCTCTTCCAGTTCTTTCTCTGATTCCTCCAACGGGGATCCTATTCTCAGTTCAGTGGTTTGCTGCTGGCATTACTTCTGTATTTGCTGTATTCTGGCTGTGTCTCTCCCAGGAGCATCTACATCCGGCTCCTGTCGGCCTGCACTTCTTGCTTCATCCATCTTGTCTAATTGGATGGCTGTATATGTATGGGCCACATGTGGGGCAGACTCTGAATGGGTGTCCCTTCTGTGTCTGTTTTAATCTTTGCCTCTCTATTCCCTGCCAAGGGTATTCTTGTTCCCCTTTTAAAGGAGTGAAGCATTCACATTTTGATCATCTGTCTTGAGTTTCATTTTTTCTAGGCATCTAGGGTAATTCAGGCATTTGGGCTAATAATAGCCATATCAATGAGTGCATACCATGTGTGTTTTCTGTGATTGGGTTACCTCACTCAGGATGATATTTTCCAGTTCCAACCATTTGCCCATTAATTTCATAGTCATTGTTTTTTGATAGCTGAGTAATATTCCATTGTGTAGATGTACCACATTTTCTGTATCCATTCCTCTGTTGAAGGGCATCTGGGTTCTTTCCAGCTTCTGGGTATTATAAATAAAGGGCTGCGATGAACATAGTGGAGCACGTGTCTTTTTTTATATGTTGGGGCATCTTTTGGGTATATGCCCAAGAGAGGTATAGCTGATCCTCAGGCAGTTCAATGTCCAATTTTCTGAGGAACCTCAGACTGATTTCCAGAATGGTTGTACCAGTCTGCAATCCCACCAACAATGGAGGAGTGTTCCTCTTTCTCCACATCCCTAGCATTTGCTGTCACCTGAGTTTTTGATCTTAGCCATTCTCACTGGGTGTGAGGTGAAATCTCAGGGTTGTTTTGATTTGCATTTCCCTGATGACTAAAGATGTTGAACATTTCTTTAGGTGTTTCTCAGCCATTCGGCATTCCTCAGCTGTGAATTCTTTGTTTAGCTCTGAACCCCATTTTTTAATAGGGTTATTTGTCTCCCTGCGGTCTAACTTTTTGAGTTCTTTGTATATTTTGGATATAAGGCCTCTATCTGTTGTAGGATTGGTAAAGATCTTTTCCCAATCTGTTGGTTGCCGTTTTGTCCTGACCACAGTGTCCTTTGCCTTACAGAAGCTTTGTAGTTTTATGAGATCCCATTTGTCGATTCTTGATCTTAGAGCATAAGCCATTGGTGTTTTGTTCAGGAAATTTTTTCAAGTGCCCATGTGTTCCAGATGCTTCCCTAGTTTTTTCTTCTATTAGTTTGAGTGTATCTGGTTTGATGTGAGTCCTTGATCCACTTGGACTTAAGCTTTGTACAGGGTGATAAGCATGGATCGATCTGCATTCTTCTACATGTTGACCTCCAGTTGAACCAGCACCATTTGCTGAAAATGCTATCTTTTTTTCCATTTGATGGTTTTGGCTCCTTTGTCAAAAATCAAGTGCCTATAGGTGTGTGGGTTCATTTCTGGGTCTTCAATTCTGTTCCATTGGTCTATCTGTCTGTCTCTGTACCAATACCATGCAGTTTTTTATCACTATTGCTCTGTAATACTGCTTGAGTTCAGGGACAGTGATTCCCCCTGAAGTCCTTTTATTGTTGAGGATAGTTTTAGCTATCCTGGGTTTTTTTGTTATTCCAGATGAATTTGCAAATTGTTCTGTCTAACTCTTTGAAGAATTGGATTGGTATTTTGATGGGGATTGCATTGAATCTGTAGATTGCTTTTGGTAAAATGGCCATTTTTACTATATTAATCCTGCCAATTCATGAGCATGGGAGATCTTTCCATCTTCTGAGGTCTTCTTCAATTTCTTTCTTCAGTGTCTTGAAGTTCTTATTGTACAAATCTTTTACTTGCTTGGTTAAAGTCACACCAAGGTACTTTATATTATTTAGGTCTATTATGAAGGGTGTCGTTTCCCTAATTTCTTTCTCGGCTTGTTTCTCTTTTGTGTAGAGGAAGGCTACTGATTTATTTGAGTTAATTTTATACCCAGCCACTTTGCTGAAGTTGTTTATCAGCTTTAGTAGTTCTCTGGTGGAACTTTTGGGATCACTTAAATATACTATCATATCATCTGCAAATAGTGATATTTTGACTTCTTCTTTTCCGATCTGTATCCCCTTGACCTCCTTTTGTTGTCTGATTGCTCTGGCTAGAACTTCAAGAACTATATTGAATAAGTAGGGAGAGAGTGGGCAGCCTTGTCTAGTCCCTGATTTTAGTGGGATTGCTTCAAGTTTCTCTCCATTTAGTTTAATGTTAGCAACTGGTTTGCTGTATATGGCTTTTACTATGTTTAGGTATGGGCCTTGAATTCCTATTCTTTCCAGGACTTTTATCATGAAGGGGTGTTGAATTTTGTCAAATGCTTTCTCAGCATCTAATGAAATGATCATGTGGTTTTGTTCTTTCAGTTTGTTTATATAATGGATCACGTTGATGGTTTTCCGTATATTAAACCATCCCTGCATGCCTGGGATGAAGCCTACTTGATCATGGTGGATGATTGTTTTGATGTGCTCTTGGATTCGGTTTGCCAGAATTTTATTGAGTATTTTTGCATCGATATTCATAAGGGAAATTGGTCTGAACTTCTCTTTCTTTTGTTGGGTCTTTTGTGGTTTAGGTATAAGAGTAATTGTGGCTTCATAGAAGGAATTCGGTAGTGCTCCATCTGTTTCAATTTTGTGGAATAGTTTGGATAATATTGGTATGAGGTCTTCTATGAAGGTCTGATAGAATTCTGCACTAAACCCGTCTGGACCTGGGCTCTTTTTTGTTGGGAGACATTTAATGACTGCTTCTATTTCCTTAGGAGTTATGGGTTGTTTAACTGGTTTGTCTGTTCCTGATTTAACTTCGGTACTTGGTATCTTGGTTTCTCCATCTATGTTAAGTGAGAGTTTTGATAGAGTTTTGAGTAGATAAATATAGTAACCTGGGCTGCCATTTGTGTTGTCTTAGGGTCTGTATGACATTTTGCATTATTGATGCTTGTGTCAATGTTTTCTATGGTATCTTCTGTCCCTGAGATTTTCTCTTCTATCTCTGGTATTCTGTTGGTGATGCTTGCCTCTATGACCCCTGAACTCTTTCCTAGGTTTCCTATCTCCAGGTCTACTTTTGTGATTTCTTCATTGTGTCTATCCATTTTTAGATCCTGGATGGTTTTGTTTAATTCCTTCATCTGTTTCGTTGTGTTTCCCTGACAATTTTAAAGAGATCCTGGTTTCCTCTTTAAGGGCTTCTACCTATTTACCTGTGATGTCCTGTATTTCTTTGAGGGAGTTATTTATATCCTTCTTGAAGTCCTCTGACATTATCATGAGTTGTGATTTTAAATCAAAATCTTGCTTTTCCTGTGTGATGGTATCCAGGAATTGCTGTGTTGGGGGAACTGGGTTCTAATGATGCCAAGAGGTCTTGGTTTCTCTCGCTTGGGTTCCTGCCCTTGCCTCTCACCATCAAATTATCTCTGGTGTTAGCTAGTCTTGCTGTCTCTGACAGTGACTTGACTCTCCTATAAACCTGTATATCAGCACTACTGGGAGGCCAGTTTTCTTTTTTTCTTTTTCTTTTTCTTTTTTTTTTCCCGGAGCTGGGGACCGAACTCAGGGCCTTGTGCATGCTAGGCAAGCGCTCTACCACTGAGCTAAATCCCCAACCCCGGGAGGCCAGTTTTCTACAGGGGGATCTCGGTACACAGAGCTGTGGCACAGCATCACCTCAGGGCACAGAGAGAAACTAGAAGGATCCTGTCCCAGACTGCTCCCTTGTTCCTGTGTCCTGAGGGCTCCAGGCAGGTTCCTTTTGGGCCAGGAATGTGAGCAGAAGTGGTGGTCTTACCTGTTCTCTTAGCAGTGTCAGCACTTCTGAGAATCCAGCTCTCTTCCTGTGGGATCTGGGAACTGAGAGCAGTGGTACAGGGTCAGCTCCAGGTGCAGGCAGAAACCGGGATGAACCTGTCCCAGATTGCTCCTTATTCCTGTGTCCTGAGAGCTCTGGCGGGTCTCTAGGAGCAAAAGTGATGGTCTCACCTGTGCTCTCAGGACTGTCAGCACTTCTGAGAATCCAGCTCTATCCCAGTGGGATCTGGGTACTGACAGCTCTGGCTGGTCTTCCTTCTTCTTGAGCTTCGTATGATCTGTGAATTTTTTCTTAGGTATTCCAAGCTTTCTTAGTGAGTACATACCATGTGTGTTCTTTTGTGACTGGTTACCTCACTCAGGATGGTACATTCTAGTTCCATCCATTTGCCTAAAAATTTCATGTAGTCATTGTTTTTAATAGCTGAGTAGTATTCTGTTGTATAGATGTACCACATTTTCTGTATCCATTTCTCTCTTGAAGGGCATCTGGGTTCTTTCCAGCTTCTGACTATTATAAATAAGGTTGCTATGAACATAGTGGAGCATGTGTCCTTGTTATATGTTGGAGCATCTTTTGGTTGTTTGCCCAAGAGTGGTATAGCTGGGGCCTCAGGTAGTGCCAGCATCCAGTCACCTGAGTTTTTGATCTTAGTCATTCTGACTGGTATAACGTGGAATCTCAGGGTTGTTTTGATTTGCATTTCCCTGATGTCTAAGGATGTTGAACATTTCTTTACGTGCTTCTCATCCATTTGATATTCCTCAGTTGAGAATTCTTTGTTTAGCTCTGTCCCCCTTTTTATTTTATTTTTTTTTCTTTTTTCTTTTTTTCAGGGCTGGGGACCGAACCCAGGGCCTTGTGCTTGCTAGGCAAGCGCTCTACCACTGAGCTAAATCCCCAACCCCTGCCCCTCATTTTAAAATAGGACTATTTGATTCTCTGGAGTATAACTTTTTGAGTTCTTTGTATATATTAGACATTAGCCCTCTATTGGATATTGGATTGGAAAAAAGACCTTTTCCCAATTTTTTGGTTGCCATTTTGTCCCATTGTCAGGGTCCTTTACCTTACAGAAACTTTGCAGTTTTTTGAGGTCCTATTTGTTGGTTCTTGATCTTAAAGCATAAGCAATTTGTGTTTTGTTCAGGAAAATTTCCCTGTGCCTATTTGTTCGAGGCTCTTCCCCCATTTTCTCATCTATCAGTTTCAGGTATCTTGTCTTATGTGGAGGTCTTTGATCCAATTAGACTTTAGCTTTTTTCAAGGAGATAAGAATGGGTCAATTTGCATATTTCAATAGTTTCTTAAGCTGTTTGCTTTGCACTCCCTGCATACTCAAGTAATATGTATTCCTTCTCAGGCTTCTGATAGGGTTGATGCTTACATTGTCAGGATTTAGAAAAACATTATGAAAAACATTATCATACATGTTAGGAAAGAAAGTGATTTAAATAAAAACTCTAACTCACCAAGATAAGACAGATAGTAGAGCACTTTCTCAAAAGTTGCCAAATACAAATTTGATTAGAAATTGTGAGTATAATTCTTACTAGATGTTTTTCATAATTGTTAATATTGTATATAATGCATAGATGTGAAAGAGCCTCTTATTAAACTAAAAGGGGAAATGTTGAGAAAATCTCTTATAAGCATACCTGTCAATAAAAAAGCTGATGGCCAATGAACTAAGGCAGGAAATAGGAGGCAGGACACTGGCCAGAAGAGAGAGGTTTCTGGGAAATAGGAGAGTACAAAAGAGAGATTCAAGAGAATGTGGGAGACAGACTGAGGATAGGGGTGTAATCCAGCAGGTAGATGAACTCAGGGAGATACTGAGGAGATAGGAAGGAAGAATTAGGGAAGAACAAATGAAGTGGTAGACATACAATAGCTTAAATGGTTAAATAATTGAAGAGCAAGTCAGGGTATGAGCCACACTTATAGCCTAGGCATTTCATTATAAATAATTAGTCTGCAAGTCATTCCAGGAGCCAGGGATGGGCTAGAAAAGCAGATTTAATATTTTTACACTGTTTAGGAGGAACAAATGTTGCATGATCAGACAATTGTGATCATGATGATATTGATTAAAATGATACCTGCTTACCACAGGGTTGCTCAGTATCTGCAAATCCCAATGCATAGTTTTGATGTAAATGAAGGATACAACTTTCCTTTTATTTTGCATATATATGTACATGTTCTCTGTGCATGTGTGCACTCATGTATATGGGTGTTTTTATGTGTGCAGGAACACATGTGTGTCTTAGTTCTATTACTGTGAAGCAACACTTTGACCAAGGTAATTCTTATAAAAGAAAGCATTAATCGGGGGCTTGCTTACAGTTTCAGAGGGTTCATCCATTTTCATCATGGCGGAAAGCAGACAGGCATGGAGCTGGAGCAATAGCTGAGAGCTTTAGAGTTTGATCCACAGGCATCAGGCAGAGACACAGACACTGGGCTTAGCTGTAAGCTTTTGAATCTTCAATATTCAGTCCTGGTAACACATCTCCTCCAACAAGGTCACATCTCCTCATCCCCTCCAACTTGTACATCAACAAGGGACTAAACATGGGAATATATGATCACGGGGAGGGGCATCCTTATTCAGACCACCACAGTAGGTTTGTTTGCATGCATAGGACAGGAGTTGATGTCACGTGTCTTCCTCAGTAGCTCTCCACTTTGTTTATTGAGGCAGGGTCTCTTGTTGTATGTGGAGTTCATGGATTCCAGTGAATCTTGGTAACTAACTTGCCCCAGTGATTCCTGTCTCAGCCTTCCCTGGCTGGGATGTAGGCAGCTGTTATGCTGGTGGGTTCTGGGGATCCAAATTCTGGTCCTTCCATTCACATGTCAGGTGCTTTCTCCACTGGCCCTCACCCGGTCCTGACCCTCCTTTGATCAGTGCGTCTGCAGGTATGTTGCCAGTGAATACTGAGAACGTTATTGTGTACGTGACTGACAATTTCCAGGCATTTTCAGTTCCTCACATCATTTTCTTTTTCTTTTTTCCTTTTTTTTGAAAATAGATTTTTTTCTCAAATAATACATTCTGATTACACTTTCCCCTCCCAGCCCCTCTTTCCTTCTTTCCCATCTGGATGTAACCTCTTTCTGTCTCATTAGAAAACAGAAAGGTTTCTAAGAGATAATAATAAAATATAATAAGATAAAACAAAAAACTAACATCAGAATTGAGCAAAAGAAGGAAAACAATCCAAGAGAAACAAGAAACAGAAACACTCATTTGCATACCCAGAAATCCCATCAATACACTAAACTGGAAACCAGGCATAATCTATATGCAAAGGGCCTATAGGGTAAAAAGAGAGAAGGAAATAAAATAAAAATAAAATGAAATTAAGAAAAAAGAAAAGAAAAAAGGGAAAAGCATTGTCATGGCACTGCAAGAATCCCCAAAGACACCATTGGATTCATGTTCTGTGGGTCACCTACTGCTGGGCATACCCACGAGAATAGTTCACTTCCCTAGTAAGACTAGCTTGGAAAAAGTTAAAATTTCATTTGCAAATTGTTATTAAGCAGGGACCTGGAAGAATGCAAGATTGGAAATCTCCTCAGGCCTTTGCTTTTTGATGTGCACAGCTGTAAGTCTGTTACGTTTCTAACCTGGGACACTGGTTTGAATAGGCTGAGGTGCCTGTTTAACATATCAAAATAGACCTGGCCTCCAGGTTCTCCCAGCATCCCTCACTCCACACGGTTACAGGTTATGCCTTGTAAACCCTCTACTCTGACCTTTCCAGCCCCGGGTCTGGGTTGCCCTTCCCTATGCAGTTCTCCCTACACAATCCAGACGTTTTGGTGACCCACCCCGCCTTTGGTCCTTTTGTATCTTTGTCCTTCCTTCCCTTCCCCATCTCCTCACATGGTTCAGGGTTATGACCAGATGTGTCCGCCTCTGGCTATTCTCTCACAAATCTACAATAAACTTCCTCTTCCACCATACCTAGGAGCAGTCATATTCTTTCCTTTTTATTTCTTTAAATTTAAAGATATGTATTGAAAAACTGAGGAAGCAATCAGGGAAGCAACACTTAGTCTGAATATACACTATCATATCATCTGCAAATAAAGATACTCTGACTTTTTCCTTTCTAGTTTGTGCTTCCTTGATCTCCTTCAGTTATTGCTCTAGCTAAGTTTTAAAATGCTTTATTGAAGAGGTATGGAGAGTGTGAACAACCTTGTCTTGTTTCTGATTTTAGTGGGGTTGCTGTTGGGGTACTGTTGTGGTAAATATTGAAAAGTGGGTAACAGTGGGTGCCATGGCTCTGCAGGAATCTTTATCTCAATGGCTCCACGCTGCCCCCCAAGTACTCTCAGACCCAAAGTCTGCGATACGCTTCAAGTGTGGCAACACTGGGCCCAGAGTTAGTACTAGAGTTAGCCATATGAACTAACTCCTTTTATCTCTGGTTAGTATCTCTCCCGGATGCTCTCTGATGTCTACGAGCTCTCTGGTTCCAGCTACCAAGACTCAACAAATTCCTACCCGACAATCAGATTTATATGTTAAATTCTCAATCCACAATACATCCACACAATAAACTCACAACCAATTGATAAGGATATAAAACACCCACCAAGATAAGATAAATTTACCTATAGAAATCCATCCCTTAAAAAAAATGCTACTTAGGGCCACTCAAGACCACCCGGATCTGGGACATCCTTTTCTGTCTTCATCTTGATTCTCCTCCTTTTTCCTTTTACTTCCCACCTTACAAAAGCTTTGCTCCCACCTTATTCTTTTTACTGTCCAATCATGGCCTTGACCTAACTTGTGCCAGCCCTCACCTGCATATAGACATCAGCCTACAGGGTACTCTATGTGAAGGTATGTCTCTGTATACTCAATTGTTAATTCTGTACCAGCAGAGAGCAGCAGTCTCATATTTTGTAAATATTCGCTCTTCCTTACCTGCCTGAGGCAATCTAGAATTGTATCTGATTGGTTGTAATAAAG
Organism: Rattus rattus; assembly: GCF_011064425.1. NCBI lineage: Eukaryota > Metazoa > Chordata > Mammalia > Rodentia > Muridae > Rattus > Rattus rattus. Next base: position 11,045,070 of record NC_046155.1, read on the forward strand.
AGCTGACAGCCAATAGCTGGACAGGGAATGGAGGGCAGATCTTCTGGGCAGAGAGAGGGACACTGGGAAAAGAATTAAGACTGGGGGATTTAGCTAGGGGATGTGGAGGTGAATGAAGGGAGGTGGATAGAGGGAGGGACCAGAGTGGAGCAGAGAGGGCAAGCTGGTCACATGGTGGGATATAGTGCCAGGATTAGTTGGGTTAGAGTAGCTGGGAGATTGTCCTAGCTGAAAGGCCTAAGCTTTAAAATATTAAAAAGCCTTTGTGTCATTATTTCTTTTGCTGGCAGGCCCAATGTAGTCACGCTATAGATTGCTTTGTGTTTATCTCCATTTATGCTGATGTTGGCTATGGTTTTCCTGTAAACTGTCTTTATTATATTTAGGTGAGTCCCTTGTATCCCTAATCTCTCTAGGACTTTTATCAGGAAGGGATGTTATATTTTAGCTTATTTATATGGTGGATTACATTTATTGATTTTTGTATATTGAGCAATCCCTGTATCTCTGGGATGAAGCCTACTTAATTAAGGTGAATGATTTTTTGATTGTTCTTGGATTCAGTTTGCAGGTATTTTGTTGAGAATTTTTGCATCTATGTTCATAAGAGAAATTGGTTTGTAATTCTCTTTCTTTGTATGCCTTTATGAGTGACTGTGGCCTCATAAAATGAATTGGATAATGTTCTTTCTTTTTCTATTTTGTGGAATAATTTGAGGAGGAGTGGCTTAACTATTCTTTCAAAGTCTGGTAAGATTCAGTACCCAAACCACTTGGCCTTGGGCATTTTTTGGTTAAGAGACTTTAACTGCTGCTTCATTTCCACTAGGGTTACAGGTTTGTTTCAGTTGCTCATCTGATCATTTGAGTTTAGTGAGTGGTATCTATCAAGGAAATTACCCATTTCTTTTACATTTTCCAATTTGGTAGAGTGTAGGTTTTTAAAGTATGTCCTTGTGGTTCTGAATTTCCTCAGTGTCTGTTTTTATTTCCCCCCTTGCATTTCAAATTTTGTTAATTTGGATACTTTCTCTCTGCCTTTTATTTAATTTGGATAAGGGTTTATCAATTTTACTGATTTTTTCCTAAGAACTAATATTTTGCTTCATTGAGTCTGTGTATTGTATTGTATTGATTTCATCCCTGAGTTTGATTACTTATTACCATGTACTCCTTTTGGGTGTTATTTCTTCATTTTGTTCTAGAGTTTTAGATGTGTTGCTAAGTAATTAGTTTGAGAAGCCTCCAACTTCTTTTAATTGTATGTACTTAGTGCTATGTGTTGAGTGGATTCCCTCAATTCTAAGAATAGAATATTCCAAGGGTGATGGAATTCAAGATATCCAATTATAAAAACACCTTAGGTGTGGTCCCCTGCCCTGCCCCCTGTTTTTTGAGACAATATCTTTTGACTGGCCTGGAGCTCACAACTAGGTAAATCTGGCTGACCAGTGAACCTCAGGGATCTACCTGTTTCCACTTTCCCAGTTCTGGGATTACTGGTATGTATCTCTGTGTTTGATTATCATCGTCGTCATTGTCATTGTTATTATTATTTTAAGTGTGTTCTGGGAATTAAACTCAGGTCCTCATATTTGTGGAGGAAGCACTTTACTGACTGAGTTATCTCCTAAGCTCTGATTTATTTTAAGTGTCTGGATAAAGGCAAGAATAATGGTGGAAGTTATAGGGAAGAAAACGTGTTCTGTATCATAACTTTTAAACAGAGTTGGTACCATTCAGTCATGGAAGATACTACGTTGGGAGTATACAGAAAAACTGAGCAAATTAAAATGACCAGTGACCACTAACAGAAAGCTGTTCCATGCTATGTATCCTATGGTGGCCTTAATTAATGTACCTTTCTGATTATATAATGGTCTATGCTTTTCATTGCCTTACAACAATTGTCCAGTCGTCGGTAGTAACCAAAGTGCTTCTATTCATGGAAATGAAAACTTTGTCTACAGAAGAAGCACAGTTTCTTCTCCCACCTCTCCAGAGCTGGTTTTGCATCAAGTAACCTATTCATTTCAGCAGTCCTGCTGTTTGTGAATCTGAATGAATTTAACCTCTTACTGGTTGCTTAATTAATAAGCTAAGCAACAGTTAAAATATTATTCATTTATATTTGCATGAGGGTCACAATTTTACCCTTTTGAAATTATTTATATTGTTTAAAATAATTTTCTGGGACCTTAAATTGTTTTTTACTCCTATGAATGTTTTTGCCTGCATATATCTGTATATCACATGTGTGCAACCTCTGCAGAGCCCAGAAGAGGGCGTCGCATCCCCTGGAACTGTGTGTCACAATGTGGATGCTGGGAATTGAACCCAGGTCCTTCAGTCGGTGCTCTTAACCGCAGGACCATCTTTGCAGCCTGAAAGCAATCGCGCCTTAACTGGAATCCTGTGTTCTTGTTTCAAAATGAATCCATCCTCTTTCCTGACTTCTGTCAAGATCTCAGATGTCTACACTTCTGGAGCTTTTCATTGTAACCACTATTACGGGAGAGGTTGAAACAGGAGAATGGCAAGTTCAAAGCTTGCCTGGGCAATTTAGGGAGATTCTGTAACAAGAGAACAAAAGGGCTGATGCTAGAGAACTAGCTCGGAGGTGGAATGCTTTTCCAAGTGTTTGCTAGGCGGGAGGTTCAGCTTTGGGGTTTACGACCACCAGGGGGCGTGGAAGCTTTCGCAGTCCGGGCGAGGCCAGCATCAGGACAGGAGCGGGATTAGACAGGAGAGAGGATTAGAGTAGAGAACCGCAGGGTTGACTCAAACAGCTCAAGCCCAGCCTTACTTGACTATCTTTATGGCAGCAGAGGAAGTCAATAGGAGCGTGCACATCGCAGAGGGTAAAGTCCGGTTGTAATTAACAAAGTATCTATGGCCTTTAAAATTGAACGGAAAGCCGAGGATACTTCTCGAACTTGAGACTAAGTCTTCGCTAGCTCCAATTGTTGACCACTATACTGGTTGATAGACATTTGTTACCCAAAACCAAATAGGGGAGGGGGATAGGGGCATGGTTGAAGAGGAAGGGCAGTGAGAGGAATCACACTTTTCTAAAAAATAAAATCAAATCCCGGGGCTTTTTACAGCAAGGAGGAGAGAGGTGGGCTTAAGTTTTCTAAATCAAACGTCTTTATCCTATAACCCTGCCAGATAGTTACAAGTTAGTCACTTCTTGTACAGGCTTCGCAGCAAATTGCTAAGCAGTTTCTGATTTATTTAGCTTTGGAAACGGAGTCCTCTAGAGGATCAGGATTTCCTTAAGTTATTCAAATTGTTAGTAAAAGGTGACTGAACCACGTACACGTCTAGGAGAGGCCCCAAAGCCACTAACAGTATAATCCCTCAAATTCCTCGCCGCTGCCAGATCCAGGGCATTTCATCTGCAGTTACGCTCCACCGGAACAGGTCTCTGAGCCTGGACCACGCAGATTCTATACCTCGCAGGTCCTTTCTTTAAGGCAGTGTATCTCTTGAGTATCGTGGGATCATCACTTTGCCTTATCAAGGGAGCAGGCACCAGCTTGTCTTCAACCGGACGAGTCCGCAGATGGCTGGACAATAAGCACAGTGAGGAAAATACCGAATCGAAGCCAGACAGATCCCCTCTTTTTTTCTCTGCCTTTCATGGGCGGCGGAGGGAGGATATCCCCGAATGCTTCCGGCGCTGGAGCGCGCGCTGTCCCTTTAAGCAGGAGCGCGGGGCGCGGCTCAGGTATGGGGCGTGTCCAGGGGGCGGGCGAGCCCTGAGCCGGCTCTGTCTCGCAGCCGGATTTGGAGCACGGCGCCGGCGGGGGCCGGAGGGGGCGGCGCGGCGGACCTCGGTGGCCTCGGACGCTCCTCCTCGAGAGCGGCCGCCGCCCGCCTCCGCCCGTGCTAGCGCTGCTCTCTCGCCCTGGCCGGCACCCCCGCAGTTGCTCCAGGCCGCTCACTTGGGACGCGCTTACCTGAGACGAGGCGCCCGCCACCCTCACCTGGGCCAGGATGAAGGACCGACTGGAGCAGCTGAAGGCCGTGAGTCCGCCGCGCTTGGGGATCAGGCGGGCCCAGGGCTGCGGGGATCCGCCGTCAGGAGAAGTGGCGTGGGAGAGGGTCTTTTCCTAGCTCCCCTAACCCAGGCCGCAGGGGTGCCCTGCGCGCTAGGCCTCACTCCCCAAGCCCCCGCCTCATCCCGCAGAGCTTTGAACCCTCCCCTCCCCTGTAGGGTCATGTGCTCGGTGATTCATCACCTAGCTGCGATTTCCCTGGACGCCCGCAACCTCCTACTTCTGCTCCCCTAAAGCTGGACAGGGTTCCTCCAGAGCTGGACCCACTCGGGTACTTGAAATCAGCGGGGCTAATGGAAAAGTCAGGGGGCTCACTGCACCAGCTGTCTTCTGCCGCCAGGCACTGTGACCCAAACTGGCCTCCTCCTCTTTCTGTTTTCCTCCCAGAGCACCCGGCAGGGATACTCCATCCCGGGAGTAGCTGAAAGTTCCGGGTGACTTCCGGAGCACTGAGCCTGTTAGGTGCTGGGATGGGCACCTCTCCTCCCATTCAGTGGTCTGTAATTATTTTGTCTTGAATGCCCTGAGACAGCTGTGGTCGTCTGCCGCACAAAAGCTGAAAAGCTTATGTCACTTACTCTTTTGAGCCTATTTCCTTGTTGGTCAAGGGAGAATCTTCCTTCCTTCCTTCTGTTATGAAGATTGAATGACACAACGGGACTTGACATAGGGACGTGCTGAGGCGTCATTTTTTTTGAAATATAGATTCATTTACTAAGTCACTGACTACATTCTAGGGGGCAGGGCTAGTGTGAAACTTTGGGAACCCACCCAGTGATACAGGCTGCCACTTAATGGGATATAAAGTGCGGTCCTGGATACTCAACAGTGGAGTCCACCTCCTAGCTAGCCTAGAAGCGAATCAGCTTAGGCCTCAGACTGGACCTGGTGAAGGTCTCACTGAGGCTTCCCAGGAGATTAATGAGCTTCTTACAGTAGGGAAGTATTAGTCTGCATTAGCACTGGGGTTTTGTCCTGGCCCTATTGCTTACTGGTTACCCTTTAAACTCCTAGCTTAAGTTTGGTTATCTGTAAAATGAGTAGTTGTGTAAGCTAAGAGCAGGTGAACTGCAGAAGAGCCCTTTGTATGACCCCTAGGACTTATGCTAATGACTGTTACTGTTTCCCCCCCATCCCTCCCCTCCAAAATGAAATAGAAATACTGGTGAGAGTGTGTTGGTGTTGTCATTGTTTTACTTTGCATGAATGAGATCTTCCTCACCCAGTTTGCATGCTCTGGATCCTGGGCTGGGGAGTAGGTTTGGGAGATAGAGAAAGGAGGGAAGGAAGGGACCCGTTACTTATTGTGGGAGGCAGCCTCTGTCCCCATATTTGCTTTTTCACCTTTGAGCCTCAGGGCATCCTGGTTAACTGGCGGGCAAACTACTTCTTTTGTAGTTGGGGAACCTTGGTGGAGCTCCCTCTGGATGGGAGGGGTGCCCTCCATCAAAAAGAGTTCAAAGCTTAACAGCCGGCAGAGGCGACTCCCTTTCGCTAGTCGGGCAATCTATTTCTAGACTAAGATACTCCCTGTCTCTTTGCAGTAGTTGGTTGTCAACAAAGTAGTCTTGAGTGAGCTTTGAGTTCCAACTATAAGGCATTTTCCAGGGAACTGGAACAAGCTCTTTTGCCTTTCAGTCCTTCAGGTTTAGCCTCTTGTAAAACAGGGCTAACGCAAGGGAGATGCTAGCTGGTGCCATATTATGGTAGTGTTCTAAAACCATAGGGAGGTCACTGTCCTGTTTTGGAGCAGTGCAATACAAAGAGGACAGGGCTGAGGTTCAAAGGCTTCTCTAATTGAAGCCTTGACACTTAATAGCTGGGATCCTTTTGCAACTCCACCTATGTGCTGCTGCCGCCACTGCTTCTTCTTGATTATTTTTACTTATTTATTGACAATTTTATACACGGATATAATGTATCTTGATCATATCTGACCCAAATCCTCCCTCCACTATCCTCAGATAACCTCCAATACACTTAACAGTTTTGTACCCTCATGTCTTCTCTTTTCTGTTCCTCTTTAAAAATTTTACATAACCAACTGAGTCTAGTAAGGACTTCCTATATGCAAATTAGTATGGGGCCATCTACCAGGTCATGGGTAGCCTGCCAAGGGGACACACTCCAGAAGGAAGAAAAATGATTCCCCCCTTCCCTGGAAGCCATCAACTGCCAATAGCTCCTCACTTGGGGTGGAGCCTCTCGAACCCTCCCCAATCTGTGATAGAATGTCAAGTGACTGGATTTTGTGCCAGCATTCACAACTTCTATGTGCTATAGCCATGTTGTGTCCAGAAGACAGCATTTCACACCGCTTGCCCCCATGCCCTGGCTCTTCAGTTCTTTCTGCCTCCTCTTCACCATAGCTCAAGAATCCGGATGGTGATAGCAGAAATACCCCATCTCGGGCTGAACACCGAACTACTCATTTTCAGCACTGAGCAGTTAGCAGTCTGTTGCCGCCCCATTGTACATAGAAGGTGCTCTGATCAAGGTTGAGGACAGCCCTAATCTATAGGCATGGACATAATTACTTGCAAGACGGCTTGACAGCATGACTATTTAGCAAAGCATCAGTAGTAGGTACACTCGTCTCTACGCTCCTTGATGCTTCCTTTGTAGAATAGAAAATTCAGTTGGTCTCAAAACATGCTTTGCCACTAATAATGGTTTCTGTGAATAATGTTGAGGTTTCTGAGCATTATCAGCGATGCTGGGTTGTATCATCCCATTTCTCTACACCGTCCCTTACCCAGGAACCACCTTTTTTTGGGTAATAAGAGAGGGTATGATCTGTTTTTGATTCCGATTATCTACAAAAAAGATTTGCTAATCTGCATGCAATACATTTCCCATTGAGCAGCCTATGCAATGTCTTTCTAAACCAAGGGGAGAGAGGGTGATGGCTGCCTTCAGATAGCTGGGACTGTGTCATGTGCTTGAAGTTAGTCTCACTGTGAGTAGATAACAGGGGAAGACAGGGGCTAGAAATCAGAATTCTTTAAGAAAGTAATTTTTTTAAAAAATGTAATTAGTTGCTCTAGGATTGGGCAGGCCTGCTGAATAGACTCACCCAGCCTGAGAGGCAGTCAGGAAGACTTTTGAGGTGTTGATTGCTGTAGGAATTTGAGTGTCTCTTGAGGGACGGAAGATGAAGTGTAGGAGATTGAAGGCCACCGTGACCCCAGGAGTGTCCGGTTCTGTGAAGTTCTAGTCAGTGTTCTCTGACTTACCGTTCTGGAGTCCACAAGGATTGGAGCCTCAGAGTCTCACCTGTCAAGATGGTCATCGGTCTTTCCCTCGGGGTCTCTGTGCAGGTGAAATGAGATCATCTGTGATGGCCATCTAACAGTGCATGGGAACTGTCCACACTTAGGTCCCTGGGAGCAATGTCCACCCTAAACCACACACGGTGCTAAGGCTGCGGTCACAGGACCTGGCTTAGCTTATCTCCTGACTGCTCCCCCTGAGGGGTTGCCATCAGCGTTTTCTTGTTTATCTCCGAGTTTGCTGGGAATGTGCAGTGTCTGCACCCCGCCCTCCTGTTCTTCTACCTCTCAGTAACTGAACTTTGAATCTGTCGGACAGTTCCCGACCCAGGAACCTTTTGTGTGGTCCTGTTTTTACTCAGTAAACATTTACTAACTGCTGATTGTGTGCCGGGCCCTGCAGAAAGTGCTGGGATATATTGGTGAGCAACATTTGTTTCTAGAACTTAGGAGGTTCACAGTTGGGTAGAAAGAACAGAGGACTAGACAGCATGACGTGTAATTCTTGAGATAGAAGCAACCACAGGAAGACCCTTTGGACTGGCCCTCTAGGAGGTAGGAGTTAAGTCTGGGGTGCCATTCCCAGCAGTAGTTTTTAAGTGGAGATCCCTCTTCAAATCTAATATAGTCTCTTCAAATGTAAATAGAATTTATTTGGAAGAACACATGGATCCTAGATTTTCTCATGTAATCCCTCTTTGGCGAGTGCATTTGGTGAACAAAGCCTTAAGAACATAAAAATATGCATTGTAACATCAGAGGTGTGTGTGTGTGTGTGTGTGTGTGTGTGTGTGTGTGTTCACACTACATCCTAGCCATCATATTCAGAACTTTTAGAACCTTATGTATCTTGCTGCATACAAGGTTTAACAGAATTATTGTATTAAGTCCTTATTTTAAAGAATATGGGTCAAATAGGGTAAACAAATGTACTACTTGGAAAGAGAAATGAGATCAAAATCTCATAATGAAAACAGAGCAGCCAGTGATGTATAGTATCAAGGTCAAGACTTTGGCATCCCCCCGCCCCCCATCCTCCCAGACCTACTAAGTAAAACTGAAATGACTTGGATGTGTTGGACCTTCTAAGACCAGGACCATCAGGGAACAGTAATGAATTAGTCACTCTGTAACCTTATCTTGGCCTTTTATTCTGCCTGTCTTGGTTTTGCTGATACCTCAGCCTGCACTTGTCCTTCTCCACAGGAAGTTCAGTGTCTCTAAGGAACAAAGTTTCTTAGGGTAATGCTATGTGGTAATCCTGTCAGAAATAAGGGGCTGCCTAGTGCTTGCCTAGTCCCACCCACTGCCAGGTGCCTTGGATCATAAGGAATCCTAACAGACCAGCTTGCCCTTTGTTGAGATTTTTTTTTTCTCTTTTTAGTAATAGGTTTTCTAACCACTCTGGACTCCTTCCTCATCTCCTCTCTGTGCCAGGGAGGATTCATTTCCTGGGAGGGATGTTTTGCTGTGAGTAGACAGAAGCAGAGATGAGAGTGATAGGGATTGAGAAGGGATTATAGACCCATCAGCTGGAGGCCAGAGAGAAATGCTTGGAGAGAAGGGGATTAATTTTATTTTTATTCCTGTGAGCTTGGGGGAGGTTAGGGGACTGGCAGGAGTGTGCCCATGCTGTCCTCTCTCCTCCCAGGGTTTCCTTCCGACCATTGCTGCTCCTGCCCCACTCCCCAGGCTCATTCTTCACCCACAGTCACTCCCTAACCGCATCCTAGGATACTCTCCATCCAGTCCCACCGCTATGTGTTGTTTTGCAACTAAGTAAGTTAGTGATTTTTAAAAATTTTATTGCTACAGAGTAGGTTTGAAGCCACCTTCCGTTAACTTCTTTTTCATTTTTTTTCAAGACAGGGTCTCACATTATAGTGGCGGCTGTTTTGAAACTCACTATTTAGAACAGGCTGGCCTCAAACTCAGAGAGATCTGCCTGCCTTTGCCTTCCAAGTGCTGGAGTTAATGTCGTGCACCTCTGCACCCAGCTTCACTAGCTTCTTAATGAATTACACTTTGTATTCTACATCATCTGTTTAAATAAGACTTGTCATATGAACTATTGCAAGTCTCTCCTATTGAGCAGATTATTTTTGTCCAGGACTTCAGTTTGAGCCTGGCACACCTTTCCCACAGTCATGTCCATTCTACAAGGAGAGGTGGTGGTATATGTCATTTCCCTTTTACAGGTGAGGCATGTGATGCTTAGATTTGACTGACATGCATGCTTAGCCTGGAAGTGATGGGATCAAGAATGAACGGGTTTGTTTTGCCTTTTGGGTCATCTTCCCACACCGTATCTGGCCACTTCCCACTGTACTGTGTATCCCCTCCCCATAAGCAATAAGGCCTCTGGGGTTCCAGTACCCAGTATTCTGCACAGTAGTCACATATTATACTTTCTCTGCCTGCTGGTCTGCATCAGCTTGGCTCTTACACATTCCTTATTCATATCAGGATTGGCATTTGTCGTTCCACTCCCTGTGGTTGGTGAGGACTCCTGACTGGAATAGAACATTTACTCAGGGAATCCATAATTTTGTTCATGAAGCCAAGTTGCTGATTCATCCCCATGGTGATTGAGTTCCAAGGCATTCCCTTTATTAAAATTCCACTCCAGGATGTCACAGAGGCTGTCTTTGATCAGAAAGACAATGACAGACAGACAGGGGGATACCTAGGTGAAAACCCAGCTACCTCATTTTTTCCTCTGGTAAATCCTTCTCATCCTGTAAGGTGTCATCACCATGGAGAAGCTTCCAGGGCTAAATATGTTAACCCTGCATTCCATGCTTTCTTCTCTGACTCCACAGATTCTTGATGTTGTTGATACAAATACAGTCATATAGCTAATATAGTATTATTGCTGTATTAGGTTACAGTTTGTATAGTTTGTTTATATATATGCATGCATATGTATATGTCTATATGCGAATACATTTTGCAGTTTGCAGTTTCAGAAGCTGCCAGCCCTGTCAGGTCTTCACGTACTTCATTTACTTCTTATCCAGTTGAAGAGTAGAAGGCCGAATGCCAAGCCATTCAGTAGGTGAACAGAGTTCTGCTGTTGATGAATTTACCTGCAGATTTTATAGTCCCAGACAGACTTTATCTCTAGCCTCCTTTATGTACAGCCGCACTTCAGCTTTTTCCCACCACTGTCTTTCCTGTTAGGTCACCCTGCTTTGTGGCCTTTGGCTGTTTCTATGGAAACATTTCCCAGTGTGTGTGGAGACAGAAGTATGGCTACTGCCTAAAGAGATTAGTAGAGTGTGTACTGTCTGGGTTAGGGCAGCTTGGCATAGCATCAGGTTTGTTTATTTTTTTCTTAAAATAATTTCTTTCTTTTAAAATACTTTCAGATTTCCCAAAGATAGTGCAGAGAGATTCTGTCTACTTGTTTCACCTTTCAATGTACATTCATCAAGCAAAGAAAGTGATCCTGGCACAAGATCCCTCACTAAACACCAGGGTATTTCTTTTATCCCACTAAAATCCCTTCTGTTCTAGGATTTAAGCCAGAATGCTGCATTGTACCCACTTGTCATTCCTTTTCCTTGTTTTTCTATGACCTTGCTTTACATTCTACTTGTTGACACTGAAGTCCAATCCCCATACATCTCTTTGATACCTTCTAATAATCCTCATTACTACATTACCTTTCCATGACATTGCTTTACATTATTTTTGAAATCCATATCCCTGGGCCAGGGCTTCATGCTGCAGCTGGGGTGGGGTCAGAGGTGGGAAGTCTCTCTAACTGGATGGTACACATTCCTGGCAGGGTAGCTGACATCTTTCAGCACCAGTCCCTAGAAGATTAGTGTAGGGATTAAATGCCATGGTATAAAGTACATCCTAAGAAGAGTCTTCAGTTCGCCTTGACTGTCAGTTAGTGCTAACTGTTGCCTTGGTGATTTGAGTATTTCAGAAGGATCATGCTGGGAAAGAGGTTAAGGGGTCAGCTAAAAGAAAGGATTCAACAGAGAGTTAGGAGGCAATAAGATGCTGTCAGTTCCTTCCTTCCTCTCTGTATCCCTGAGAGGTACTCAGGTCAGGACTCGGTGGAGAGGAAGAAATGAACATCAGAAAAGGAGTGAAGGAGGCTGGGGGAGGGGACGAAAGACTTAAAGGGAAGCTGAGCTCAGAGGAGGAAGAAGAAACTATTTTGTGAGTTTTCTCTTACAGCTTCAAGGATGACAGAGAATGCAGGGCTTGGTTTTTTCACTCAGACTGGTCTTGCTGGAAATTTCCTCTGGGTAAATTCTTAGTTTTCACAATTTCCAAACATTTTCTCATAAGCTTCCATCTCTGACCGCTCCCTGTGTTAAGGTGAGGTTGGGCACCCTGTCTGTCTTCTGTGTGTAATTTCTCATTATAATTGCTGTCCCCCTCCTCATGTGGTATTGTAGTCATCTGTTTGTCCAGCTGACTCCCAATTTAGCTGGAGAGAACTTGGAGAGTCAGGGGTGCTGAGTTTGCCCCACCAATCTCCAGCATTTGAACTATGACTTGACAGATGTTAGATGTCCTCTCTGTAAGATAAGTGAAGGGACACAGTTGCCTGTAGGGGAGGAGAGTACTTTTGGGGGTGGAGGTTGATTATAAAACCTTGAGATCCTTCTCCAAGTTAATGTGGTAATGAAGATTAGAAGGTATCCAAGAGAGGTCAGAATGAGCACTGTCCCTTAGCTGAGTGGCTCCAAGGGAATTAACCTTTATTCATAGCTGTAGCATCTACCACAAGGCCTCCCTCCGTCTCCCTCCTCTCTTGAGAACATTCACTGTTCTACTCTGGGTCTAGCGTAGGTCTTGAGAATCAAAACCAGGTGGCTGCTAACTCAACATATGGGGATGGGATTTCAGTGTTTGTTTCAATAAGTAGAATGGAAGGTATTTTGAAACATACATAGAAGATTATAAATGTTGACCCTGTACCAAAACACAAGAAAACCTTCAATTCCCTAGCATATATGAATTAGTGATAGCCTTAGAATAACAAAATGATAGTCCTTCAGGTTTATCCAGTGGAATTTCAAATTTTTCTTCTAAATAACACTTAGTATAAATCAAAACCAAAAGGACAAAGCATTAAGAAATGAATCATAATAAGTAGTAAATTTGTGAGACTGAAGCTGGAGCACAATTCAGAGGGGTTTTTTCTTAAACTCAGATCAAAGACTTAAAATAAATAAAATAAATCCTGATTGTATGACTTTCTTCCTCTGTGACCTCTGAGAGCTGGCATCGGAGTCACATGTAATGTGTACCCAGAGTTGCTCTAAACATTTTGTATGTAATAGCTGATTTGATCCTCACAAGAGTTTTGTGAGCAGAGTATTCTGGTCATGTTGCAATCGAGGAAACTGAGGCAGAGAGAAGTAACTTGTTCAAGATGGCAGCTCACAGCCGTGAGGTGCCATGCTGGGTCTTCACTATACAATTCAGATTTACTTGCTTATGTCCGTATTCATGAGCAGAAGTAGGAATATATTCATAATATCTCTTTCATTTGAGCATATAGAGTCATCTAGCTTAGATTTTTGGGTGTTGTAGCATTCTCTAAAATAGGTGAAGATTTGTCATTGAGACAGTGGAGAGGCACCTTCAGGCACTAGAGCAGGTACAAGTGTGAGCTCCCATGATTGCTAGAGCAGAGTCCTAATGACGCTATTTAATAGCTGAATTGCTTTGGATGAATTAATTAACCTAATTAGCAGTTACCATATCTGTGAGGAAAGTAATATTTATCTCTCAGAGGGTTGATGTGAGATTTAGATAATATGTTTGAAGTCATGGAAGTGCCTATGATAAATATATATACATCTACCATCATTGTTGTGACAGAGTGCACAGAATGAGTCCTCAGGGGCTTTGGCTCTTGTCCTGTGGCTTGCTGGTCTTGGACTAATCTTATAATGACTTTATTCCTCAGGTCTCCTCCTTTTAGGTAGGGCCAATGTTTTGCCTTCAACTGCTCAGCTAGAACACAATGTTGAAAGTAAAAGCAGGAGGCTCGCTAGGGTATCATTATCTGCTGATTTCCTCTTTATTCATATGACCAGGGTGTTGCAGAAGATGAAATTTGGTGAAAAGAGGAAGTGTTTTCTCAGGGAGGGTTTTGGTACTAAAGAAAATTATCCTTAGGAGAACTGGACATTGGCAAGGGTCATCTAAGTCTTCAGTGGGGAACAGAGAACATTTTCTGTACCAGTTGAGAACATTGAGAACCCACATACTCACTTCAAATTTCTGGCTCTTTAAACCACAGAAGATGGACAGAGTACTCAGATTGCTCTCCCTCCCCCAGTAGAGTGTGTGTGTGTGTGTGTGTGTGTGTGTGTGTGTGTGTGTGTGTGTGTATGTGTGTATGTGTCCATGTGTCTGGCTCTCCATGAATAGTGGTGTCTGTCTTTGAGATTCCACAGACCCTGCTCCTAGAGGAGGCAGCCTTAGAGCAGTGGGCAGCAGGGATAAAGAAAAGGGGATATAATTGTCCCTCTGAAATGGATCAGGAGAAGACTGGGTTTATAAAGAAGAGTCTATGCCTGGAGCAAAGAGCTGTTTCAACCAGGGGAGACGATAGAAATATTTGTGTTCTGTGCTGGGCAGGAAGGCTTCTTCCACATTGCACAGTCCTTTATTAGCCCTCTAAGGGGAATGATGGTGACCAGATGTCTCCTCTCGTTCATTGATTCAACTGTCTCCCTTCCTTCTCCCTCCCTCTCTTCATCTCTCTAAAGTCCCAGTGAAGGATACTGCTCCTGCACACTGAAAAGAGATGTGGGGCCCTGAATCCTACCTTCTGCGCTCCCCTTCCTTGACTATGCTGGATAGTTTCTGAGGCACATTTGAGGTATCCTGGGGTTTTCCCAGACCACAGTGTAGAGCTTAGGTCCTTACTTTGTGAGCAAAAGACATGTATTGTGTCCAAGTACTATAGCTCCGGTCTCTCAGCAAAGGGTGCTTCCTGCATGCATGAACTGCCAATTTTATGTTTCATGCTGCTGCTGGTGGTAGCCTTTGAGTAGGAAGCACTATAATAAGAAGGCCTTAGGACAGAGGCCCAGTGCCCAAGCTTTGGCACTGCAAACCAGTAGCCGTAAGACCTTGACTAATTGTAACTTCTGGTGTCCAGTTTCTTAGCTACAACAAGTAGATGGGATTTGTTGACATGATGTGGAAAAAAAAATTAAGGGTCTTATGGTCACCAAGCTGCTATTAGTGGATATAGATAGCAAATACATCTATTTATTCTATAAGCTGATGTAGATTGATCTGTGGTCAGGCACACGGTGATAGAGAAGGCCTTTGAGAGAAAGGCAGTCCCCAGAATTACAGGTTAAGTTGCTTGAGGTTGCATTCCGGACTCCTCAACAGTCATTATTGTGCAGAAGGAGTCAGCCTTAGTCATTGTCTTTGAAATTTGGACTATACTTTAGGCTTGAGGAGGGGAGATAACTGGGGAGCTTACTGGTGCCAGGTTCGTTGGTGGTATCTTTCATCTCCTCACGGGAGAGTCATCAAGAGGAAGTAGCTGGCTGGGCTTGTGGTTCTCCTGCACACTTTCCCCGGCTGTGGCTGAACTTTCAGCTGCTGTAACATCCTCATTACCACACGCCTTGATTCTTTGATACCGATGCTGATGTTCTCTTGTTTCAGTTCAGTCATGTGGGCAGAGGATAAAAGGCAGAGTGTGTTTTTCTTGTCCTATTCCCAGAGGGGGGAAACAAAGAGGGGGTCTGAGGACCTGGATTTACCACAGCCACCTGTATCAGCGGGAGAGGAGCCCCACCCTCTTCCTGAGATTGTTTGTAGAGAAAGAAGCCAGAGGATAGGTCTGAGTCCAGCGATGTCAGGTAGCATGTGACCATAGTCCCTTCCTTGTATTTTTTGATGTGTGTTAAATGTTCTTGTTACTTAATGTATTTAGAGGCTAAACATGTGAAGAACCTGAGAAGATGGACATACAGACTCCAGAGTATTCCCATTAGTGTCAGTCATCCTTAAGGTCCTTGTTTTACCTTAATGACACATAAACCCATAGTGAGGCCATTAAGAAGTAGCTCTCATGTACAGTATTTCACTCAGCAATGTATATGTTTCTTTTTCTATTATTTTTTAATAGATATTTTATGTATTTACATTTAAAATGTTAGCCTCTTTCTCCCCTCTCTATTCCTCCTCCCCCTCACTGTGTTTCCATGAAGATGCTCCCACTCCCACCCACCAACTCAAACCTCAATGTCCTGGCATTAACCTACACTGTGGAAATGAGCCTTCACAGGACCAAGGGCTTTTCCCCCTATTGCCTCCTATAGATGCCAAGCAATGCTATCCTTTGCTACATATTCGGCTGGAGCCATGAGTCCCTCTATGTGTACTCAGTGGTTGGTGGTTTAGTCCCTGAGAGCTCTGGGGAAGGGGGTCTAGTTGGTTGATATTGTTGTTCTTCCTATGGGGTTGCAAACTCCTTCAGCTCCTTCAATCCTTTTTCTAACTCCTCCACTGCGGTCCTTGTGTTTAGTTCTACATTAGCTGTCCTCATCTGTATCAATAAGACTCTGGCAGAGCCTCTCAGGAGACATCCATATCAGGCTCCTGTGAGCAAGCACTTCTTGGCATCAGCAGGAGTGACTAGGTTTGGTGGCTGTATGTGGGATGGATCCCCATGTAGGGCAGTCTCTGGATGACCTTTTCTTCAGTTCCTGCTACACTCCTTGTCCCTGTATTTCCTCCTATGAGTATTTTGTTCCCCCCACTAAGAAGGACTGAAGCATCCATATTTTGGTCTTCCTTCTTCTTGAGCTTCATATGGTCTGTGAATTGTTTCTTGGGTATTCTGATCTTTTAGGCTAATGTCCACTTATCAGTGAGTATATACCATGTGTGTTCTTTTGTGAATGGGTTAACTCACTCAGGATGATATTTTCTAGTTCCATCCATTTGCCTATGAATTTCATGAGTCAATGCTTTTGATAGCTGAGTAGTACTTCATTGTGTAGATGTACCACATTTTCTGTATCCATTTCTCTGTTGAAGGACATCTGGGTTCTTTCCAGCTTCTGGCTATTATAAAGAAGGTTGCTATGAACATAGTGGAGCATGTGTCCTTGTTATATGTTGGAGCATCTTTTGGGTGTATGCCCAGGAGTGGTATAGTTGGGTCCTCAGGTAGTACTATGTCCAATTTTCTGAGGAACCACCAGACTGATTTCCAGAGTCATTGTACCAGCTTGTAAAAACACCAACAATGGAGGAGTGTTTCTATTTCTCCACATCCTTGCCAGCATCTGCTGTCACCTGAGTTTTTGATCTTAGCCATTCTGACTGGTGTAAGGTGGAATTTCAGGGTTGTTTTGATTTGCATTTCCCTGATGACTAAGGATGTTGAACATTTCTTTAGGTGCTTCTCAGCCATTCAGTATTCCTCAGTTGAGAATTCTTTGTTTAGCTCTGTACCTCAGTTTTAATAGGATTATTTGATTCTCTGGAGTTTAACTTGTTGAGTTCTTTGTATATATTAGATATTGGCCCTCCATCAGATGTAGGATTGGAAAAAAGATCTTTTCCCAATCTGTGGGTTGCCGTTTTCTCCTATCGACAGTGTCCTTTGCCTTACAGAAGCTTTGCAGTTTTATGAGGTCCCATTTGTCCATTCTTGATCTTAGAGCATGAGCCATTGGTGTTCTGTTCAGGGAATTTCCCCCTGTGCCTGTGTGTTCGAGGCTCTTCCATACTTTCTCTTCTGTTAGTTTGAGTGTATCTGGTTTTATGTGGCGGTCTTTGAACCATTTGGACTTGAGCTTTGTTCAAGGAGATAAGAATGGGTCAATTTGCATTCTTCTACATGCTGACCTCCAGTTGAACCAGCACCATTTGCTGAAAATGTTATCTTTTTTTCCACTGGATGGTTCTAGCTCCTTTGTCAAAGAACAAGTGACCATAGGTGTATGGGTTCATTTCTGGGCCTTCAATTCTATTCCATTGATCTACCTGCCTGTCTCTGTACCAATACCATAAAGTTTTTTATCCCAATTGCTCTGTAATACTGCTTGAGGTCAGGGATGGTGATTCCCCCAGAAGTTCTTTTATTGTTGAGAATAACTTTTGCTATCTTAGTCTTTTTGTTCTTCCAAATGAATTTGCAAATTTCTCTTTCTAACTCTATGAAGAGTTGAGTTGGAATTTTGGTGGGGATTGCATTGAATCTATAGGTTGTTTTCAGCAAGGTGGCTATTTTTACTATATTAAACCTGCCAATCCATGAGCATTGGAGAACAAAACTGGAAGATCTAGAGGAAATGGACAATTTTCTAGTCAGATACTAGGTACCAAAGTTAAATCAGGATCAAATAAACCATCTAAACAGTCCCATAACTCCTAAAGAAGTAGTCATTAAAAGTCTTCCAACTAAAAGCCCAGGACTAGATGGGTTTAGTGCAGAATTTTATCAGACCTTCAAATAAGACCGAATACCAATACTCTTCAAATTATTCTACAAAATAGAAACAGAAAGAACACTACCCAATTTGTTCTTTGAAGCCACAATCACACTTATACCTAAACCACACAAAAACCCTACAGAGAAAGAGAACTTCAGACCAAGTTCCCTTATGAATGTCGATGCAAAAATACTCAATAAAATTCTTGCAAACCGAATCCAACTATACATCAAAATGATCATCCATCATGATTAAGTAGACTTCATCCTAGAGATGCAGGGATGGTTCGGTATATGGAAATCCATCAACATAATCCACTATATAAACAAACTCAAAGAAAAAAGCCACAAAATCATCTCATTAGATGCTGAGAAAGCATTTGACAAAATTCAACACCACTTTATGATAAAAGTCTTGGCAAGATCAGGAATTCAAGGCCCATACCTAAACATAGTAAAAGTAATATACAGCAAGTCAGTTGCCAACATCAAATTAAATGGAGGGAAACTTGATGCAATCCCACTAAAATCAGGGACTAGACAAAGCTGCCTATTCAATATAGTTCTTAAAGTCCTAGCCAAAGCAATTAGACAATAAAAAGTAGTCAAAGGGATACAAATTGGAAAGGAAGAAGTAAAAATATCACTATTTGCAGATGATATGATAGTATACCTAAGTGACTCCAAAAGTTCCACCAGAGAACTACTAAGCTGATAAACAACTTCAGTAAAGTGGCTGGATATAAAATTAACTCAAACAAGTCAGTAGCCTTCCTCTACTCAAAGGATAAATAGGCTACGAAAGAAATTAGCGAAGCAATATCCTTCACAATAGTCACAAATAATAAAAATACCTTAGTGTGACTCTAACCAAGCAAGTGAAAAATCTGTATGACAAGAACTTCAAGTCTCTGAAGAAAGAAATCAAAGAAGATTTCAGAAGATGTATCTGTTGTGAACAGACACCATGACCAAGGCAACTCTTAAGAAGTCAACATTTAATTGGGGCTGGCTTATAGTTTCTGAGGTTCATTCTTTTATCATCAAGGTGAGGACATAGTCTGGTAAGGTGCAGGATGAGCTGAGAGTTCTACATCTTCACCTGAAGGCAAATAGAAGACTGGCTTCCAAGCAGCTAGGATAAGGGTCATAAAGGCCACACCCACAGTGACACAACCACTCCAATAATGCCACACCTCCTAATAGTGCCACTCCTTGTGTTAAGCATATTCAAATCACCACTGTATGTATGTATGTATGTATGTATGTATGTATGTATGTATGTTTGTATGTATGAATGTGTTTATGTATGGAAAATGAAGCTTGAAAGCATTGTGTAAATTATGTATGTATAAAGTGGTAGAGGGGTAGGGGGCTCCTAATTATGAAGACTTTTCAGTGGGAGGGAGTGAAGGGCCATGGTGCTAGTAGAGAGCCCAGGAACAGGAGTAAGCATGACATGTGCAGATGATGTAGGTTCAGGTTGGAAGCTTTCCTCAGGTAGCTTCTTCCTACTTCTTGTAGCTTGCATGTTTGAAAACTGAATTCATATCATGTAGGTGTTTCTGTGTGTAGATGTGTGTATCAGATGTGTTCTTGAGGTCTCTTCCCTTAGTGGAGTTTCTAGGCCATGTTAGAAAAGAACATTCTTGGAACTGGAGTGACGGCTCACCAGTTAAGATTGGTATTGCAGAGGACCCTGAACACATTCTGAGCATGCCCATGGTGGCTCCCGGCTGTCTGTGACTCCAGTACCAGTGGGTAAACATCCTCTTTTGATGTTTGTGGGCACTGTATACAAGTGGCACATAGGCATTGCAGGCACACTCACGAAACATAAAACAGATTAATAAGTCCTTTTAAAAAAGGACATTTTGGACAAAAGCTCCCTAGACGAAGAATGGCTTTGCCTTTTTTAGGAAATTGCCCAGGTGTCTTCCCTGGAAAGAAGACCACATGGAGGCTTCGGAGAGGCTTAGATGTTGAGGGTGCTTGAATAATGGAACATTTTGTTCCAACTTTGGAAACGGATACGTGAGTTTGAGTGTGCATTCAGCTAGAAGTGATTAATTTTCTGTTAACTACTTGAGAAATGTGGAATAAATTATTGACATATGTCTTAGTCACCCTTCTATTGCTGTGAAGAGACATCATGACTAAGGCAGCTCTAACAGTGAAAGCATTTAATTGTAGGCTTGCCTGCAGGTTCAGAGGTTACTGTAATTATCAGCATGGCGGGGAGCATGGGCATGCAGGCAGACATGGTGCTGGAGCAGTAGCTGAGAGATCTACTTCCTGATCTGCAGGCAGAGAGAGAGACAGAGACAGAGACAGAGACAGGGACAGACAGACAGAGGAGGGAGGAAGCGGGGAGAGGAAAGAGAAGGAAGGAGGGAAGAGACAGAGACAGATATACAGAGAGACAGGGCCAGGCATGGGCTTCTGAAACATCAGAGCACACACCTAGTGACACACTTCCTCCCTCAAGGCCACACCTCCTAGTCCTTCTAATTTTTTCAAATCGTGCCACTTCCTGCACTAAGCATTTGTATGTGTGTTGCTAGGCCCAAGGGCCTCTTCCATTCTTGTCAAGGGGAGTGCTAACCTTCTCTCCTTTCATACAACACTTAAGCATTCAAATATATGAGCCTCTGGGGGCCATTCTTATCTAAACCACAAGTATGATGTTGCTCTTTAATTGCAGGTGATGAGACTGATTTTGGCTAAATAAACACAAGAACCTTTGAGCTAACCGAAAGAATACAAGTTGAGATCTTTAGAACCTGCCCGCAGCCAAGGGAAGTGGGGCTCAGGAAAGGAAAGGGGGCAGCTCTGTTGGATGCTGCCATTGGAGTGCTAGGCTTCATTGTCTTCAGGCTCTTCTCACAAACTCAAATTCCTCCAGGAGCTTGAGTGGTCCCAAAGGCCTTCCCAAAATCAGGTGGGAAGGGTGAAAGCAAGTTCCACAGAAGGTGCCCTGGGCTGGCAGTCAGGTAAGCCAGTGAATGTACTCTACAGCGAATGCACTTGATGAGCCCAACCTTCCCAGAGTTTGTCATCACTGGATACAGACTGATAAGTAGAGGGGCAAATGACAGTAGACCATGGAGGTTGATGTGGAAGGTCTTTAGAGTGTGGGGGCTTAAGGGAGGTTTAAAGTTTGCATGGGAGAGACGAATATTGGGCTGTCTGAAATGAATTTTTAAGATGAAAAAGATTTTGGGAGTTGGACGGATAAGTTTTTGGTTAGAACTCCTGTGTCTATAGCAGCATGGAAAGAAAGATGCTGCGTATAGAGGAATGAGGTGTCTCAGAAATGCAAGGAATTTCAACTGGCTGAACCCAAGGATGCATAGAGGGAGAAGTATGGGGCTGCATTTTAAAGACCCTTGTGTGATTATTCTGGGCAGAGAGATTTTGGTCCTCGGAGATGAGCTGTCATATGTGACCTTGGTGTCAGGAGGACACAATTTCTTTAGGAGTTTCTTTAGGAGATAGTCGTGGGATGGGTAGGAGACCCTCAGATTCAAGTGTCTTGAATGTAGCTATTAAGCTTGGGAGGCTGGCTGTTCCAGACCAGACAGAAAATGAGATGCTGAAGATTTCCCAGGTGGATGTAGATGTTGATGGGAATTTATGGGAGGCCTGGTTGCTTTCTTGCATGTGGAGTTCTGAGCCTTTGAAGATGATATAGCTGGATGTAGAAGGTTAGAAGGCACTGAGGGGTATTGTGAAGGCAGGTGTAAGGGTTCCCCCGACTTCACTTTCAACAGCCAGTGTTCTGTGTGCTTAGAAGTCAGCAGTGCCCTTATACAGGGGCAAGTGTCTGGGAGAGAGCAATTAGGAACAATGTGGAAACAGCTCAGGCTTTTGCTGCTGGGTGGGAATGGGGTCACTTCCTCTAGATAGCCATTTTGTAACTCTGAGGAGGAAGGCAAATGAGGTTGAGGAGGCTTGCATTCCCTGCAGTTGCTGGGGACTAGTGAAAGAACTTCCCTTTCCTTATAAACATGGGCTCCGTGACAGTGAGCACATGATTCTCTTTGCAGTAAGTAGTTTCTAAGCACAAGAAAATCTCTCCTCCAGCTGTGAGAACCAGTGGCTCATGCTTTGAAGGCACTGCCTGGAACTCATTTAAACAGTATGGACAGGTTAGAGTCTGCCTGTTACCAAACCTCTCTAAATTTTAGGTTCTTCAGCTAGAGTAAGCTTTAAAAAAAAAAGCTACCACCTATAGCCACAACGTTGGACTGGGGATGGAGTTCAGTGACAAGTACTTTGCTAATGCATGCAAAGGCCTAGGTTTTGACCCTCAGTATAAAACAAAGCAAAACAAGACAGATGAACAAAAACCAAGGTCTTAATTGTACAGTGTACTAGATTCTGTGTACATGTTTATGTTCATTATTTTCTATTTATTTATTTATTTATTTATTTATTTATTTATTTATTTATTTATTTATTTATTTATTTTGATAGGGTTTCTCTGAGCAACCCTGACTGTCCTGAAATTTGCTTTGTAGACCAGGCTGCCCTCAAACTCAGAAAGCTGCCTGCCTCCCAAGCGTTTGAGATTAAAGATAGGCACTACCACCTCCCAGATTATCTCATTTATTTGTTAACTAACTCTATGAAGTAGTGCAATTAACTTTTTGATAGTTAAGATACCTCAGGTCCGATAAACTGGATAGTCACTTGCTTGTCCTGTCTTTCTTCCCTCGCACAAAGTCAGGAGGTAGAGCTTGGATTTAATTACAGGCAACTCCAGAGCATGACAACATCAAATTTCTATTTATTTTAAAGAGAATCGTGAGTGTGTGCATGTGTGTGCGCTTAAATATAACATCTTCAATTACAGTGGCTGTTTATTGTGCTTTTAGCCTTACTCTCGCCTGTTCTGGTCTCTTGCAGAAGCAGCTGACGCAGGATGATGACACGGACGAGGTTGAGATTGCTATTGACAACACAGCATTCATGGATGAGTTCTTTTCTGAGGTGGGCAGCCTTCCCATGGCTTTTTGTTTTTTGTTTTGTTTTTGTGTGTGTTTTTTTTTCTAAATGTATATGAGGAAACAGAATTTCCTCAGTAAGAATAAAGAAACCTCAGATCTTTCAATGCTGGCAAAGGAACAGATGGGCAGGCAGAGTAATTCCAGGGAGATTCTGTTTTTAATTCTTGAGAGTATCTAGACTTTACATCTTATTAAGGAAGTCAGTAGAAAGAGGCCGCAGAGTTGACACAATGGTTAAGAGCACTTTGTGTTCTTCTAGAGGAACAAGGTGTGATTCCCAGCACACAAGAGGTGACTCACACCATCTGTAATTCCAGTGCCAGGGATCCAATGCCCTCTTCTTGCCCCTGCAGACACCAGGCATGCACATGGTACACATATACATGTAGACAAAACACCCATGCAAATAAAATAAAAAAAAAGATTTTTTTTAAAGTTTTTTTTTTTTTTTTTTTTATTAACTTGAGTTTTTTTTTTTTACATTTCGAGTTTTTTTCCCTTTTCCGGTTTCCGGGCCAACATCTCCCTAACCCCTCCCCCTCCATAGAGAGGCAAAGATTAAAACAGAGACAGAAGGAACACCCATTCAGAGCCTGCCCCACATGTGGCCCATACATATACAGCCACCCAATTAGACAAGATGGATGAAGCAAAAAGTGCAGGCTGACAGGGCCGGATGTAGATCTCTCCTGAGAGACACAGCCAGAATACAGCAAATACAGAGGCGAATGCCAGCAGCAAACCACTGAACTGAGAACAGGACCCCGTTGAAGGAATCAGAGAAAGGACTGGAAGAGCTTGAAGGGGCTCGAGACCCGATATCTGCCAAGCAACCAGAGCTTCCAGGGACTAAGCCACTACCTAAAGACTATACATGGACTGACCCTGGGCTCCAACCTCATAGGTAACAATAAATAGCCTAGTAAGATCACCAGTGGAAGGGGAAGCCCTTGGTCCTGCTAAGACTGAACCCCCAGTGAACATGAATGTTGGGGGGAGGGCAGCAGTGGGGGGAGGATGGGGAGGGGAACACCCATAAAAAAAGATTTTTAAAAGTTACATGTCATTAAAGATAGACTTGTAACATCTTAAGTACGTGACAACACTTTAATGATGTCTTATTCAGATCTTTGATTTGTATCGGTGAAATTTGTTGTTTCTGAAAATTTTTCTAATTGCTTTAATTCTGGTGGTGACAGAAAACAAGATGCTACGGGCTTATATTTGTAAAGCCGCACATGCCTACAGATTCATGTGCACTTTGAGCACGAGGTCTTACAGGATTCAGTTATAGTAACACTGAGAGGTTGAAGCACCTCTTGCTGAATTAAAATTATAATAATTATAGCTCACAGTCTTTTATTATTAAACATATTGGCATTAAAGTATTTTTATTTATTTTTTAATTGGATATATTTCTTTATTTATATTTCAAATGCTATTCCCTTTCCTGGTTTCCTGTCTATAACCCCCTATCCCCTCCCCATCCCCCATAAGGGTGTTACCCCCCCATGCACCCCTCGTTAAGACTTCCTGGACATTTCCCTGCACTGGGGGTCCAACCTTGGCAGAACCTAAGGCTTCCCCTCCACTGTGCCCCAACAAGGCTACTCTCTGCTACATATGCAGTTGGAGCCCTGGGTCAGTCCATGTATAGTCTTTGGGTAGTGGTTTAGTCCCTGAAAGCTCTGATTGGTTGGCATTGTTGTTTTAATGGGGTTGCAAGCTCCTTCAGCTCTTTCAATCCTTTCTCTAATTCCCCCAAAGGGGGTCCTGTTTTCAGTTCAGTGGTTTACTTCTAACGTTCACTTCTGCGTTTTACACGCTCTGGTTGTATCTCTCAGGAGAGATCTATATCTGGTTCCTGTCAGCATGCACTTCTTAACTTCATCAATCTTATCTAGTTTTGGCGGATATATATATGGGCCACATGTGGGTCAGGCTCTGTATGGCCGTTATTTCAGTCTCTGTTCTAAACTTTGCCTTCATATCACCTCCTATGGATATTTTTGTTTCCCCTTTTAAGAAGGAGTGGAAGCATCCATATTTTGGTCATCCTTCTTCTTGAGCTTCCTGTGGTCTGTGGATCGCATCTTGGATAATCCGAGCTTTTGGGCTAATAGCCACTTATCAATGAGTGCATACCAAGTGTGTTTTTCTGTGATTGGGTTACCTCACTCAGGATGATATTTTCTAGTTCATTCCATTTGCCTATGAATTTCACGAAGTCATTGTTTTTGATTGTTGAGTAGTACTCCATTGTGTAGATGTACCATATTTTTGAATCCATTCCTCTGTTGAAGGGTATCTGGGTTCTTTCCAGCTTCTGGTTATCAATAAGGCTGCTATGAACATAGTGGAGCATGTGTCTTTATTGTATGTTGGAGCATCATTTGGGTATATGCCCAGGAGAGGTATAGCTGGGTCCTCAGGTAGTGCAATGTCCAATTTTCTAAGGAACCTCCAGACTGATTTCCACAGTGGTTGTACCAGTCTGCAATCCCACCAGCAATGGAGGAGTGTTCCTCTTTTTCCACATCCTTGCCAGCATCTGCTGTCACCTGAGTTTTTGATCTTAGCCATTCTGACTGGTGTGAGGTAGAATCTCAGGGTTGTTTTGATTTTCATTTTCCTTATGACTAAGGATGTTGAACCTTTCCTTAGGTGCTTCTTATCCATTTGATATTCCTCAGCTGAGAATTCTTTGTTTAGCTCTGTACCCCATTTTTTAATAGGGTTATTTGTCTCCCTGCAGTCTTAACTTCGTAAGTTCTTTGTATATTTTGGAAATAAGCCCTCTATCAGTTATAGGATTGGTAAAGATCTGTGCCCAATCTGTTGGTTGCCGTTTTGTCCTAGTGATAGTATCCTTTGCCTTATAGAAGCTTTGCAGTTTTATGAGGTCCCATTTGTCGAGTCTTGATGTAAGAGCACAAGCCATTAGTGTTCTGTTCAGAAAATTTTCCCCAGTGCCCATGTGTTTGAGATTCTTCCCCACCTGCTGAGTCTTGTTCTCCTCATCTGTGAAGTGGGATTTGTTATATAATGATTTTCCACAGGGTTGGATTGGGTCTGATTATGCTCATAAAGCATCTTGAATGTTGCCAGGCATATATGCACTCAGTGAGTAGTACTTAACTCCCCTCCCCCTCCATAGTCTTTTTGTCACTGAAGTTTTTGTCTCTACTATTTGCCTTACTTAGGGTTTTACTTATATGAAGAGACACCATGACCAGGTAACTCTCATAAGGACAGCATTTAATTGGGGCTGGCATATAGGTTCAAAGGTTCAGTCTGTTATTGAGGTGGGAGCATGGCAGCATCTAGGCAGGCATGGTGCAGGAAGAGCTGAGAGTCCTACATCTTTATCTAAAGATTGCTGGCAGAATACTGGCTTCCGAGCAGTTAGGATGAGGGTCTTAAAGCTTATACCACCAGGGCACACCTTCTAATAGTACCACTCCCTGGGCTGAGCATACACAAACCATCACACTATTTATCTTTTTATTTCCTGGAAAGAAACAGAGACTCATTTTCTTTCTGAGGAGTAATTCAGGAGTTTTCCACAATTTGGATTGTGGGTG
Source organism: Rattus rattus (assembly GCF_011064425.1). NCBI lineage: Eukaryota > Metazoa > Chordata > Mammalia > Rodentia > Muridae > Rattus > Rattus rattus. The sequence goes on from NC_046155.1 coordinate 11,071,455, forward strand.
TGGAAAAGTGGACCTCCAGAGTTCCCCTGAATGGAATGGGTTGAATCCTACTGGGGAGCCTTGTCTAGTCTCAACAGGAGAGGATGCACCTAGTTTTACTGTAGCTTGAGAAACCAGGGATGGTTGATATCCATGGGAGACCTCCCCTTTTCTGAAGAGAAATGGAGGAGTGGTGACTGTGTGGGGATTGGGAGGAGAGATAGGAAGGGGAAACTGAGATCATGATGTAAAATAAATAAATTAAAAAAAAAGAGAAAGAACTGTGTGAAGAGCTAACCTGAGTTTGTTTTGTCCTGACTGGAAAGTTGGCTGTGAGCTTCCACAGTGCCTAATCTGCTCGTGGGTGGGCACCGTCTTTCAGTCAGTGACTCAAAGTGAGGTCAAACAACACTTGTGTTGTTCTACTTTGTGACAGTGGAAGGCAATGCTCTTGTTCAGTGGTGGAGGTGCACTTGAGTTGATGTCAGAAGACAGCTTCGTTCTCTACACTCTTTCCCTGGTGACTCACATGCAGTAAAGAATATCTTCTCTGTGGTGAGGAATTTTCTCTAGTACCTCTGTTCATCCTCTTTTCCTGAACCACAAGAGGGCCCCTAAAAGGCAGTATTCCTTGCAACTTAGAAAGATGGTGGGCTTTCGTCTGTGAGTAAAGGCTAGAGTCTGTTTTCCTAGTTGGTACTGGGTACATGGTCATAACCATCCTTTGTCGGAAGGGACATAGTGTGAGTGCTTCACAGAGAGATAAGATCACCAGGATTGCCATAGACCCTGGCATAATACACCCTCTAGAAATGAGCACATTACTGCCCAAACACAGCCATGGACTGTGTAAACAACAGGTCAGGGGTTGGGCGTGACTGTTTGGTCAGTAAAAGTGCTCATTCTGGATGGCAGTGTGAGATGCCTTAAGCCCTTGTGGTCAAGTATTTGAGAAATTGCCTTTTTTTCTATTAGAAATTTATTTGTTTAAAGATACTGCTCTTAAAAAATTAACTTACATTTATTTAGTGTGCACACATGGGTCTCTTCAGCACACATGTAGGTCAGAAGATGACTTGACTTCTGGGAGTTGGTTCTCCCTGGCCAGGAGAGAACACACACACACACACACACACACACACTGAAGGGATGAAACAAAAGGCAGAATTCAATAACCTGATACATACAAATATACATGCATATATACATATACACATAATACATGTGTATATACACACATAATATATGCATACAGACCTACAGATAGACATATACATATTGACACATAGAATGGTTAGACCAAAGCTCCAGCAAGCAGGCTCCAAGTATTCCGCACATACATACACAAATACACACAATTGGTGGATGGAAGAAACTATGTTCTAACCCCCATTCACACAAACTTTATACATACAAATAATGAATGGATGGGAGAAATAATGTTCCAGCCATACCATACCTTATTCTTTCTTCCACAGCTTGTATATCCTGGGAAAATCTTTCAAGCAGTATACAATTATAATATGATTATTGTGTTAGTTTTCTTCTAGTGAATGAATATGAAAAACAATGTTTTCCCCTACCTTTCCAAGAAATAATATCACTTAGTACAGTTATTCTGTTTTTTTTTTTTAAGATTTTATTTATTTTATGTATATGAGTACACTGTAGCTGTATTCAGACACACCAGAAGAGGGCATCAGATCCCATTACAAATGGTTGTAAGCCGCCATGTGGTTGCTGGGAATTGAACTGAGGACCCTAGCAAGAATAATCAGTGCTCTTAACCACTGAGCCACCTGTCCAGCCCTATACTATTCTGAAAGACCCACATACATCCATAAACAAGCAACTTGTTACTGACTAACAAAGTGTAAGGAAGCAAGGGAGTTTCCTCAGCCATTTTCTCTTACTGCCAGGCAGCAGTTTGCAGTTACAAAGAAAGAAGTAATTATTTTATTTATTATTTATCTTTAAAACTAATCTTGTAAAAATCTTAAAAGAATCACAAATCTAAATTTTTATATAAAAATCAGTCTTATCTGCCTTAAATCCTCAAAATACACATCTACTCAGCAACAAGTCTTTTTTTTTTTTATTAGATATTTTTTTATTTAAATTTCGAATGTTATCCCCTTTCCCGGTTTTCCCTATCCCATCCCCACTACCCCTTCTTCTATGAGGGCGTTCCCCACTGATCCACCCGCCCCTTCCTGCTTCCCCACCCTGACATTCCCCTATACTGGGGGGTCCAGCCTTGGCTTCTCATCCCATTGGTGCCCAACAAGGCCATCCTCTGCTACATATGCAGCTGCAGCCATGGGTCTGTCCATGTATACTCTTTGGATGGTGGTTTAGTCCCTGGGAGCTCTGGTTGGTTGGTATTGTTGTTCTTATGGGGTTGCAAACCCCTTCAGCTCCTTCAATCCTTTCTATAACGCTTCCAATGTTGACCCTGTTCTCAGTTCAATGGTTTGCTGCTAGCATTCATCTTTGTATTTGTCGGGCTCTGGCTGAGCCTCTCAGGAGACAGCTATATCAGGCTCCTGACAGCATGGACTTCTTAGCATCAACAATATTGTCTGGGTTTGGTGGCTGTATGTATATAGGCTTAATCCCCAGGTGAGGCAGGCTCTGAATGGCCTTTCCTTCAGTCTCTGCTTCAAACTTTGTCTCCATATCTTCTCTTATTAATAGTTTTGTTTCCCCTTCTAAGAAGGACTGAAACATCTGCACTTTGGTCTTCCTTCTCCTTGAGCTTCATGTGGTCTGTGAATTGTAGTTTGGGTAATCCGAGCTTTGGGACTAATATCCACTTATCAGAGAGTGCATACCATGTGTGGTTTTTTGGGATTGGTTTCTTAATACACCATTTCAGGAAGCTGAGGGCAAAAATGAATATAAGAAATCAATCCTCATCAGTCTAGCCTCAGTGAGAGTCCCGTCAGCCAGTGCTGCCGTTGTACTTGTTCCCTGACCATAGAACATCCCTAGCTTAACTAGTAAGAGCATGCCTTTCTGAACTTCAGATTGCTCCCTAAGAATTTTTATATCAGAGCCAGTAATAAAAACATCTCAACTTAGCTTCACTAACAACTTTATTTTTCCAAATATTTTCTAAGATTGTTGACAATCTGTATCTCTAAATTCTTCTGTAGGGTGGTCGTAAACTGCTCCAGCAGCAATGCCTGAAAGAGATCAAGCCTTAGAATTGCGAATGCCAGGGATACTGCCCAGTGAGGGACTGGAAGCCCCCTTAAAGTTTTCATATAATTCTTAGATTAAGATGTAAGTGAGGCAGCAAGCAGAGCAGAACTCATAACAGCATGAAGTCCTCAGCACACATAGTTCTCAAGGCTGTGCCACACCAAGGCTCACGCATGGGCTGCCTTTCATGAATTTTAAATCCATTTGTCATTCCTCCTGCATGGCTTTTGGAAGTCTTTCTAGATTACAGAGCACTTCAGCTTCTTATAGCCTCACAAAATGGAAAGAGCAAAGACAACTAATTCTATTCACATGAAGGGATCCACCTTCATGACTTAGTAACCTACAAAAGCCTACATTCAAATACCTTTACATTAGAGTCGGTGTGTGCATTTGTCGGGGTACAACATTCAGGTCATTCTGGGAAGGAGACTGTTTTGCTGTGAATATGAAGCCTCTCTCTCTCTCTCTCTCTCTCTCTCTCTCTCTCTCTCTGGTGTTATGCATATGTGTGCATGTGTGTGGCGAGACTGAAGGACAACCTCCAGTCTCAGCCTCAGGGAAATCCGTCTCTTTTGAGCTATGTTTGTTCACTGGCATACAACTCACCCGTTAGGCTAAACTGGCTGGTCAGGGGTCCAGGGGCCTTAGAGAAAGGGGTCCCTGCCTTTCCAGTGCTAGGATTCTATACCTTGTGTTTTTATCTGCGTTTTGGGAATTGAATTCAGCTTCTTAAGTTTATAAGACAAAATGCTTTACCAACTGGACCATTTCTCACAGCTGCAAGCATGCTTATTTCTTGAATTGTGTAGCCATACATTCATTGAACAGACATTTACAGAGTGACCCTGTGTTTGGTACCATGAGGTCTATCAAGTAGTCTGAGATGAGAAACACAACCCTAACATTTGAAGTGATCTTCACTTAACACCCAAAGTTTTCCAGAGCTAGGCTGGGGCAGGGGTCGGGGTGGGGTTAGGTAAGGGTGTGTGTAGACAGAACAGTAGGAGATACAGAGGGACTTGAAGTGCAGGGATTTGCTGTTTGGGCTTGAGTTCTGTTAGAGCTGGGACCTTTCAAAGTAATTGTAATGTGGAAATCTAGGCATTAGTGTCAAATCCAGCGGGTTAAGAACTTGTTAACTCTTTGAGCAGGGTATTGTAGGGGTAGGCAAGCTTCCGATTTCTAGACTCTTCAGTTAGTGAGGCAGGGGGCTTTGGCTAGGCACTTGGCAGTTTGTTTTCGACCTGTCTTTCCCACCGCCTTTTCTGCACTTTGCTCTTTATTGCTGGGAATTACATTACAGATGTGTATATTATACAGATTAGCAGATTTATATGTCATATATGTGTATACTGTGCCCTGCTTGACGCCACTGTCCTTACTGTGTGCCCTTGCTTTCTACTGTGTTCCCTCTCTTAAGTTCTTAATACTGACTCACCTTTCATGTCTGTGTGTGTGCTTGGTGTGTGTATAAATTCTGTGTGAGAGAAAATCTACCTAGTTGCCTTTCTGAGACTGTTTTAACATATTTCCCCCTTCACATGATAACCTCCATCCACTTTCCTACAAATGACAATATTTTACTCTTTTTGTCTCAATAATGTTCTTATATGCACACATTTTAAATCCATTTATCACCTCACAGATACTTGGGCTGATTCTATATCTTGGTAATTGTGAATATTGCAACAGTAAACATGGGCGTGCCATGTCTCTGCTGTGTGCTGACATCATTTCCTTCAGGTGTATTTGTAGGAATGATGCAGCAGGGTCATAAACAAGGGTCTGATTTTAGTTGTTTGAGGAAACTCCACACTGATTTCCATAGTAGCTATACTAACTGTATTGCCATTAACACTGTATCTCCTTATTCACTGTGTTCTTTTATGGTTGACATTCTGATTGGAGAAGATTAGTGTTTCAACTTAGTTGACTTGAGAATACTGTCTTACAAAACTTGTTCTTATTGGTGAGCACATCTCTGAGGTCATTCTTTTCACTCATAAAAAGAAGCTGGAACACTAAGTCTTAATAAAACTCGTTAGGGACTTGGGGGTTTAGGAGAGGCAGAGATTAATTTTTTTATTATTTTATTTTGCTTTTTTTTTCTCTCAAATTTTACATCCTGACAGTAGTTTCCCTACCTTTCACTCTCCAGACTCTTTACCCCGACTCCACTCTCTGCTGCTTGCTGGGGCTGGAACATGATCCCCTTTTTCTATCACATTATCATCAACTTTCTGTTTTCTAACTCCCTCACTGCCCGAGCTTGGCTGTCCTGGAACTTGCTCTGTAAGACTGACTTTGAACTCAGAGATCTTCTTGCCTTAGTCTCCTGGGATCAAAGTTGTATACTACCTTGCTTGGGCCTAAGCTTTTCTTAGCTATTATGCCTCAAGATCTTCATGCCAAGATCCAGGTCAGAAACCTGTGTTTTCCAGCCTCAATCTGGATCACAGGTGAGCTCTCCAATTCTGGATTGTAGTTCATTACAGATGTAGTCAAGTTGTTAACCAGGAATAACCATTATATCCATTAACACAAAATTTGACTTAGTGACCCTGCCTCAATGAATAAGGTGTTTTAGGGATTGAAGAGATTCCTGACATCAATCCCAGGCTTCCACACATGCTCACACATGTGCATTTGTACCCTGTGGTGGTTTGAATATGCTTGGCCTATGGGAAGTGGCACTATTAGGATGTGTGGGCTTACTGGAGGAGGTATAGCCTTAGTAGTAAGTGTGTCATTGTAGAGGTGGGGCTTTAAGATTTTGTGTGTGCGTGCGTGTGCGTGCGTGTGTGTGTGTGTGTATGTGTGCGTGCGTGTATACAAGATGTAGAACTCTTGACTCCTCCAGCACCAAGTCTGTCTGTACAATACCATGCTTCTTCTCATGATTATAATGGACTGGACTTCTGAAAGTGTAGGCCAATCATAGTTAAATGGTTGCCTTTATAAGAGTTGCCTTAGTCATGGTATCTCTTTATAGCAATAAAATCCTAAGACACACCCATATGTGCTCATACACTTGCAAACACATGTATATAAATATGTCTGGAAAAGGAAAAAGACAAAAACAACTTCCTCCTTTCAGTTAGATGAGCCTGGTTAGTATTATGTGGTCATTCTAATTGGCAGCACCTCCCATCAAGAGTAGTGACCTCATATCTTTAGGTTTCTGTAAATGGCTATTGAGGACTCTAGAATTGCTGTAGGAGTAAATGAGACATACCTTTAAAGGTGTAGCAGAGTGCCTGGCATATGATAAAGGGAGGTTATTGTTGCTGTTTGTATTTAGTATTTAACATTCCTTATGTACTTGATGTGGTGTAAGCTTGTTCAAGGTCATAAAACTGCTAAGAGGTAGAGCTGAACCCTGAACTGCTCTGCTTGCTGTTGTTTTTTTTAATTATATCATCTAGAGTCTCACATTGCTGACAGATCATTGATATACAGTCTGAAAATCAATATATGGTAAAAAGGCACTGGAGATGAATTAGCCTTGAATTTAGTGGTGATTTGAAAAACTCATTTTTGGTTATTTTCAACCCGTCAGCAATGTTCTGTTCACTGTATGAAAAGCTTCTGATAGGGAGTTTTCCGACAGAGCAGTAAGGCACAACCTGATCTCTGCTGCAAAATGCTGCTGTAACCAGTGCTCCCCCCCACTCATGTGTACGTGTACATATGAGCGTGTATCCATGAACATGCATGTATAAGTCCGCAGGATGTGAGTGCAGTCCTCTGTCACTCTCTGCTTACTGTAGTCTTCAGGCAGGGGCTCTCACTGAACCAGAAACTCACAGTTTTGACTGGTCTTGCTGGCCAGTGCTTTCAGTCAATGCTGCCCATCAATGCTGGGTCTACAGGCATGAGCAACTGTTCCTGGCTTTGCAGAACCAGTCTTACAGGATATTGGTTGGACATGAACATTAACTTGATGTACAGCAAATGAATGCACGTGAGCTTAATAAAAGAAGGAGTCTTCCACTGTGGTCCTTACCTGGGTGAGGAGACAGGGTCTGGATGCTTGGTTCAAACCTTAGTTTCCACTCGTTTGAAGGTTGGTTTGAAGCCTCTGCTTCAATTCTTTTGTATGAAAGGACACAGTGATGGTGGCCTCACAAAATTACTGCAAAGGGCCAAGCATTGACTAAATATATGATACTGTGGGGTAATGTCCAGCACAGGCTTTTAAGATTGAGTACTTATCAGTTCCTACAGAGCTTTTCCCCACCTGATGATTCTTTGATGATCGGGTGAATGCACAGGAGGAAATCACAGGGAACTGTCACCAAGACAGAAATTCAGAAATTCATCCTTCAGGAAGATGAACATTTTCCAGAAAAAACTGACTCAAAGCTCAAGGAGAGACAGAGGAAGGGCAGAGACGGGTGCTTTAGAGACCACCAGTGTTCACAGGCAGTAACATATGTGATCACACCTGGTAGGACCTATAACTTATTAAACTTTAGCTTTCTAATATGCATAACAATACTAATATACTCTTTTTTTTTTTTTTTCCGGAGCTGGGGACCGAACCCAGGGCCTTGTGCTTGCTAGGCAAGCGCTCTACCGCTGAGCTAAACCCCCAACCCCACTAATATACTCTTAAATGTTTTGGTCAGCTATTAAACTGCTGTATAAATATTTGAGTAGTTATACATGTTTGTACTCTAATATGATTACATTAATAAGCTATGGTACATCCAAGCCAGCATATTAATAGAGGGTGGAAAAGTCCTTTGAGTGGCAAAAATGCTAGTGTGAAGGATAGAAAGGTCAAGCTTGATCTTTGCTGTTTTTATTTTTATTTTTTGGGGGCACTGTGATTAGGTTTTTAAAAAGATGTGACCCATGCATTGGAGAACAGGGACGCTGGAAACCACCTGTGTTTTGAATCTGCATTCTGTACGTTAAGACTGTACTGTGTCAATGACAAGGCCCTTGTTGGTTAATTGTTGCAGTGCTAATGTCCTCTTCCCTTTGGAATGGGGCAGATAGGAACATTGGGTGCTGAAGTCTCAGAGTTCTGTATCTGTTGTCCCTACTGTGATCTGCTTCAGGGCCCATGGTGTCCAGGAAGTTGGTTCCTGTGGAGGGAGCTGAGGTACACTTAGTGCTCGTGCAACAGTGTCCTCTGATGTTCTGTCATGAGCCAGAGTGCTTTATGGCACACTCCTGTGCAGACAGGAAGCTTCACATGTGCAGAAATGGCCCAAGGCTGTAATTCCAGGTTCTGATCAGTGTTGGGGTTAGCTTGTAAGTGTTGGTTCGCAGAAACATGTGTCCAGGAGGAGCCTGGCTGTGTTCTGAGATGGCCTTGCTGAGTTTTTTGATTTTCCTCAGACCCTGTCTTCTTCGTCTGTCTTTCTTCTCTCTCACTTTTCTTTGGTTTTCATTTTCTATTTTTGCTCTGTTCTCTTCAACTTTCCCTTCCTCCTTGCCCTATCCTCATTCTCTTCTACTCTCACTTTGGGGCCAAAGAATCTTCCTTATACTGTTTGCAGTTACTTCTGGTTGTCTCCACCGATTTCCCCAAGGTGAGTGTGGAGGGGAGGAGGACTGTGGCTTTTAATGACTGTTCTTTATGGACTAATTTACTGGACAATGGAGATGGCACTCCCTGGGCAGCTGAAGACTTTTTTTAATGCTCTTCTACAAACACAGAAGGTAGACAGCTTGCAGCAGGAAGCTGTGCTAAGCATTCCTTTCAGGAGTGGACATATTTTCCCTCTTTGATCACCATCAAGGCTGTTGTCTTTCTGATTATAGATTGAGGAAACACGGCTCAACATCGACAAGATCTCAGAGCATGTGGAGGAAGCTAAGAAACTCTACAGTATCATTCTCTCTGCACCGATTCCAGAGCCAAGTGAGTGTTGACTGAGTTGAGTTACTGTATTGACCCTTGGCGTTGGGGCTGAGACAGGCTTGTTTTCCTCTGCTCTGGGAAAAGCATGGGAGCATACACATTCCCTTGTGCTAATATACATATGATATCACATATCACCTCTCTCCCTCTCTCTTTGTCTCCTAAGCTCTTAGTCCCAGTGTCTACCAGCTCTTCTCTTCGTAGTCCTGCTCAAACCATTGGCCAGCCTCTTCTACTTTGCAGCTTGTACCTCTCCTGACTAGCATTGCCTCTTACTGATCCTCACATTCCCCAAGCTCCATCCCAGCTTTGTGTCTTGGTTTGCATTCTTCTGACTGAAGTACATTTTCAGGCTCCCTTCCAAAATCCTACCAGATCAAGTACATTTATTTTTCATTTTTATGAGGTATTCTGGAATGGTTCACGTAAGTGCCCCTGTCTTTTACCTTGCATGCGTTACTGCTGTCGAGGCAAACTTTTGTTCTATATTTGGTGAATACAGTTTAGCACTATATTTATGTTCCTAAGAAAAGTGACTGTTCACTTGCTTTCTAGTTCCTGAGGGCTAAAACCAGAATACATATGGGAATTGTATGCAGAGCATATGGGAATTGTCCCGTCATGTTCCCACCTTCCTTTCTACGTTTCCTCTGCCACCACTGCCCACCCTGCTGACTTTATTCACATTAACCTCTGGCAAGTCTTCAAACATTACTTGTTCCCTCACACTCTTTATATATCATTCCTTCTCCTTGGGATTCCTGCTCTTAGTCTCCTTTGCTACCTAGCTAAGCTACAGACTTTTTTGACTGGCATATTCTCTCTCTCTCTCTCTCTCTCTCTCTCTCTCTCTCTCTCTCTCTCTCTCATCTATTTATTTATTTTTACCATTTGCTAACCTATAGTTTTTGTTGAGACTCAGTTCTACTATCTCTGCCCTTATGCCCTTAGGGGCTCTTCCAAGTTCCTTGAGGCTGTGCTAGGGTTTCTCCATAACCATCCCATGCACATCTTCCTCAGAACTAAAGCCATACCTTGTGCTACATATCAAGACTTCAGATGAACTCCCTCCGTATCCCCTGCCAGGCTCTGCCCCTTGACTGCTGAGTTTATATCTTCTCTCTGGTCCCTTAAGTTCTCACTCAGTCACAAGAGTGGAGGTTCCAAAGACTAATTCTGGAATGCATGGTTATTGTTAACTTTGCTCCATATTCCCACCCGAGTGCTCCGCGCATGCATCAGCTGCGACAGCTCTGGGAGTGTAGTAGGTGCATCATACACACGTGCCTTATGTAAATTAATGGGCTTTGGTTGAAATTTCTTTTCCTCAGAACTTCCATGGAATCCTCTCCTATCTCCTGAGATTGAGCTCACATGGTAAACAAGTTAATTCCTCTAAAAGCATGACTTGGATTGAGGAGGCTTGTTTTAAAAAGAAAATCCTATGCTCTAACCCTGTATTTGGTTCTTTAGGTCTGGAATAGGGTACCAAAATATGTCTTTTAATTTAGTAAATTAATAATTTTATTTTGGATATGAGAGATTGTACCCAGGGCTTGGTGCATGCTAAGCATGTAATCTACCACTGTTATTTCCTTAGTCTAAAAATGCTTTAAAAGAAAAAAAATTCTTTGTGACTGACTGCAGTGGTAGATTCTAAAAAGCACATTGAGATGAACACTGGTGGCAGAGGGCATCTGAGAGCCTCTGCCTCATCTGCTGACTGATCTATCTCGCAGAGCAGTTTGCTGTCTTTTGTAACTGAGCCTGCCTCTTATGTTTACCCAGAAACCAAAGATGACCTTGAACAGCTCACAACTGAGATCAAGAAAAGGGCCAACAACGTCCGGAACAAACTGAAGAGTAAGAAGAGAACACAGAAATAAGCCAGTCTCCACCACAGCCAGATACAACCTCTGAGGGCTCACCTCTCACCCGCCAGTCACCCCAACAGGAGTGACATCATTTGGCTTATTTTTACTGGAGTCTAGGGCACTGTCCCTGGACTGACCTTCTGTATCCTTAGACATTCATCACCTCTTAAATTCTCACTGTAGTTAAAAATGCCCAGCACCGAAGTTAGGAAGTGAAAGTTATTATGTGTTTCCCACCACTGTCGTTGTTATTTAGCTTAGTCCTTCAGTTCTCTCCTGCTGCTTTCTCAGCACCTATGTACATTTGAGAGGTAACTGTAGAGACATAGGTGCAGGGTCTGTCATTCAGTCAGCAGACATTTCTTTGTCTATACCTTCTCATTCCTGCTTCCCTCCCTGGTTTTGGAGCACAGTGTTCAGCAACGTCACTGTCATAGATTTAATCCTCCTGGGGATCTCCAACTCTTGCTTAGTTTTGCAGCTGTAATCCCTATTCCTGTCAAAGTACTTGCCGAGTATGTGCTATTGGTCAGAGAGGAAATCAGTATTATTTCTTCCTTCTCCAATAAAGTTTAACAGTTATTTTAATGGATAGTGAGGGGAAGGCAGCTTCCAAAAATAATGTTAATGTGACCGCCTCCTTGTTAAGCCGCTTGTTCAATCTTTGCATTGGTATTTTAAAGAGGTTCAGGTTGAGCATACTTAATCCAAAGTTTCCAAATTCAAAATATTCCAAAATCTGGAACTTTCTGACATTTATATGACACTGTAAGTAGAAAGCGTCATACTAAGCCTCACAAGTACACTAAAAATGTAGTTCTAAATTATCTCTAGGCTCTAAGATATATATGAAAAACAAATGAGTCCTGTGAGCCATCCCTAACATTATGTATATGCACATATTCCATTTTTTTTAGATATTTCAATTTTGACAAAATCCGAAACACTCCTGACTCGAAGCATTTCACACCAATGCTGCCCAGCCTCTGTTGCTACTTTTTCCATTTTATAAACAAGAGGACAGATGGTTGAAAGAGTTACACAGCTAGTCCATGGCAGGGTAGGGATTTAAGTGTCAGTCCCTTGATGGCCTGAACAGAACTATTAGTTGTGTTGCTGAGGTCTTAAGTGTGTAGCTTGTGGGGGTGGACACTGATCTTTTGTTATTGGATCTCCCTGTTGTCATCCATCTTCATAGCCTCTGTGTGTGAGGATGGCTAAGCAGGTCCGTATAGAATAGGGTGCTTTGTAGAAGGAAGGACAGATGTGTTGCTAGAATAACCCTCTCACTGCAGGCATGGAGAAGCATATTGAGGAAGACGAGGTCCGGTCATCAGCAGACCTTCGGATACGAAAGTCCCAGGTACCTTTGTTTCTGGTTTAACAACTATTTTCACCACTTTATAAAAATTATTTTTTTACCATGTGCATTTAAAAAAAAAATTCTATTGTATTGGAACTCAGTTTGAGGAACTGGAAAGGGGAACCATCTAGGCTAAAGCAGTGGCCAGGGCCCATTGTTCCCCTTTGGCCTTCTCTCACATTCTAAAGGAAGCCCCTAAAGTGCTCCCGTAGCTCCCCTAGACTCTTCAGACACACCTTCAACACTGCTTTGTTTTATAGGCAAAGAAAGTTATGTCTTTCTTCTAACAATTGTTAGAGTCACCAAGTTTGGAGTCATCAAAAACATGTTTCTTGTCCTATGAGAACCTGGGCATGGTGGCTGCCTCATATAATCCCAACACTTTCGAGGCTAAGGCAAGAGGACTTCTGAGTCTTCAAGGATATCCTGCCAGAAATATAGTGTGAGAACATTAAAAAACAAAAACAACAGGAAAAAAATGAGGGAGGAATCTGTCATGATGTTTAAGTGGTGCAGTAAATACTGTATAGCAGGAAATCAATGTAAGAGGTATAATCGAATCTGTGGTCCTCACATCACTGAAAGATCTCACAGCGAATTGGCGGTGGCCTTGGGTGAGCAGGAGTGCTGGTGTGGTGTGTGTGTGTGTGTGTGTGTGTGTGTGTGTGTGTGTGTGTGTGTGTGTGTGTGTGTGCAGTGTTGGCAGCAACAGAGAGTGGTGTTGGTGGCAGTGGTATGAAGATGGTGGTGGCAGCATTGGGATGAATTCAGGACAGATAAAATGGGAATACCCTACCTTGAGAAAAGAGTGTGTTGTTGGGTAGCAGTACTAAATTTCCAGCTGATAATGTAATGCCACACTCCAAAGGTCTTCAAATACTAGACGGGAGCATTTGCAGCTGATCCAGTAGCTGCCAGTCATTTGTTTCAGTCTACACAGCGTCTAGGGTCATATGCTAGCCCTTTGGATACGAGTGGGGAAGAGGCTAGGAGCTCCCTAGTTAGGCTTTCGTGATGATTTAGTCTGAATTTACATGGTAGTAGTATGTTTGGTAAACAGAGGAATAAGTAGGCTTGATGCTGTGAGGTAGGCAAGGAATAAAAGTTATTATTAAGTCTGTTGAGAGAAACTGTTTATTTGTAAGCAAGAAACCTTGAGGTTGTCATTTGGCATGTGACCCGAAGGAACATTGGCAGGCACTGCTTATGGGAATCATAGTTGAGAACTTTAGCCAAGGTTATGGTGGAAAATGCTACTCTCAGGTTCTCAGTAATTCTGTTTTTGACTAAAAAATATTACATTAGTTCAGTAAAGCAAGAAATGAGTAATGGAGATTACACATTGAAAGTTCAGTGGATGTGTCCCACAGCACCAAACTAGCTTAACAAAGTAGGGGTTTGCATTTTGGTCTTTTGGTTCCAAGCCTAGGACTACTGCAGACTAGGCTGTGTCAAGGTGGGATAGTTTTACATGGCCTCCTGGGGGGTCTACTCATTTAACATTGTCTCCATAGCACTCCGTCCTCTCCCGGAAGTTTGTGGAGGTGATGACAAAGTACAATGAGGCACAGGTGGACTTCCGTGAACGCAGCAAAGGGCGCATCCAACGGCAGCTTGAAATTAGTATGTGTTTGAAGTTGGGCCAGTGTCTGTCTCCACCTTTTCCTGCTATGTGGTTGTCCATCCTGAGTCCTGGGAGAAGCAACAATGACCCTGCTGCTTGTGCTTTCTTTATTCTATTTGACTCTCAAACACAGAGCAGATGCTATTGATTGATATATCTGTAATATGGTATCCTACATTGAAAAGTGACACATTTATTGAGCCAAGGAATTTTATTGTTTATGGGATCCATCCAGCACTTCCCTTACCTTTAAGGGAACCCACTAAATAGTTGGCCTCCTGAGAACTCATTACCATTTTGCTGTTAAATGAAAAAGTACATTTATGAAAAAAGATGTAGTGCTAGTTGCTGTGAGGAATCAAAACATTAATAAAACTGTATTGTTTAGGAATTTAGTGATATGGAAGAGTAGTCCCTACAAGGCACATGGCTTCAAGTGAGAGAAGCTGTGTGAACAAAGATGCTATCAAGGAAACGCAGATGTGTTTGTTTAGAAGTGGCAAGTTGTCCAGGGTTGGAAGGAGGGTGTGTTTGAAACTGCAGTGTAGGGTTGAAGGAGGGCTTCCCACAAATTGTGCACTGTCATGAGGCTCTTGGGCTCTGTGGTATGGTGGTTGGACTAATAAGCAGTCTGATCTGGAGTATGTGTTTAGAATGAAGATTATTGCTGATAATGTTAAAGATTGAAAGCGAGAGAAGTCAGAAGAGTTGGGAAGTTGTTGGGGGAGGTGTTTGGTAGGAAATTGTAAGTGGAATAGTACTTTAAGCTTATATTTCATGTATTTCCTTTGTTACAAAGCTGGCAAGAAGACAACAGATGAGGAGCTGGAAGAAATGTTGGAGAGTGGCAACCCAGCCATCTTCACTTCTGGGGTGAGTGGCCAAGGCACTCACTTCAGTGGACAGGGATGAGCCCATGTGGGCTGCACTTGCAGCTCTTTGGGGGGAGGGAACCTATGTGGACTCTGAGGGCTGTGCAGGGGCCAGTCTGTTACTAGGGTGGTTGACAGCCTGTCTGTCTGGGACCTGTTGTAGATCATTGACTCCCAGATTTCCAAGCAAGCCCTCAGCGAGATTGAGGGTCGGCACAAGGACATCGTGAGGCTGGAGAGCAGCATCAAGGAGCTCCATGACATGTTTATGGACATCGCCATGCTGGTGGAGAATCAGGTAGCGGGCACGTAGACAAGCAGACATTTCCTTCAGAACCACAAAGGGCATTTTGGACGTCAGGCTGGGCGGGGGACAGAGAATGTTCCTCCTGGGGCAACAGGATTCTAGTGTCAGAGGCAGAGGTGTGCATTCTTACTTATCAAGTGCTGGCCCCTTGAGCCACCTCAGTCTTGTTATTCTTGCTTGTACTTCACAGTGATTCCAGTTAGTAGTGAAGTTTCATATGTCATGACATAACCCAGTTTGCTTAGCCAATAATCACTGTGTTCCTTCCCTTTTAAAAATTAAAGACATGGGCTTTTTGCCTGGGGAATGTGTAGTTCAGTGTAGGATGCCTGCCTAGCATTCACAAGGCCTTGGGCCCAAGCTATCTTCTGGCCCAGGTCTGCATAAACCAAGCATGGCGGGATACACCTGTAATCCCAGTGCTTAGGAGGTGGGAGCAGGAGGGTCAGGGCTCAAGGTTATCTTCTAATACAGGGTGGGCTTCCTCAGACTCACCTCCCTAAAAACATAAAAAGGAGGTCTTATTGGCAATGCCTTGACAGTCTACTGATCTGAACTATTTTACTGAAAGCCTTTTCTTTTCCTGTAATTCACCATGGAAATTAAAAGCAAATTAGTTATTTTTTCCAGTTTTGCTTTTACACTTTTCTTGAGCATTTTGGTACCTTTTGCTAAGAATCAACAGAAGACATGATCGAAGGATTTCTTATGAAAAGAATATTTTAGTGAAAGAATATAGAAACACTTGAACCACTTACAGTTTTTATAGTTCATCCCTAGGGATGGGAGTAGAATTCGATATTGCTTGCATATGGCATTCATTTCTGTCAGGTTGTTGGTCCCCAGTTCTTGGGATAAAGTTAGGTGTCATGCAGGGTCACAGTGCTAAGCAGCTTTCATCAGGAACTCCCAGCTGTCAGCCACTGGGACAGAACTGGGCATGCTTGCTTGGTGGTTAGACCACAGAATGTAGTTGAAGCCTGCGCACTGGCTAACCAGTTTTTCATGAGTTCTTTGCCCTTTGGCACTCTCCTTCCATTCCCCTTTCTGGCCTTCGAGACCCCTCTCTCAATCCCCCCATTCCCACTTTTCTTTTTTCCCATCACACTGCCTTGCTGAGGATCTGGTTTGAGTTTCAAGTGATGGTAAGTGCCTTGCTGTGTCTCTTGAGAGTCCTATGGCAAAAGGGTGGGGATGACAAAGGTCTAGGTGGGTAAGAGGAATTCTCACTTTTAGATTCCCAGGAAGTAACTGGGGTGACCAAACTTCCTTGACAGGAAGTAAAAGCCAGGAAACGATCAGGAATCTTATTAAAAGATGGGTGTCTAGTGGGGAAGATTCAACCAATAAATAGCATGGGTAGACCCAACACCCGTGCTTAAGGGGCTTGGTGATTTATCTTGAAGGATTTAAGTACTTTCTACTGTTGCTAACTTGATGTCATTACTGAATACCTTTTATGTACCAGGCACTATTTCACAGTAGTGAGTAAACCTGGCTTAGGCTGAATGAACTTGGTTTGGGTTTGAATGGTTAATAACAGGCTAGCATCCTGGTGATAGTCTAAAAATATGAGGCTTTCTTATTTTGGTTCATCCCTATATGTTTAAAAAAATAAGAAAATTAAAGAAAACTGTGGGAGAGTGTGTTTGTGTATATATATTTACATGTAGTTACTGAGCATCTAGAAAAACTGCTTGGTATAATTAGTCAAGGAGTAATCCAATAGTTATTGAATAGTTATTGAATGAGTGACCACTGCAAAGGACTGGGGAATTGTATGTTATCACATGTGAAATGGGAAAGTTTGCTGTACAGAAGGCTGTGCTCTAAGGTTTCTGTATATGCCTTCGCACTGAAGACTGTATAGTCCTTCCCACATTAGCTGGGCTTTTGTAGGGTGGGGTTAACAGGTGTGACTTGTGTCTTCTTTTCAGGGTGAGATGTTAGATAACATAGAGTTGAATGTCATGCACACGGTGGACCATGTGGAGAAGGCACGGGATGAAACTAAAAGAGCCATGAAGTATCAGGGTCAGGCTCGAAAGGTGAGGTTTTCCTTCTGTCTTCAGACAAGAGAGTCCATTTTGTTTGCTACTGCGCTTTTTCTTTTCTCTCTTCCTGTCTGTTTCTGTTGCTACCACATCTTGCATCTGGGGAAAGGGAGCCATGATTGACCGTATTGAGAACAACATGGACCAGTCAGTGGGCTTTGTGGAACGTGCTGTGGCAGATACCAAAAAGGCGGTCAAGTATCAGAGTGAAGCCCGGAGGGTGAGCGCCTCAGTCTCTGTTTGTTGTACCTTCTCTTCCTATCCTTTGTTACCTTTATACCCTGATCATGAGCCCATGTCTTTTGTCTCTGTCCTAGACTTAGTCTCTTCCTACCTTAGAGCCTTTCCTAGACTTCCTTCCTCCCCAGGGTTCTGTGCATGGATCTGGCTGTCACATGCTTTTGGCCCAAGAATCCACACTTGAACAGCTCAGTAGGCTGGCCACATGGCCTAGATCTTGTTAGTAATCTCCTGAATTTGGCTTGTGAACCCTTAACATATTACGTGGCTCCTTGGAACTCTGGAAACCACATCCACTATTCTTTTTTTCTAACTTGAACCTAGCACAGTTGCTAATTGTTACGTAAGTTACTGCACATTCATGGAAGCACTTCTTTTCTCTCCTTCTAGATGAAGTAATTTGAGGGTCAGAGGATAAGTAGTTGGCCTCAGGCCACTCAGTAGTATAGGGGGTGGACCTGGCATTCACACCCCACTAGTATGTTCTACCATATCTTTGTGCCTACCTTTCCTACTGGCCTATGCTTAAGAACGTTGAAGCTTCTGTCTTCAATGACTATGGGTGCCCAGTTATGGCAGCCCCTGCCTTTTTTTGTTCTTTGTTTCTCTTGAACTCTACAATTTTCTTTCTGTAGTTTGTTCTTTTCCAGCTGCACCTATCGCTTGTGCAATTATTGTGGGAGTTGACAAGTTGATTTTCATCTGAACTATGCTGAATTGCATTTTGGACACCTATTCAGTATATGTAGTCAGAGGTGTATAACTGGGCTTTTAAGAATTCAGATAGATACAAGTTGGTAATCAGAACTGTGTTACAGCTATCTTTATACTCCCCATTGAAAAGGCAGACTTAAATGAGGTACTGCTTGGAGACCTCATGATACTGATTGCCATGAGTCCACATATGCAAGTGTGTGAGCGGAGAGCTGTAGGTGCTCCACATTTCCATTTGCTGGCAGTGCTAGGCAAGAAGAAATTTAAGAAATATAAAATACCCATGAATACATTTTTATAGAGAGATATATACTTCTTATGTGGGTTGAGATTACTTTTTCATTGTAAAAGAGATGAGAAAGGCTAAATTTTTGATGAGTTGCTACTACTTTTTTTGTAATAATGATTTTTTATTTCTTATTCCTTTCTCCAGAAATTGATAATTATCATTGTGATAGTAGTTGTGTTGCTGGGCATTTTAGCATTGATTATTGGATTGTCCGTTGGGCTGAAATAAGAGTGGCCTAAGGGGCTGCTGCACTGAAATGTAAGTAGATGAATGGTTCTGGATTGGCTTCTCCTGAGGAATTCGTCTGGGATTTCATTCTACTCTTTCCTAATGACTGTCATAATAGGCTTTCAAACTGTTGGTTGCCTTAATTCTTTAAATTCCTTAAAATCCCATTCGTGGGTTCTGGCTGCAGGATGTGGGTCAGGTCTTCCATTTTTTTTTTTTTTTTAGCCTGATTGCTTGTTTCTACTTTCTTGTCACTTAGAACATTTAGTACCTCATTCTGACTGTCTGTACCCAGGAGGCATGGGTAGATGTTGGATGTAATCTGGGAGCCATCTTCTAAATTCTTAGTGGCTTTCATGGATGTTGGGCTTAGCATTCCTTGTCCTTTTTCAGTAGAACTGAAGCTTTATACTGCAGTCTCAGGCTTTAAGAGTTATGTTTGTGGCTGAATGTTAGCTCTTGAATGAGGTACTTGATAACATTTTAAAGTGCTGAGTCATGGCAGAGAGAAACACTTAAAAAAAGAAAAATTTAAATCTTAAAGAAGGGTCAAATTTACACAGCTAATAGTGGACCTAGGAGAGTGCTTTACTACATCTTAATTTCTTTTTGTAAAGTAAGTAGTGTTTATCATTGTGTACAAAGTCCAGTGAACTCTAGGCTATCAACCAAAATTTATTAAGATACAGCTGGCCAGTAAATTAGGCTTAATAACGGTGAACTTGATAAAGATGATCTAATAGTCCTTGAGCCTTAAGAACTTTGTTTTTTTTCTGGATAAAATAGAGTAATGCTATTTTTAAAAGTGTTTAAGATACAGACAAGTGAAAGTTACCCTGTAGTATTATTCTTCTTAACATGTGACAGGCTCACACACTTAGTTTTGCACAGTTCAGACTATATTAATTATATAGTGCTTTTATCTAGTTAGAAAATCATAAGGATCATTCTTTATTACTAAAATCTTATTGAAAGCTATTTCTCAACATAAGGACATTTAGCATTTCCTCAGTGTTGGAGTTTATATTATTTTGCTATCATTGAGTGTGATGAGATTCCTATTTTTCTATTCTCTTGCTATAATTCAGAAACCAGATTACTGAAGTAACAGGCGTGGACTTCTTTGAGGGTTGATGCAGACTTGCATGTTCACACTGAGGCTCATCCTTCATTTTACTTCAGCCCCACCTAGGTGTGTCACAGTGTGCACTTTTTCCCTGACCATGTGGCTTGGGGATCTGGAAGTCAGATTATTAAATCTTAAGTGTTCAACTTCGAGAGGTACAGTGCTGAGGCAATCAAGCTCTTGGGTTCTTCTGATCTCCTTCTCTTTCTCCTGCCATCATTCTAGTCCTTGATGACTTCTGTTTATAAAGTTTCAGTTTTGTGCTCAGTCTTGACTATCTCAATGAAAAGTCAAAGCATTAGGAGGGCTGAGAGCCACTGACCTAGAGGTTTTCTTAGTTCTTTCACAATAGTTCTTGTATTTCACATGTCCAGCCTTAGGCTTGTCTCCGGGCTATTTCAATTTAGTGTTGACTTCTGTATGCTCTTTTTAGTAGGCATTTCTGATCTTTGATCTCCACATTTGGGGTTGTGGCTAATTCCCCTTGTTCTTTAACATTGTTCTGTATACTGATCAGCTTCCCCTCTCCCTACCTTTCTTAGAACCAGATTTTACTCCAGCTTGGCCTGACCACTCTTGTCTCCAGATGGGAACAAAGATTAAATGGCCTTCCTGAGAATGAGGGGTACCTGTTCCTTTATTTCCTTGTAACCATCCTTGGACCTGGCTCAGCAAACAATCTACCCCTGGAGGGGTCTAATCTACCCGGTGCAGTCCTGAGTTCTCAAAACACCTCCCATCCTAGCAGCTGAAGTACCCTCCTCCGGACCGTGTGAAGCAACCCAGTGTGTTGGTGTGTCAGTTATGCCTTGTGACTTGGAAAATCCCAGTGAGACCAGCCAGGGTGCTGTATTTCTACCTCATGGAGTATTCTCTCGGAATATACTTTGTAGGGGAGTAACTAACAAAGTAGAGGGTTTCTTCTAAGTTTAGCAGTAGTGTGGCTTGGATCAGAGTCCCTAGCTGGCAGGATACCAATCTTTAGTTTGTAGTCTGATGTCCTGAAAACATGAAAGACTAATGGATGCCATTTTGGTCTTACAAGTTGGCTTTTTTGAAATTCACCTTTTAATTAAGCTCTAACTTCACCTTGTGGGGCACATTGATTTTTCTCTATATTCACTCTTGTTTACTCAGAGAGACCAGGGTGACAAGTCCTCTGAAGCTACCATTGGCAAAGACTGAGGACATAGAACATACTTCCATGTCTGAGTCTTGGAAACTGGTTAGTCACTGTTAGAGAATTGCTCTTTGTGAAGACATTACCTTGAGGCCAAACAGAACTAGGGATTTACAACTGGTCCAGGGACAAGGTGCTACTGTCTCAGGCTCTGGAAATGTCAGTCATTTGTGTGTTCCAGGTGTACTTTTGTAACTGTGTATGTGAGAGGTATTTATATAACTGTCTGCCTCTCAGGAAGTAGGAAAACTAGAAGATACTATGATCTCAAAAAGAAAGAAAGAAAGAGACAAAGGTAAATAGAGCTTAGCTAGAATCAGGTAAGGAATATGTGCTTACCTCAGTGAATCATTGTAGAAATGTGATTTTCCCCTTGCTATCAAGCTTGTTTTCTGGATGGCTGCTGCCATGGGAATCAAATGAGACCTTTGGAGTAAGGACTAAAGTGATTCCCATTGAAGTTTTCTGCATAGCAGATAGTGAGTGTGTAATGTTATTTACCTCCATCTGCTGCTTACAAGAGGGTTGGCCAGAGAACATCTCCCAACTGTCTGATATTATTTATACTGTCCATGTGATCTTTCTTCTCTGGCAGGAGACTCGGGAGTCTATAGAGCAGCTCTTCTGCTTTCTTTTGTCCCCTGTAATTCCTATCATGGAGGCAATAACCTGGAAATCTTTGCTAGTGATTGCAGCCCAGTGGTAAGCCTTAGACCTTTGGTGATCCCTGCCAGTATCCCTGATTTGGGGTATTTAAACTCCTAATTTAACGTGTTTTGTGGGATGAGTGCTCTAGTCTGGGCACTGCCTATGAGCTTCCTTTGTAAAGGCACCTCTTCAGTCAACCAGCACTCAAGATGGAGCCGTAGGGATGCCCTCCTCCCTATGGCTGTGATGTCTGGCAGGACTGGCTCGAGCTAGGAGAGGAAACAACCCTTAGTAAAGGCCTTTTCTTTCCTCCTTCAGGTCAGGGGCTAAAAGTTTGAAATGCTACATGTGAAGGGCTTTTGTTGTTTGTAAATTTTTAAATGTAAACTTGATTATTTTATTGCTAATTTAAAAATAAATGACTTTATATTGATTGCAAAACTGCTCTGGGGCCATCTCTCTGCAAAATTGTTTTGGTGATTTGGTGCCACCATGTGGTGACTTGGTGCCTCAGAAGCAATTGTCCCTCAGTGGCTCTAGAAGAAAGTACATCTGTTGGAATGCCATCCAGAAGGCAGAGAAGACACAACACCTCCTTGTGAATCTGATTCTACGTCTCTAACCTGGAAGTATTGTCTGCACAAGCCAGATCCATCCATTTTCCTCCTGTATTCCCTGTCCTTTCTGTCCCTCCTCCATGTCCGGTCCCATCTGTCTCCTTTTTGTCAGAATGTGTTTCTGCACAGTGATGCCATTTCTCATGTATTTCTCTCTCCTTGTGACGAGCAGAAGAAGATCATGATCATGATCTGCTGTATAATCCTTGCCATTATCTTGGCTTCTACCATTGGGGGCATATTTGCCTGAAAAGGTGAGCTTTCTGGGGAGGGCCTGGCCTGCTGTCACTTACTTGACACACTTGTATTCTGGGTGCTCTCGATGTATGTCACCAGGTTGCATAATAAGGGGTAGGTGAGGGCTGGGCACTAGAATAGCTGAATGTTAGAGAAAACCAAGGAATAGGGATGTTTTGCAGAGAAGTAGGTGAAGAACAACTGGGAGTAGGTAGTTAGTGAGGGGGATGGGTAAATAAGGTAGCAAGCAGTCCATGTCCCATGACTGATCCTGGCAGTATAATACTTCTCAACAGTGAGGGATGTCCAACTCTTGTAAAATCTTAAGCCCTTGTATCTGGAAATGGTAGTAGAATTATTTTTGCATTGAACTTGATTTAAAATCCCCTGCTCCTAAGGATAGGGCAAGCTTGTGCAGTTTTGAGAGTAGTTTCTCACCCCTGCCGAGGAGAGGTGATGCCCTGGCCATGAACACCATGCTGCACAATATATGATTTGTCTTTCCATTTTCTGTTACTTCCTTCTGCTCTCACGGATGGGATCTCAACAGGTATCTCCAGTCTTCCACCTCTGTGGTGCCATCATGTCTTCCCTTCAGAGTCTTCCTCCGCTATGCCTCTTTTCATTAGGAAACTTTCAACACAGGGCACCAATCAACTGTTTATTAAATGTTACAGAAAGGGTGAACAAATTAATGAAAATATGGAATTGAAAGGCAGGGATGAAGGAACAGGGAGCACAGCAATATCCAGTGGGTTTAGATGGCCCTTAAAGGGCAGACCTGCATGCTAGAGAGGCATAATGGGTCCCTGTTTAGGGTCCCTCTGTGTAGACTCGGAGCCTGAAGGCCAGGGTGCTGGTGAAGAGGCAGGTATTACAACAGGCTCAACTGCACAGGGTGTTAACTGAAATCTGAGGCAGTCTCTCAGATCATGGTACTCCCTTTGATTCTTAACGGCCCTTCTAGGGCGCACTCTTAACCCACCAGATGTCTGCTTCCTTCTTTAGGGTCCAAAAATAGTTTTTACTTTACAGATTGTTTAAGGATAGATACTATGCCTGTCTCAAACACTACCATGTCCCTACTGCTTAGCACATACAGTGCCTGCCACTTTCAGATATCTGCTTGCTTGTAGTCAAGCTTTGATTTCATTCATGGATGAGCACTTGGGCTTGGCTTTTAAACTCTTTAAAGTATCATCAGTATTATGCTTTATTATTAATCAGAGGTGTATGGAAAAATACGGCAACACCCCTATTACCATTCCATACACTTCAAAGGTTTTGTTTTGAGGGATGGTGGTTAAGTAGAGGTTGGGTTTCTATTGGTGGTATAAATTTCCATCAGTAGCCTCTCATTTGTCAGATGATGGTTGGTCTCAGGATGGAGGTTCTGAATGCAAATTCATCCTTCCAACAAAAGAAGTTTATACTGTAACTCAGCTTCCAAACCAGCACACTGTGTTATCCAGAGTAACAGAAGCCAGGGGATAAAGCTGCTGCTTCAGTCCTTACCAGGTCTGTGTTAGCAGAAGCTGCAGGTCAGTGGCATGTAAGAAACTGGTCTAAACACGTTCCTAATTCTAGGTGTCATCGTGCTTCACTTTAAAAAATAATTTACTTAGAGACTATTATATCTTACATTCATTAAAAATAAATGAAAAACTGGGTCTAACTTTTGAAAGTAAGTGAAATGCTTCTGTTCTTTGCTGGATCTTGTTTTTTAAAAAGCAATGTTTTACCAGTATGCAGTTTTCTACTCACCTTCAAAAGCAAGCGGTTTATACTTCTATCCATTCCTATTTCCCTGAGTTTGAATAAGGAATGCTGGTTCCCTCAGAAAAACTGATCAATCTTGTTATGGACAAATGAAGCTGGCACCATGAAGTTTTGGATCACATGGGACCCTCTTTTATCCAGCAATAATGTGTGTGTTCCATATACATTAGCTCCGAAAGGGACAGAGGAGCCAAATGCCTCTCCTTACATAGTTTCAGATCTAGGAAGCTCCAAAAGGGGTTCAACTTTTGTTATCAGTTCTTTTGCTAAATGGTATATTGCTTGTCATACTCCATGTTTCCCCTTCTGTGACTGACAGAAGATGGGCAGCTGGGCATTAAAAAATATCTGTTGAACCTACTAGTCTAGGTATTGTCGTTTTTATCCTTATTATCCAAAAAATGCATTTGTAATGAGCAAAATATCATAGACTACGTAGTGTACACATTTATATTTCCAGAGCTGTGACATGCAAAGACTAATTTCAGCTCAGCTCTGGAGGTATGCCAGGTTCCTTTTTTTTTTCTTTGTGGAGACAGGGTCTTGCTTGTAGATGTGAGTGGCCTTGAACTCAAATGAGACCCACCCGTCTCTGCCTCCTGAGTGCTGGGACAGCTGGCTATGTCGAACTGTCCTTAATCCTTTAAGCAACTGACACTGACCAAAGAGAAGTTGTACCCTGAGATTACACTCGAACTTTAATTAGAGCCAATCAGGCGACACAGTGTTTCAGAAGTCACTCACTCATGTGCTTAGTTAAGATCCAAGAACCACCAAAGACCCTAAGGAAGTAAGGGTGCGGATTCTCAATGAGTCTGAGTCACGTTCCTGTGTTTTCACTACACGCGCTTGGGCATGTAGAATTTGCCCCAATATCGCCCTTTCTGAGTCAGGTCATATGGGCTCAGGAATTTCCGTATGCCAAACATGTTCGCAGTGGCTATGCGCTCAAAGGTCCAGGGATTCTGGTTATTAAGTTCTCTTTCTTTTTGATTTTGGTGCATCTTTTCTAGAGTCTTACGGCTCACGGCCTTTGCTGGAAAGGGCAACTTGTGGGCAACCTGGTTCAGGACACGCTTTACCTCTTCAAATTCACAGCGTCCACCCATCTCTACTATGAGGCATCCAGTCTTCACAGGTGTCACATAGTGATCAATGGCACCTTTACCTCCCCCCATGCGCTGCCCAACACCTTTGCGAGTGATGGGCTTGAAAGGGGCTGGCACTCGCCATATGGCAAACATGTTCTTGGGATCCATAAATCGGTTGATTGTCAAGCGCATCATTTCAAAATGGCCCCAGTGAAGATAACCACCTCCAAGTGCCTAAAAATGAATAGAAAAATTAGAACATGGGGATTTATAAGTTATGGAGTCTATTATCATGCCTTCTCTTTTATAGTAACTGGCTTTAATGATACATATGAGAAATAAACATCTAAGTTCTAATTAGTAATATGGAGGAAACACCTAGGCTACAGTAATAAAAGACAGCAAGGGTGGGGAGAGCCCAGGGAGGACTTTTACAGATACGACACTGAAAGCTGAGGAGAGAAGCCTAGGAACCAGTCAGAAGAGAACAGGAGAGTCCAAGGTGGAGAGAAACATTGATGTAAATGCCCTGCCACAGCAAAGGGCTGGGTGGGTTTAAGGAGAACCAGTGTAGCTGGGGTGGAGGAGGAATGCAGAGTGGACATAAGGTTCTGGGAGGTCAGCAGCTGCACTCTAGGGTACAGAGCAGGCCGGAGAAGAGGACTTTGCAAACATCACTCTGGCTGCCAGAAGTGCCAGAGCATATCCACGTGTGTGACACTGACATTAATCTTCACAGAAACCACTTTATAGAAACAAGTACTGAAGCAGCTGTTCTAATACTTCATTTTTACCAGAGGCTTGAAAAGGATCTTGTTATAACTGGGGGAAGGGGGTAGCACCTTTGCTCTCTGATTTTATAGTAATCTTCCTTACCACCTCTATAGTTTTAATCATTCTGAAATAGTAAGTGGACATCCTGCTGTAAACAACTTATAATGTTTCTGGAATAGCAAGATAAAAATCTAACATTACCCTGTTAGATTTCTGTTAACACAATTTCACCTGGATCTGAACCTCTGTCATTACCTGCCCAGTGTATACCTGTAGTATAGGCAACCTGCTTGTTGGGTACATTATCACAGGGCTTTTAGACACAGAATTTAGAGCAAACTCTCAAGCATCTAGAATGGGACTCCTGTTTTCAACCTTACACTGAAGAAAGACATAGAACTCATGTTTACTTGCGAACCCAGTAGCTTCGATCTACATCTGTGTAAAGAGCAGTTGGACTATGGCATGTAGGTGTGGCACTTTAAATATGGAAGAAGAGACTAAAGAGAAGAAAACTTCGTTAATCTCTTTTATCACTTACCAAAATTGCAAAATTGCCTTCTGTGAAGTCAGTGGCTTCAGCTGAAGGCCCTCGTATGTCCTTCAGATTTTTAGGTTCTCTCCTTACTTTTGGCACAAGTGGGACTCTTTCAACAAATTTAAGTTTGGATCTTTCAGGGATGGAGACATCTAGCAGGAGCAAAGACAACCGTGAATAAATAAAAGCGTGCTATTCAGAAGACCTCCTTCCTCTTATGGAGATTCACGTCAAGCAAGTGGAAGCCTTAGGCTAATGAATAATAATTCCAGTGGTCGTTATTTGCCTGTGGATGTTTCTAGTGATACTGGAATCTTTCAGCCATAACAATGCTTACACAAATGTTTCTAAGCCAAATTCACTCATTACCCCTTTGTATGTTCAGCACTGTAGGGACTGTTCTACATTTACTTTACTCACCGCTAAGCAGCTTTGGTATTTTGAGACTTTTTTAAAAAACATCCCAACTGTAGTTTCCTCTCTACCTCCGTCTCAATCTGCTCATTCCTGTTTCTATTCAGAAAAGGGCAGGCCTCCAGTGAATATCAACCAAATGTGGAAAATCAAGTTACACCTCCTGTCGAATTAAGGCAGGATGAGGCAACCCAGAATGAAGAAAAGGGTCCCAAAAGCTGTCAGAAGAGTCAGAGACAGCCCACTGTTAGGAGTTTCACAAGATGACTTAGCTATACAACCATAACATGTATACAGAGGGTTGAGGGAGTCTTAATGGGTGTCACGTGATCACTGTGTAACCTCGAACCTGTAAGAAGGACTAGAATGAGTGTTGTGTTACAATGCCGGGCAACTTTTATATGTTTTAGGGCTTCAACACTAAACAGACAAAGGGGGGAAATACAAAGTGAAGTTTTATAAATTGAAAACAAGGGGCCCATGAGATGTCTCAACTGGTACAAAGCACTGCTTGCCTATCTGACTTGGATCCTTAGGGCCCATATGGTGGAAGGACAGAACTGACTCTCCTAAGTAGTCCTTTGGCCTCCACATATATGCCATGGTACATATGCACCCACACAGGTACATGCATACAAAATAAGAGGAAAAAGTAATTAAAAATAAAAAAAATGAAAACAAGAACATATATAATTTTCACCTAGGCCAAGAATCATAATTGGGCAGGTAGTATTCTAATCTCCACTTTAAAGAAGAGGAACTTGGGCTGGAGAGATGGCTCAGCGGTTAAAAGCACTGACTGCTTTACCAGAGGTCCTGAGTTTAATTCCCATAAACCACATAGTTGTTCACAATCATCTGTAATGGGATATGATGCCCTCTTCTGGATTATCTGGAGATAGCTAGAGTGTTCTCATATAAATAAAATAAATCTTAAAAAAAAAAAAAAAGAAGAGGAACTTAAGGTGTAGAGACATCTCACAATTAACCCAGTTAAAACATAAAAGCCAGAAGCATGTTTTTAAAAAAGAAGAAAAGGGGCCACTGTTCCTCTATATTCTAATGGGGGCACAGAATACTATACTGTAGAAAAAAGGTCCTTCAATTCTGTTGGGAAACTTACAAACTAGGATTTCTCTGGTCTATTAACATCTTTACCCTCCATATGGGAACTTGAGAAAAACAATTGTGATTGATAAAAAAAAAATATGAAAAAGAACGGCTCCATGATAGAAATAAACAAAACAGGAAGCCTCAAGAAGTCATCAGATTATCAGTGTCATTAAAAGTTGGTGTTCCAGGTTATAACCCCACCCCCCACCTCTGACTTCTATGGGCAGCTACTGTGAAACCCGGTAACACTTTCTTTTAGAAGTCAGTATGCACTTCTAAGCGCACACAGCACTTTATTCAGAATTTTATGAGTGTTTTGCCTGCATGTATTGATGTGCAGAAGAGGATGTAGAATCCCTGAGGCTGGGATCACAGATGGTTATGAACCATTCTGTGGGTTCTGAGAATTGAACCTGGGTTCTCTGCAAGAGCAACACACGTTATTAACTGCTGAGCCATCGCTCCAGCCCACAAGACCCTCAGATGTCCAGGTCATTTGCATTTTGGGAGTTTTTAGTATATTAAAGACTAACGTTAGATTTACAGGACTGCAGTGCACCTGGTTACTATTGCTAACTGTCTGCATATATGTACTATTATTTAGAGAGAAGATAAAAAAATCTAATAAATGCCCAGTTAGTGCGGACTGGGTAGATCATGGGCCACACAGATCAGTGGTAGGATGCCTGGGAACTAACCCAATAGTTACTTGCTTTGCAATAGCGAGGGACTTCGTTGCCTCTAATGCTTATCAGAACACTGCTTGGCAGCACAGTTCTCCTTCCTTACATATATCTGTTGAATCACTCAATGGAGGGAGGAAGCACAAGCACACCTACGATATCTTTTATCAGAGGGGGAAAAAAAGTGGAAATG
Source organism: Rattus rattus (assembly GCF_011064425.1). NCBI lineage: Eukaryota > Metazoa > Chordata > Mammalia > Rodentia > Muridae > Rattus > Rattus rattus. Next base: position 11,100,480 of record NC_046155.1, read on the forward strand.
ATAGGTACTTACTTTCAAAAGTTGGAACTGGGAGGAGCGTCTTCAGACCAGCACAGGTGGGAAGGGCTGCCCAAGAATCTACAAAGACAAATCAAACCATTGTTGTTATACTCCGGATCACTCCTGGCAGAGGTGTCTAGAAGTATGGGGGTACGAGTTCCACTAAATGTGTTCCCAAGGAAACAACTAGGATCACGGAGCACCGTCTCCCGCACAAGACCAGGACCCATGCATCCGCATAGTGGAGGCGGAGGAAGGAAAGCGCAGGTCCTATTGGAGTAAGCATATACTTTGGAATGTGGGGAGGAAGAACAGGGAGATGCCTTTTTAAAAGATCAAACAGATTTTCTGACCTGGAAAGTGCATTCGCCGGAGCGACGCGGGCGCGCGCGTCAGTAGCCTCCACATGGCCACGCGCGTGCAGCCGGGTCCGGATTCTCTCGGCGACAACAGTAGCTTTCCTCAGTTCAGCGCTCGGTCGCCTGCGGACACAAGACCGGAAGTGGCGTATTCTGTTCCATCTTTTACAGAGTCCTGACGGAAGTAGAGGAAATTTGAGCCCAGCACCTGGTTCCGGAGCAGGTATCTGCAGGTTAAAAGTCACGGAGGCCAAGCCACGCCCAAGGTGTTTCAAGTTTCCTTGAGGGTTGGCTGTTTTTTTTTTTTTTTGTTTTGTTTTGTTTTTTCTTTTTCCCCTGCTTAATGATCGCTCTGGGTTTACTTCTTAATGTAGAAAGCTGTGAAAGCCTGAGGTTTGGTGGTAGGCAAGTTGTTGCCTTAACTTTCCCTACATTTTTGTCCCTTCTCTAGGGACATAGAAAGATACCATTAATTTATCATTGGCTTACTTACTGTGCGTTTGCTGAATTTGGTCTTGACAAATCTATCATAAGAGCTGTAGCTGGACCAACCGGCTGGGTTCGATCGCCTGTCCTCAATATACTAATTAAAAGAAAATAAGGGCGAAAAGCTATTCATTTAAGGTGGCTTCACTTGGAATAACAGATGACGGGCTCCAATGACCATCCAAGATTGTCTTCATTGCCCCGAAATGAGCTTTAAGCCTGCATCTGTCCATCCATCCATCCATCCATCCATCCATCCATCCATCCATCCATCCATCCATCCATCCATCCATCTATCTATCTATCTATCTATCTATCTATCTATCTATCTATCTATCTATCTATCTATCTATCTATCTATCCATCTATGAGACAGAATCTCTATGTAGTTCTGTCTGTCCTGTCACTATGTAGATCAGGCTGGCCTCAAACTCACAGAGATCTGCCTGCCTCAGCCTCCTCAGTGTGGGATTAAAGACACGTACCACACCTGGCATCTTTAAGTTTAAATAGAGGACGAATCGGGGCATTGAATGGGGAGTGGGCTGAAAAGTATGCATAATTAAGCAGTCCAGGATTAGGTGTCTGGTTGATCATTGCTTCAGTTCTGATCTGGCACAGTGGTCATCTCAAGCTGGCACAGTTTAACAGGATTAATCTGTTTCTATAAATGATCAGTTTGGTTCAGATTTAGCCTTGTCTTCACAGAAGTGGGGCAGTGTTCTGTCTTCAAATTTTTCCCTTCAAGAATTCCCAGAGAGGGCTGGAGAGATGGCTCAGCGGCTAAGAGCACCGGACTACTCTTCCAGAGGTCCTGAGTTCAATTCCCAGCAACCACATGGTGGCTCACAACCATCTGTAAAGAGATCCGATGCCCTCTTCTGGTGTGTCTGAAGACAGCTACAGTGTACTTATATATAATAAATGAATAAATCTTAAAAAAAAAAAAAAGAATTCCCAGAGAAGGAGCTGGAGAGATGGCTGGGTAGTTAAGGGGATTGGCTGCTGTAGTGAATGGATTACACCATAATTTAATAACAAAGGGAAATGAAATAATGTATATTATACTTTTGGAAATAGTGGGCATGTTATTTTTCCTGAGGCTGGAGTTTTGTAATCATTAGAACAAGAGGATTTGTATCCAAGCATTTAGGGGATTAGCAAATGAGACCGATGTCTGCTGTGTTTAACTCATGTTAAATCTGTCTGCCCTTAAGAATTACCTTCCCAACAGTAAGTACAATCTACAATGCTTGTAGATAAGCTATACTGGGGAAATTGCTTACAAACCTATACACCTGTGCAACACATCTGCTTCCCAAGTATTAGTAGACTTTACAAACCCACCCTTTTAACTTGTTTACCTTTGTAAAGACCGCATTCCATTTTCTGCCCTGGCAAAAGACCACATTTTGAAGGACCAGAGAGGGGTCAGGACTCCAACTCCCCTTTTAAACAGAGATGTAATTCATTTCACGACAAGTGCCACCCATCCCAGGAACGTCAACAAAGGTGCTTGATCAGAAGCAGGCACCTTGATTGGAGGAGTCTAAAAATGAAGAAATAGAGAACCCCCTCCTTTCTGTCTTATTTTCACTATTATTTCTCTACTTAAAATAGCACTGAGCCAAGGAGCAGGTTTCCCCCTAAATTTAATTCAGTGTTGTATTATGTGTTGGGCATTTAGGTTTTAAAATTATGTTCTCTGTAACTATAAGAGACAGGTTTTTTTTTTTTTGACTTTGTGGCACACATCTTTAATCCCACGATTTGGGAGGCAGAGGCACTCAGATCTCTGTAAGTTTGAGGCCAGCCTGGTCTACAAAGTTGTAGGGCAGCCAGAGCTACATACTGAGAACCTGTCTGGAGCAAACAAATGGAAAAACCCAAAGCCAAACCAACTAAATGAACAGCAAACAAACAAATAGCCCCCCAAGCCCCCTAAGATTAAAAAGTAGCAAAATGTCAATTCAGGAAGGAGAAGCTGGATATCCTCAGGTCCTTTTTTTTTTTTTTGTCAGCTTAAAAACATTTCAGGCTGTGTGGGTGTTCTTTGGTTGGTAGTTCAGTTTCTGAGAGCTCCCCTTGGTGCATCAACTTTCTGCAGGATTTGTTGCATCCTCTCTCTCTCTGAGGCCAGACATGGCAGCCCTCTGCTACCTAAGTACTGGGAGCCTGGGACCAGCTCGTGTATGCTCTTTGGTTAGTGGCTCAGTCTCCGGGAGCTCTCAGGTCCGGGTTAGTCGACACTGTTGGTCTTCCTGTGGGGTTGCCATCTCTCTCTCTCTCTCTCTCTCTCTCTCTCTCTCTCTCTCTCTCTCTCTCTCTGGATATTTGGATATTTTTTATTTACATTTCAAATGTTATACCCTTTCCCGGTTTCCTGGCCATAAGCCCCCTATCCCATCCCCCTCCCCTTCTTCTGTGAGGGTGTTTCCTTTCCCCAACCACCCCCCTTCCCACTCCCCTGCTTCTCCTCCCATTGGTGCCCAACTAGGCCATCCTCTGCTACATATGCAGCTGAAGCCATGGGTCTGTCCATGTGTCTTTGGGTAGTGGTTTAGTCCCTGGGAGCTCTGGTTGGTTGGTATTGTTGTTCTTATGAGGTTGCAAGCCTATAGGGGACAATTTTAAGACATTTGCACCTATGTGCAGGTGTCTACAGAGGCCAGAAGAGGGAGCCATAGTTCTGCCCAGGTGCTTGTAAACTGTAGGTGTTTGAACAGATGGTCCTCTGAAAGAACAGGAATTGCTCTTAACAGTAGAACATCTCTCTAGCCACTAGCAGTTGCCATTTTTAAGTGGGGGAGTAATGAAGAAACACAATGGCAGCAACAAACAGCAAAATATAAAAAGGATACAGGTAGTGAACAAAAGCTGGGTGAAATAGACTAAAGTCGATGTCTGATGACCTCTTCCAGTCTAATGAATGATAAGTCACACAGTGGTGATGTGCCGGTTCTCATTTCTTCGTGGATGAGTGATGTCGTTTTTTAAAGCACTATTTTAATTGGTCAAGCCACAGTCCCAGTGTATAAGTAATTTGGCTCCAGAAAAAAATTTGAGTGGGTGGAGGATGCTTCTGCCTCAGTAGACAAGAAGTCAGAAGACAGAAGTGTAGAGCATGGGCTAAGGCAGGAACCACAGTCTCTCACTTTCCCTCATGCTCTTGATTTCAACATTCGTGATTTGTTTGTATGTATGCTAGTTTTTATGTGCATTTGTTCACTTTTCCTTTTATCGATTCAAGACTGCTTGTTATGTCTCATAGGCAGATTCTCGATTTAATTTGTGTGTGTGTGTGTGTGTGTGTGTGTGTGTGTGTGTGTGTGTGTGTGCTGAAACTAGAAAGGGAACCAATGGGAGGAGGAGTCTTAGAGGGTTGGGGAAAGCGGAAAGAGAAGGAGGGTAACGAATGGAATACATGGGGCATGCAAGCAGAAGCAGGATGATAGGGAAATGGAAAGGTACCAGCAGGAGTTGGGACAGGGGAGACGGTCAAGAAGAATAATATATCTGAGAACACCTCATAACAAAGCCCACTACTATGCATACTAACTTAAAAATAATGCTTATTTTAAAACCTTTTGTTATGTGTTGGTTTCCTATCTACTGCCTAGGCTTATAGATTGAAGCCATCTTTCCCACTCTGCAGACTTGCCTTTTCTGTGTCTCCATCGAAAGGGGTAGAAGGTTTCATTTATTTGGTTCCAGCTCCTTAAGAGGGTGTTGCACTTGTACTTAACATAAGTCACTTACACCTCTTACTTGGGGAAAACATCCACCTTTCTGTCTTCCCCCACAGCATTACAAAAACCTGTGGGACTGACAACTCCTCCAAAGTTTAGGCTTTACTATCTGTGGCCATTAGAGGGCCCAGTATGCCTGTGTAGTCAGACACCCAAGCCGAGCGCACTCCTGAGTGCTATGAGTGATGTAATCATGAGCTTGTGCTTGTGTTTGTGATCTGCTGGGACAGTTACATTTGAATTCACTTTTTAAAAATTCCAGTTAGTATGTTTTTGTTTTTGTTATATTATTATAAACTTACATATCTTAAAGGGTTCTTTCTCCTCTTTCTCAGTTTATATCCCAGTCTGGCTCAAACTTGGGATTCCATACCCTCCTATGTGTTGGGATTACAGGTGAGTACCACCATGCCTGCTAGGATGACAATTCTTTAACCTTTTCTAAGCTAAGGATAGACCAGGCTCCTCATTTTACGAATGAGGAAACTGGTGTCTTGGTTGGATACTCGCCCAGGTGAGCCGGTGTGTCTCTTACAAGCATGATCAGAATGCTGGCTCAGTCCTTTGGGTCCCAATCCAGATTTCTTCTCACACTGTTTGAAGACTATTGCTTTACTTTTGGATATGTTTGGTCTAGGTGGGTATACATTTTTGGATGTGCTTGTCCATGTATTGTATGTACATGTGGACTCCAGAGACCAACATCAGGTGCTTCCTAGAGTGTGCTCCATCTAGTCTTTGAGATGGGCCTTTAACTGAAACTGGATTGTGTTGCTCACTTAGCTGTCTGGCCAGTAAGCCTCCAGCACTTGCCTCTCTCTGTTTCCCCAGTGCTGTTGTGGATGTTCACACGACCCCACGCCTGACGATTTTATGTGGGTGCTGGGGAACCAGACTCAGTTCTTCGTGATTGTACAATGTGGACTTTATCCACCAATCAACCTCTTGATCCTTAGGAACATTTTCATTTTTTTAAATTTTATTTTATATGTATGGGTGTTTTGTGTGTCTTTATGTATGTGCATGTATGTCTGTGTACCATGTGCAGGGAGTGGCCAGAAGAGGGTGTAGGATTGCCTGGGATTGGAGGCACAAACAGTTGTGTAAGCATTTTTAAAATTCATTTTTCCTTGTCAGCCCCAGCTCCTGGAATGACAACTCTGAGACTAATTATTTATTATTAAATGTCTAGGCCATAAGCTTTGGCTCATTCCCTGACTAGCTCTTAATTTATTTAACCCATTTAAACTATTCTATGTCTACTATGGGGTTAGTTACCTCCTCTTCAGTCCCGGCCTGCTTCTGCCTTTGTGTTTCCTCAGTTTCTCCCTAAGTGTCTCCCTGAGTTCATCTACCTGCTGACTTATGTCGATCTCCTGCAGCTTTCTCCTCATTCTCTTAAATCTCTCTTTTACACTCTCACTATTTTCCAGAACCCTTTCTCTCCCTGCCAGTTTCCCACCTCCTGTTTCCTACCTTAGCTCCTTGGCCATCGGCCTTTTCATTGACAGGTGATGCTTATAAGAGATTCTCTTTATGCAGGTGTGAGCTGAAGGGCAGCCAAGTGCTCTTACCTGCCACCCAAGCCGCCTCTCTGGCCTCCTCCACAACCATCACACAGTTTAAAACACAAATTCACCCAGAAAAACTAGAAGTTATGACATCATTTACTGAGCTAAAAACCATTCTGGAATTATATATGGAATGATTTTGCTTATTTAATACAAATGTATCTGTATATATGTCTGTATTAGGTGAGTTGTGAAGGAACACTTAGTATAAGAAACCCAAATTGGAGTTTTAATAGTTCATCTGAATAAGTAGTTGCATCATTTAGTCCAGAAGATTGCTTTGATCTCCCCAGATATCACCGAGGCTTTCCTTCTCCCTTGCAATTGGTATAAATGACAACTGACAGTCTGTTTTGAGAAGCCAGAAATTTTATTTCATGAGTCACAGTGGTGAGCACCTCAGGAACCTGCATCATTTATTCCACACCGTGGCTCAGGAATGGAGTAGCACTGTTAACATCTGCTTTTCTTGGTACAGATTTGAAATGATATGAAAAGAAACCAAACCATCCTTTGGTCACATACAACAGAAGATACTCCTTCTCAGTATTGGGTGAAGTTGGCTGTGATGTGCTCGTAGTTGAAGGGAATATAGTACGCAACCCCTGGAATAAGGCAGAGGATAACAAGTGTTCACGGTGCACATAAACTTTCCAAATCAAACATCAGCATATTAACCTTGAGAGAGGTAGGTATGATTACCGTAGAGAGAAGAGGGCAGAAATGTGAGTTCTGTTTAAGGATTTCTTTTAAAATGTTTTTTTGTTATTGTTATTTATCTATGTGTATGTATGTGGATGAATGCATGTGAAACTCAGAAGACAACTTGTGAGAGTCAATTCTCACTTTTCATCATGTGGGTCCCAGGAATCAAACTTAGGCCTCTAAGCCTGGTGCCAAATGTTTTTAACCAGCTCTTGCTAGACCTGTAGGGATTTCTTTCTTTTAAAATTATTATTATTATTATTATGATGATGATGATGATGATATGTGTGTGTTTGTGTGTGTGTGTGTGTGTGTGTGCACGCACACGTGCACCACATGTGTAAAGGTGCTTGTGGAAGACAAAAGAAGGAACTGGGATTATAGCCGTAGAGACTGATTCCATATTTGTGTACTGTAAGATTGTGATTATGAGAGGAGCTTTTTACAAACCCTGTTGCTGCAGCCCATGAATTCCGCTGCCCAGCTCTTCCTAACTATATGGTAGATGGCAAGCAAACCATCTCTCCATGGTAAAATTGGAGAATGGAGCCTTCAAGAGATAGCCTTGGCCTCCTGTGACTCTGTTAGGAGTCACAGTCCTCTTCATAGTGACAGTCAGTGTCAGGTTAACATGATCCTTAGACAAAACCATGCCCAGTACTCTTTAAGTGGGAAGAAGTTTCAGTGCTTATGCAAAACCTTTCAGGAATATTAGTTGCTGGAGTCTGAATTTCATTCTTGCCATGTTTATTCCGTAAATACATAGTTACAAACATTCCTTTATCAGAGATTAAACAGAAGGCAAGGACTGAAGTTTTGATGACCCTAGTTAGAAAGCTCACTTATCTTAGGGTTTGGAACTGAACTTGATTTCTGTTCTGTCGAACTCTAGGCTCATTTTCCAAACAGGTGCCCTTGACATCTTGTGGCGATGCAATATTCTGAAATATCTCTTACATTCTAAGACACTGGGACTTTTGCTGGACCTCACTGCAGGGTTAATACTACACCTTGAGGTTACTTCTGACTTAAGACTGCTACCCTATTGCATACTCAGCCCGTTTGCTTAACCTGCCTTTAAGAGAAGTGCAAGAATCGACATACTTGCCTTGAATCCTCCATGTAGTCAACCTTTACAACCTAAGATAACGCACAGGTATAATCTTAAGTTCTTATTATGTACTCTTCAAGACCCAGACCCAGAACAATGCATGTTTATCATTTGCTGAGAGCAGCAAATTCATAAGATGAAAGCAATTTCCTAAACTCTACCATGAAGTTTGAAAACATCTATTTATGAAAATTGGCTGATAAACACTGGTGTTTATAGGACTGTTACGTATTTCTGTAAAGTGTCCTATTCCATCCCCGTATGATGCTTTCTGTGCTGTTCAGTAAAGACACAGTAAAGCTTTTGCCAGGGACATACACACAGCCGTCTAGCAGACACATAGCAGGTACACACAGTCACGCACAGGGCCAGAGAGACTGACAAGACAGCTCTTTATAGCAGGCACAGATTCAGACTCGTGCAACAGGAGGACAGAGGATGGAAGACACAGGGTTGGTGAAGTAGAGAATTCAAGTCTGAACTCGATCTTGGTGAAATGGCCCCCAGGGGAAGTGGGAAGAATTTTTATTTCTTTCCTTAATGCTACGCTGATGTACTTGGTGCCTTGGAGTTAACCACCAATGTATAATTTATTTCACATCTCTTAAATTTAGTTACTTTCCTGTAAAAAGAGTCACTAACAATTGCAGAGTGTTTATGTAATGGTTATCTGTGACACTCAATTCCTACACATATCCTTAGTATGAGCACACACAGTATAATACTAGCCAAGTATGTTAATTAAAGGACTAGTAAATGTAGCTTCCAGCTGGAAGGAAAAGGCATTCCTCTGCTCTTCTTACCTTCACCCAAAGGTGTTTTGCCACTAAGGAACTCCCAATAGGTCTTGTGCTTAACATTTTCAGCGATATTGTTGATAGAAGAGACAATAAGGCCCCAGGATGTCATTGTGGTTTCAAATCTAAGAATAAAATGTGAACAACCTTGGTTGAAGCCAGGCAACAGGAGGCAAGACAGAGGGACAGGTGTTCAAATGCTTTAAAGAACAGATAAAAATAATGTTCAGAGAGAAAATACAAATGACTAGTGAGCATGGAACCGTGCCACTTAAAGTGGAATTTCAACGAATAGCATTTGAATGATTTTGATTAATGTTTTCAGTTGAGTGGGTTGAGAGGCATTTCTATATTTAGGTATTCATGTTTTATGGATATGTTAGTTGGAACAAACACTTTACTTTGCACAGTACCCATTTGCCAGATTCCATAGGCTTATTTCTCTTTGGTATGTTGAGGACTCCAGGTGAATGAGTACCTCCATGTATGTACAATTCAACATTTCTACTCATTAAATTACATATATCTCCATGGCACAGTTGAAATCCAAGGTTTTTCTTGTATAGAATATTGTGTGGTAGTAAAAAGAGTAGCCATTGTAGAGGACAGTGTGCATGAGGGTCATATGGGGTGCACTCTGTTAATGATCAACTCTAGAGATGTCCAAATTCTTAAAGGATCTTACATAAAGAATCACGGAATTTGGTGCCTCAGGCCTCTGTAGGTACCTGCACTCACATGCATATATCTGATCCCCACATCATTAAAAATAAAATGTCATAGAAAACAAGGGACACAAATTTTAGAGGAAAATATGCCAGACCATGAATCTGATGAGTCACAGCTGTTTGTACTACATGTAGAAAAAAATTCTATGAGATTATTAAATAACTGATTATAATGTGGTTGAGGAGGCAGTTGGTCCTTTGTTTTTTCTCTCTAAGTTTCTACTATGTGTCATGTGTCATTTTTATATTTACAGACAGAAGAAGAATCGGGCAATATTAAATGCTAAACTTGTAAAGCATATCCAGAGGGTTTGGGTGTCAAGTGTCCTCTTTTCTTTCTCATGCATTCGCCCAATCCTTTGATTCCTTCTAAACTGTGACCTCTAATCTTCCCCTATTGCTTCCTCTTTTTTTTAAACAGTTGGCATTTCCCAACATTTAATTCTCTCCTCTGTAATCCATTTCCATATTCTACTCTTTCCTAACAGAATAGTGGGTAGAATATACATTTCAAAGGCAGACAAATTCATGCTTACCCGTTATGTGCTCTTAGGAGAGAGAAGATGGGGAGGAGAATATAGGGATTTGAGCCAGGCTTGGGGAGGGCAACACTGCTTGCCCCACTCACTTGAACATGTGGTTTCTGCGCTGCGCTTCTTCCAGGACAGCAAGGAGCACAGATCCACTTTTCACACTAACCTCGATGGTCACATTGAAAAGCAGATCAACCCCCCTCAGCTGGTTGTTTATGGTGTATATGACTGTGATATTAGATATTGAAGTGGGGACCGGGGTAGGATAGTCAGTTAAAGTTGGTGGCACTTCATGATCTGTGAGGAGCAAAAACACCAAGTTTATCAAAGGTTTTGGGATTTGAGTTAAGGATGCAAAAGCATTGCTATTGACAATATATCCCAGAAAAGATTTCAAGGAAACAGTAACCTTTAAACTATTTAACAGAACACTTGGACAACTAACTAGAGTCCTGGCAAAGACTCCATGTTAAACTTGTGATGTTACTGGCATCCTAGCAGCCTAGGCAGTAAGGCCAAGGTAGCAATGCTTCATACTATGACAGTGGGTTTGCTTGACTTTGGCTCCTGTAGATTCAGTATTGAAGTCTATGAAGATCCTATCATTTTTTCCTGTCACATGAAGCTGGTGAATCCAGGAGGAAGTATTTGATAAGAAAAAAGAATCGAAGGAATTGATTTCAGAGTTTTTTTTTTTTCCTGGAGTGACAAATATTTTAGGAAGGCTCCACACGGGCAATCTGAATTTTAAATATTTTGGTATTGTGTTAGATTGGATACAAAGATGCTATAAAGTAACATGTCAAGTTTCCACCCTATTCTGTTGGTGTTCTGTGAGTGTCAGGCTGTCATTAGATCTTAAAGGCTTGGATGAATTTCATCTGTGCCTTTTAAGCCCAAATAAGGTCAACGATTGGTAGTTTCTTCCTGCTTTTCTTCTTTTTGCTTTTACAATGTAGATGACATTGATTTCTATTTAATACTGGCTTCATTATGGTAAAGACTGTAGTTTTGTCTGTATGTCTGTTTTATGACTTTTTAAAGAGTAGAGAAGACATAGTGATCTTGGCAGTGCATTTGTAGAATGAATGACGCTCCTTGTTGTGACCATGGGCTTTCCATCTTCTTAAAGTAGATGTTTAGTGTAAGGAGATGAATTCTGAAGGCTAGACTCTGTGGTCGTGTGCTAGTACACATAATTTTTTTCCAACTTTATTAAATTGGGTATTTCTTATTTACATTTCAAATGTTATTCCCTTTCCTGGTTTCCAGGCCAACATCCCCCTAACTCCTCCCCCTCCTCTTCTATATGGGTGTTCCCCTCCCCATCCTCCCCCCATTACTGCCCTCCCCCCAAGAATCCCGTTCACTGGGGTTGGAGATCAGATGTAGCTCTATCCATGTGGGATAAATTAACAAAACAATCTTATATGCTGCTCAACATCAAGCCACATGCTATTGAACTATAAGTAGCAAATTTATGATGTAAGAAGGAAGGGTCATTGAAAAGTACTTACCAGGGCCACACGTTACTTGGGGCACATCTAGGTAAGTCTTGCCTTTCAAGGAAGGGAGAATCTGGGCAATGGACATGGGGTTCTGGAATTTCCCCTGCTTAATCTCCTTGAGTATCGTATACATAGTCTTCTCACAATCCCACTCTTTGGTAGGTTGCTCAGGTGTCACAGAGAGAGCCTAGGGTGGGCATGGGCAATGAGAGAGAAAGAGAGGGAAGAATAGGTATAGTGGGGAGTTGGCTCTTATGAGAGGTGAACTTGATTGCTAATCCTTATGATCTTCCAGAATCCAAATGAAGCAGCACATGGATTGAAATTGCGTTGTCTTTCGCAGCATTTGTCCTGTGATAGTTGTAGAAGGAGTGGAGGGTAGCACAGTGGCAAAGGCGTTTGCCTAGCATGAATAGCTGTGGGTACAGTTTTCTAGTTAACAGTAACAAACAAATGCTTATTGAAAGAATTAACAATGAGGGGCTGGATAGATGGATCAGTGGTTACATCACTGTCTGCTCGTCTCGGGGACCTTGGCTTAATTCACAGAACCCACATGGCAGCTCACAACCATCTGTAACTCCACTTCCAGGGAATCCATCATCCTCTTATGGCCTTCCCCTCTTATGGCCTCCTCAGGTACTAGGCATGCATGTGATGCATAGACATATATGTAGGCAAAACACTGTATAAGATAAAATAAAAATAAAACAACAACAACAACAACTAGCCACTGAACGATTATCTGGTCACTGATAAGAGTCAGGAAGTAAGGCCAAGGCTGCTGTACTCATGAATAGTTTTTAGCTGTAGAACAAGGGTAACAAAGCAAGCCTCAGAAGGAGCTGTAGTCTAGGGCGACCTGGACTGGCACATGCAGTACACTGCTTTTGATTTGTGTTGTCACGCACAGCTTTTGGTGAACTTCTCCCAAAGCCCGCGTCTTTGTCAGGACTGTTAGCCATAGTCTCAGCAGCCCTGGCCTCCAGATGGCGTCATGGCCTGGGTTGCACTGGTCTCCTTGGGAACAGTGACTGGAATCAACATGCACCAGTTGATTCTTCCCGGATACACCAGGACTGAAAGGAAAACCATTTCTCCTCTTGTGTACTTCAGCTGGGACTGTATGAGTAAACACCAAGCTGTCATTAACCATCGTAAATTCCACACTGTGGGAGAGAACGAGTGAAACCAGGGATGAGAGACTACTAAGAGCGGGCCCTGATGTCATCATTTGATCTTTTTATTCTTGAAACCACTTCATCTAGCCTTGGACATCCCCAAGTATGTGAAATATTAAATTGTCCTCTTAAAGTTGGACTTCTGGTACTTGCAAAACCAGTGTGGATTACTATATCAAGCAGTTTACATACTCTTGTAAAGTTTTCTGTCTCCTAGGGCTGAATTAGAAACTATAAATCCTGCTTGTCTTTGGAGGGGGCATCATTTGATGTTCCAGTGACCAGTTTGGGAAAGCATTTTGCAAGGCGTGATGTGGAAACTGTCATTGCGTCCTCCCTTCCTTTAACAGTTATGCTGACTAGAGCCACCAAGTGTGGTAGTGAGCCTCGTTGGCCAATGACAAGCGTGCATGAAGCTGGGAAGAGAAAATGGGAGAAGGAAGAGAATGAGAGATGGTTGTCTCAGCTAGGTAGAACAGAGTGGGCACTTGGACATCTGAGATAAGTATGATCACCGTGTTAACCTCAGCAAATGCAGACTGCAACTCTCTATAAGAGGCCACTCTACAGGGCCGGCTAGTCTGAGAGTACCAGCTACATACTCCTCAGCAGTGGCAGCTTCTACTGTACGTAATTTTTTCCTGGGAGTAAAACATTTATTCCAACATGCTAGAGCATTAAACCATCAGAGATAATTGCTAACTCTGTATGAAGAATCTTACCAGACTCCTTGTCGAGGTCAGTTCCTACCAGAGGAAACTTGGGTGCAGTAGATGGTGATTGAAGGACAAGAAGTTTCAGGGTAGAATTGCCTTTAGGAAGGCTTGAGAGTATCTCAGGTCATACAGGGCTGCCATTCAGGAAGAGGGTGAGTGAGAAAAGGCTGGAAAGGATTATAGTACTCTTGATGTGCTTAGATTTCATGGGCAGTGAGCAGGCATAGCACTGTACTTGTGATGGTTTTGTATATCGCATATCATTCAACTTGGTTACAGCCTTGCTCTTATGGGGAAAATGAAACTCAAGGAAAGTCAACATTTGTCCAAGACAGGGGCAGCCTTGAAATTTAAACCCTCTTGTAATGGGTCTAGAACCCTTTGATCTCAACAGCAAAACTTTTCAGATTAGATAACGGTTATAGATTAGACACCTGCTGGTCTGACTTTTCAGGCTATCTGGGTAAACTCCAGGTGCATGTGTAGGCAGGCAGGTAGGGAGAAGTTATGTGTCTTATAAGTGACAAGGAATCTACATGGGGAGTGGTATCTGGATATGGATAAGGTCTTATCCTTTGATAGGAAAAGTTTTTCTTCTCTGATATAATCTACCAGAGTACCTAGAAAGCGATGAAATTCCAAATAGAATTCAAAAGCCAAACTGGCAAAGTAAACAGTTTTGCATCTGGTACTAAACCAATCAGAAATCTTAAACAAGATTAAGCAAAGGTCCCACCCTGGCAAACCCAATCTTAAACTCATTCCTTCAGGCTGCCTGCTTTCCACAGAAATTTCTAGACCTGAGTTTTGGGGATGCTGTTTTATGGTTCAGTCATAGGAAATGGTTTTGTTTCATGACAAAATTGTGGTGACCATGACAAGAAGTGGATTTTGCTCTTAGACATTTCCACACATGGCATTTTGGATTGGTGATCTGTCTTCATTTTTATGCTTAGCATTGATTATTACATATGCTCTGTGGACTCTTCTCTAAATTTTAGTGTGTGGAGGATACCAACACCAGTCTCTTTTTTTCTCTCAGGAGATAATTTCCTTCTAATAGTAGCCCAGAGCTACACAAAACTTAGGCCTCCAGCCCTTTCCCTTTCCTGGGGTTTCTGAGGTTTGGAATTTATGATGTAGTTTTCTCTTAATCTCCTAAGATATTTAGAAACTTTAGACCACCAATATCTCAGTATGGCCAGAGGATTTGACCACATGTGACTTTATAATTTATGATTCTAGTTGATGATCTCTCTCCATCATCACAGATGCATCTATTTTCCATGGAGGATTTCTGCCCTAGTCAACAAGGGCTAGAGGATGGTGACAGATTTAGGGTTGTCAAGAAGCATCCTTTTCCCTATGGGCCCAGAAGAGGATAGGAACACCACAGGAAGACCAAGAGAATCAACCGTCCTGAACCCTTGTGGTGCTCAGAGACTGAACCACCAACCAAAGATCATACACCAACTGGACCTAGACACTCTCCTGCAACATATGTAGCATATGTACAGCTTGGTCTTCATGTGGGTCCCAGACAACTGGAGCAGGGGCTATCCCAAAAGCTGTTGCTTGCATGTGAGATATGTTCTTCTAGCTGGGCTGCTTTGTCTGGCCTTAATGGGAGAGGATGCAGCTAGCCTCACTTGAAGTGCCATGGTGGGAGGTATTCTGATGGGGTGGGCGTCCTAACTGCTAAGAGGAGAAGGGGAGGGGATGGGAGGAAGGACTGTTGTAGGGGATCACTGGGAGAGGGGCAGTGAGCAGGATGTAAAGTGATTAAGAGAAAAATAGTTGGCAAATGGAGGCAGGAAGGGGATACAATTATATTTTAGTTAAAAGCATACTTTTTAAAAAGAAAAAAAAGAAGCATCTTTCCCAGTTCAAGCCTGGGGATAAGTAAGGTAAATGTAGAGTGGCCAACAGACTCAGCTGAGATACAGGCTTGGCTTAATTATTCACTAGATCATTTTATTATTTATCTAGTTGCGTGTGTATCTGAGTCAACTTTACATTACTTACATTAACCATTTTAAATACAAACCAATTTTTTGTGGGTAAAGATAATAGGAAAAAAACCAATTTCCTGTTAAGTTTGAAGCAGAAAGTTCCATCAATATTTTGGGAAGACCTGCTTCCCGTAATGTATGACTGTTACTAGTACACTGGTCATCATTGATAGTAAACCCTTAAAAAACCTTGATTTATTTGTTGTATTTTTTTTCCAAGAAAGGAAAAATGAATTCTTTTAGGTTTGTCTTCACATTTTACCTATGAGCTAGCAAACACCTGCATTTTCTTAGTGGGGAAACTGAGGCAAGGTAGTTCAGGAATTGACCCCAAATCACATTGCTTAGACTTTCCCAGGCACGTTAGTAGACACACAGTCCTTTGGCCTTACAGTCCAAGGTTATTAGTCTGGCCTAGATTAGGAGCATGTAGGATATGATTACCTGCATGGCAAGGCCAGTGCTGTAGATGTCTCCAATAATACCATCAGCTTTGATCCTCAAGCTGATATTATCCACAATAACCTTCAGTGCCTGACCAAACAGGTCTCTGTAGTTTTCCTGAGAACCCACAGGAATCCTGTTGTACATGCATGTGAGGGCCAAGGTTGCCACTGCTCCTGTGTCTGTGGCAGAAGAGAGACAGATCCCCACCACAATCACTACCACAGCAGGTGTTGATCATCAGGTGCTTATTGTAATCTAGGTAGAGGACCTCCTGTAGCTCTTGGGACAGCCTATGGAACAGGACCTATCTTCATTTAAGACATGAAGAAATGGGAGCTCAGAGCAGTGAAGTAACTGCCCAAGGCAGAACAGCCAGTAAGCAGCAGACTTAAAAACATTTGCATACAACTCAGCAGCTCCAGGCATGTGGTCAGTCTCACTTCTCTCCTCTCAATATCAGCTGTTCTGGAAGGCCCAGCTGTCAGCTGCTCAGGGAAGCCATCTTGGTCTTCCCAGCACAGCAGCCTTGAGTCTCTAGCAGCTGTGGTTTATGCCTGTTTTGCCTGTCGGTGTTCTGTGTCACGTGTTGTGGCTCCTGGGCTCTGTGAATGCTTGGACAGTGGTGACTGTATATCCCCATTGCACCCAATACAGGGACTTTGTGTTATTTGCATGTACTAAACATGTGTGGACCAAATGAGCAAATTCTGACAAGACCAGAACAAGAAAAATGCTAGCAAGCGTCAGCTTTCGCCCGGCCTTCCCACCTCATCTGAATTCTCAGAGCACCATTAAGAGTGACAGTGTTATTGACACCTGAAGACAAAGAAGTCCATCACAAGTCCTGAACTGACAGAGATGTCCCAACTGTGTGTGAGATTCCAGATGGAAAGGGATTCCAGTCTGTTCTTGACCCCTGCGAAGACACTGTGTCTACCTGCTTGTCTAAGAGTAAAAGGAAAAAGCTTGCTGCTTGCCCTGTGCAGTGAGAGAAAGTCTGACATGACATTGTTGTTTAGAGGGCGGCAGAGGGCTCCATGCCAGGGGCCCCAACCGAGAAGGGATCAGTACACATAGAAAGATCAAGCACAGGAAAGACCATCAGGCAGGAAAAGGATTCCATTCACAGGCAGCCCAGTGTGAGCTGGTTATAGAAAGGGCATTTGGATGGCAAGAGGACAAACATCTTGAAACATAGAGTGTGGGAGAATTAATAACAATTAAGGAGCAAAAGGTAGGGTTGAGGCAAGACATCTCCATTTTATTTGAAAGATAACTTATGACTTGTGTGACCTGTTTATTGCCCCACTGGAGGTCTGTCCTTAGCTCACATGTCCAACAAACATCATTCAATGTTTTTATCCTCAACCACGTCCTGCTCCACTTCCTCTCCTTTGTGACCCCCTCCACCCCACCTCTCATCCACTGTGACCCTGATACTCTCAGCCTGGGCCAGTGACTGATGGCAGCAGCTTACCCACACTGAAGGGAGAGGATTCCATCATGAGGGTCTTAGCGAAGCGCACCGCGATGGGTAAGGTTGCCTCTGAGTTCTTCTGACACAGTGCGAGGATCGCCAGGGCAGGCCCATAGAAGGACGAGGATTCAGTACCCAGGTCTCAGAAGAGACAGAACCATCATTAGATTAACGCTTACCACACTGGAGATTTTTTGAGTAATGTGGGTCAAAGCTTTTAAATAGGAATCATTAGAAAACCTGTTGACATAAAAAAAACAACACAGTACCGACAAAGGAAGATGCCAGTGTTTTTCAAAGTATCATCTGCCATTTGAAGAGAAGGGATGGGTGGATGGTGGCTTCCCAGCCAGCTTCATATTGACTGAGAAGTGAAACTCACGGGGTGCAGGGTGTGTGTGTGTGTGTGTGTGTGTGTGTGTGTGTGTGTGTGTGTGTGTGTGTGTGTGTGTACTGTCAGAGCAGCGGTAGCCTCGTGCCTCCTCCCTGACTTTTCACTCTTCCCACTTCTAAGTTTTCCTTTTGGATTGAAAATTCTCAGGAAGAACCCCTTCACTTTTCCTTCCTCCCCACGAGATCTTACTTGAAGGTGTCCAGCTCTCCATATTCTTTTGTAGAATGGACACTTTACTTCCAGGGTCTCGGCAGGAGGAGGTGAGAGCCATAATGGTGAGGGCGAGCTGCCCATTTGTCAGGTCTGCGGAAGAGAAAACAGAAGAACCAGGGCAGGCATTCTCAGGCAAGGCAATAAGTGCTACACTGGGCATTGCACTTGTTTTTTAAACTTAAAACATATGTTGCCACCAAACCAAGACAATATAGCAGATGCCAAGAAGTGCATGATGACAGGAGCCTGATATAGCTATCTCCTGAGAGGCTCTATCAGAGCATGACAAATACAGAGGCAAATGCTAGCAGCCAACTATTGAACTAAGAATGGGGTCCCCATTGGAGGAGTTAGAGACAGGATTGAAGGAGCTGAAAGGGTTTGCAACCCCATAAGAACAATAATACCAACCAACCAGAGCTCCCAGGGACTAAACCACTATCTAAACAGTACACATGGACAGACCCATGGCTCCAGCTGCGTATGTAGCAGAGGGTGGCCTTGTTGAGCACCAATGGGAGGAAAAGCCCTTGGTCCTGCCAAGGCTGGACCCCACAGTGTAGAGAAATATCAGGGCAGGGGAGGCAGGAAGGGGTGAGTGGTTGGGGAGGGGAAACACCCTAATAGAATCAGGGGGAGGGGAGATGGACAGGAAACCGGGAAAGGGGATAACATTTGAAATGTAAATAAAAAATGCAATAAAAAGCATATGTTTATTATTATTACTGTATGTGTGAGTGGGTTCACTCACAGTGTCTGCATGTATGTATGTATGTGTGCATATGCACAGTGCACAAAAGGCACAGTGCACATGTGAAGGTCAAAAGGCCTCTTTGTGGAGTCAGTTATTCCCTCTGTTGTGATGTGGATTCTGGGGATTGAACTGAGACTGTGAAACCTGCACAGCAGGTGCTTGTACCCAAGAACAGTTTCATTAGCCTACTTCCCAGCTGCAGTCCTGCCCTTTAATTGTTTTGAGACAACGTTTCATTCTATAGCCCTGGCTGGTCCCTGACTCACAGAGATCCTCCTAATGAGTGCTGTGGTTACAGTTGAGTATCAGTACACACAGCATGCCCCAGCCTCACATCTGGGACTTTTCAGCAGTATACCCACATCATTTTAAAATCTCCTTTTTCCAAAGATGGAAATACAGAAACAAATCCTCAAGGAAACATTGAATCTAGTGTTGTCTGGTGTGATCAATGACTGCATAACGAAACTCGTTATTTAATATAATTAATATATGCTAAAGAAGAACCCCTGGTCTGTTTAGAAAAGAAATGAGAATGTCTGTACAAGTCCATGGAAGCTTACAGGCAGAAGGTAAACTTAGTTATGCACGTTGACGCTTCAGGCAATTCCTGTGAAGCAAGTCAACCCCGGACTTCGCTGTTACTATCAGTTATTGATTTTGTCCTTAGAGGGCAAGGCAAGTAAGTGACATCTGGTGACTTATTCATAAGCCACAGGTCTGGAACCAGAAGCCCCCACCTTTTTCCCTGAATCTGGTTTTCCTTGGGCATCCCTGCCCCCTTTCCTGATTATTCTGCTGTCTCATGTCTAGTTACAGATGCTCTGCCATTGTGTAGGGAAAAGTGAATGAAATGTCATCAGAGACAGCACTGAGGCGGGCGATGACATAGCGCTGGGAGCTGGAGGTAGCCTGTATGTGGAAGATTCAAGCTGCAGGGAGGGGTCCAGGGTCTAACCTGCACTGTCACTGGCCATGAGCTGGTAAGTCAGGAGCTTCTGGGCCTCCAGGTTGTAGGTGCCGGCCAGGTTCATGGCAATCAGGATGCTGGGGTTTGGGAAGTCTGACTCAGTTACTGAGTTTTCCATGAGCGATTGTAGGCCATCGACCCAGGGCTGTTGATCTGGGGGGACAGCTGAGAAGAGGAAAGCCACTTAGCACAAAATCACCACTCATCCCTCTTTCCCCTGAGCCCTCGGCCCCTTGCCCAGAAACATAGTTCTCATGTCTTTTAGGCCTCATGTCTTTTAGCAGAAAGTCTGAGAGCTTTGGGGATCAAGTGCTGGAAGAGGAATACAGAACAATGCCAACATTTTTCTATAGAGGTGCATTAATCCTCAGACATTCTCCAGTGATCTCTATTTTTAAAGTGAATTTTCCTGTGCAAACTTTGAGCAGTACAGCTCAGAGGTAATTAACATGATTTCTAGCCACTTCCCAGAAGCCACTGATTTCTTTTACATTCATTTCCCTCTACTCTTCCCTCTACGTGAAGACTCTTGGTGACTTGAGACATAACTTGCTCTCATCAAATATTCAAACCTCCCATGTGCTCTCAGTTACTGAGTATTGACCTTGTTCCAGCAACCAACATGTCTGCAGTCATAATCACTGTCTTTCAATAAAACATGCATCCACCTGACTCTCAGAGAATTGTGCTCTGAAGTCATGGAAGATGACTTCTAGGGATGACAGTTCATGGAACATGCCTCCACCCTGACTTATGCCTGCCTCTTTGGCACTCATATAGTGATTATCTGTTTCTCATCCATACAACTGTGCCTGAAATCTCTGTCTCTAGAGAGGACCACTCCTTTCCCATTAGAACAATCACTATACTCACAGCAAGAACGCTGGGCTCTGGTACTGGTTCCTGCCACAGCCCAGAGAACATTTAAGAGGTAGAAGGAAAGCCAGGCCATGCCTCTCCACATCTCCCTTTCCATGAACACCAGTGTTTGCTAGTGAAGTGTTCCTCTACCTTCTCCTGTGTGCACTTATTTTTATAATAATCCGCTCTAGAGCCAGCCACTCCTACCTACCTATGCTGACCCCTCCTACCCATTTGCCTATCTGAGTTTGCTTGCTGTCTAGGCCCTCCATGGTGTGTAAAGGTGACTTCTAAGTAGCAGAATGATATATGAACCTGCAGGTTGGGTAATGCAGCAAAGACAATTAATATCTCTTAACAAATTACTAATTACAGGTAGGAAATTTGGCTAATGTGTGATTATAGACCGTACTTCTCCTATGGCAATAGCCTCCCGATGCATATCTGCAATGATTTTTTAAGGTTTAGGTGTTTGGTATGTACTAGCTCATTTCAATGTGCAGGGCACATTTTTAGACTCTCTTTTTTATACCTCTAAGTAGATATGCTGACTATATGCAGTTCAGTCAGCCCGGATCTATGTTCCAGTTAGAACACTCTGAGGTTGTTTGATTTTAAGACAAGGGATAGAGTTTAATTTTCTGGAAATTGTTTTATTTAATTTTGTTTTTCCTACCCAGGGATAAAAGTAGACTCTGCTACCTGTAGCTTTCACAAACAACACGTTTTATTTTTAAAAGATTTAATTTATGCATATATGTATGAGTGCATACATACACTCACATACATACATACGTGTGTGTGTATGTGTGTGTTTGTGTGTGTGTGTGTGTGTGTGTGTGTGTGTGTGTGTGTGTGTGTGTACAGAGGTCAGGAGAGGGTGTCAAGTGTCATTCTCTACCACTTTCCATCTTTTTCCTTGGAGACAGGAGTATCTTCTTCAACTTTGTTTTTTTTCTTTTCTGCTAGGCTGGGCCAGAGAAGTCCAGTGATCCTTCCTTCTCTCTTCCCTTTGGAACATTTGTGAGAACATGTCTCATTATGTGCATGCCAAGAACTGAACTCTAGTCCTGATGATTTTGGAGTAAGTGCTCTTAACCTCGTGCTACCTTTCCAACTCCAGTACTATTTGTAAGGTAATTAGAAAATGTGGGCTCAGTGAGCCCTATGAAGCATGCTGCTTTTTCCACTGTTATAGTCATCTTGTGAAGCAAGGTGAGCTCCCCTACTCACAGGTCTGGAACTAGTGTCCCAAGGCTCCAAGGGGCTGGTTTGTTCCTAAGTGTTAAGTCACTGCCCTTAGGGAGAGATCATCATGTAGTGGCTCCAGTGTTGACTGAAGTCAGCCTGTTAATTACTTACCAGGCTCTGCAATGTGCTGGCTTCCTTTGTAATCATACTACTAACCACTTCTCTTGCCTATTCTGTTCCAGACATGCACATCCCTCATGTTGTGCTCCTGGTTGTTATCTTTTGTACTTCATGTCCCTTCTTGCCAAGGATACTCTTCCAAATATCCTCACAGCTCCTCACTGCTTTCACATATCTACAGAAAGGGACAATTTGAGAGGAGCCTTCCAGTTCACTCCATATATGACAGCCTTGCCCTGACCAACCACACCTGCTGTGACTCGTCCCTCTCTGGCTACCATCTGTTGTTGGTTATTCTGTTTTCTCTGCTAGAATAATGCTCCAAGGAGATGGGGTTTTGTCTACTTTTTCATGGATGTATCCCCAGCACTTGTGGCTTGAATGTAAAGTTAATGGACTAGGCAGGAGCGCTAAAGTCCTTTTCACGTTTTCAGGTAATATTGATATTTCATGAGGTGAGAGCATGGGTTGCCCATAGGGATACACTGGATAGCATCTACCATGGCCCCATGCCTCATCTTCTGCTCATATGTGGTTCTATGTCCCTGTGGGTGTTTTATGGTCTGGTCTCAGTTCTTGGGAATGCATGCAGGGAGAGCAATGGAATGAGGTTATAAGGGTGTGACTTTCTTCTTGCTTGAGTTCTCTCTGTGTGTCTCCTTGCGGATTTCTCTAAGGAATTCAGCTGCCCAGTTGTGTGCTACTTTATGGAGAAAGCCCATATGGTAAGGGAGTGAGAGAAGGTGCCAACCAGCTCCAGAGATGGGGGGGGAGATAACTCTTAGCATCCACATGTGTAAACCTGAAAGCAGACCTTTCCCAGTTGAACTTTGATTTGGAGGCAGCCCTCCCTCGCTGACATGTTCGTTGTAGCTTTGTGACAGATCCTAAGGCAGAGAACTGTTTAAGTCCTGCTGGTATTTCTAATTCACAAGAGCTTATGGGCTAATAAATGTTGGAGGTGAGTTTCAGAGTAACTAGTTGTATAGCAATTCACAGATCTAATACATCATAGTTTGAAGGAGATAGGGCCAGAGTGACAGTTTAGTGTCAATAATGGGGAGCTCCTATACCATGTGAAGGAGTAGTCGTGAGAACTATGCTCTTCCTCATTACCTCCCTATGTCTGTGGCCTAAACCATGGGATCTATGACTGTGCTAAGTATGTTTTATGGCAAGGCTGCATTAAGGTTATAATAGAGGTAAGGTTGCCAATGAGCCAATTTTGAGATAGAAGAGCTCTGATTTGCCTGGTGAGTCCAGTGTAGTCTTAGGGTCTTTGCAAGTGAAAGGGAGAAGCCAGGGGATCTGAGTCAGAGGAGACATGACCATGACAATGGAGACTGGAGTGGCAGAACAGCCAGCTTTGAGGATGTAAGGCACTGTGAATCTTGGAATACAAACTGCCCAGGTGTTGAACACGGCCTTTTAGAATTTTGATTTTAGTCCAGTGAGACTTACTTGGGATGTCTGACTTCTAGAACTGTAAAATAACAAATCTATTTGAAGCTCTCAGTATTCAGTTACGGCATTAAGGACTTAATGTAGGACTAGGAACCCAGTACGATGCTGACCTTGGGTTGCAGAGCCTGTGTGTGAGCATCCTGAAATGAAGCCAAGCTTTGCTATGTGCCAGCTCTGTAAACACACTCTCCTGTAGCTTATCAGTGACATCAAGGCTTGCTGCAAGTCTGACTAGGACACAGCTGCTGTGTTAGAAAATGTCTGCTACAGCAGAAACCTCACAAGCCACTCATTCTTAAACTAATACATTTTGACAGACCTCGGTTAACTCATCATTGGCACATTTATCTGTTGTTTGTTTTCCCATACCTGCCATTTTGTGCCACAGTGCCTTCTTGATGGACTCTAGACACCTCTTTGGTCTATTTGTGGTGCTCGGATTTCTAGGCTTTCTTTACTTAGAGCCCATCTGGGCTTTGTAAGAATTCCAAGCTTTAGGAGTTTCTCAAATGACAAGTGTGACCAGGGGAAGCTTACCATGGCAATGTTTTTGGAATTCTAAAACAAGGCACTCATTAACCTTAACTTCTATCTGAGTTTAAAGGTCTTTCAGTCAGCAATGCTACAGCATTCTCTTACTAAGCCACAGGCTGGGGCAAACTCCGTTTTCTCTTAAAAATATTTTTACTTTTTATTGATCATTGTGAGTTTCACACCATGCACCCCAATACCACTCATCTCCCCATCCCTATGTTTCCATCCTCTGTCCTTATAACCTCCCCCCCTGAAAAGAAAATAAAAATAAATGAAAAACAAAACAAAGCATAAAAAACATCTCATTGTTGATGCTGTGGTATGCCATGGTGTGTCCCACAGTATACGTTTTGTCTACACATCTTTACTTGCAAATGTTCATTGCAATGAGTCATTGGTTTGGTTCAAAGCCTCTAACTTCTGCTACACTCTCAATACTGGGTCTTCACTGGGACTCTTTTGAATATTCTGTTGTTGCCCTGTGTCATGGAGATCCTGCAGCTTTGAATCTGCAGGACCAGTCCTTTTACATGCTCTAGCAGTTCATAGATGAGGTAGATATTGGGGTGGCCCAACTCAAAGCTCTGTGTCTGGGCCTGGGTGGTAACTGAGTTAGTCACCCTGCCGGCTTCCTACCAACTGCACCACCAGGGTGAACCCTCCAAGACTGACCAGGCTAGTTCATACAATGATACAACCACTAAGGGGCAGGGTCAGTGCTCCTGCCCTCATGCCTTCAGGGTGGCTCACCCTCACCTGTGCTACCAGAGCTCTATTATGCTGCCCAGTTGAGGTGTGGGACCCACTCTCCTGAGTGCTGCAGCCAGTGAGGGGCAGGAAAAGCTCTCCTGCTTTCATGACCCCAGGGCAAGCTCTTAGGACTGCTGCAGGTGGTGAGATTGGGAGGGAATGCATCACCCTCATGCCCATGCCACCTCAAGGTAGGTGAGTGGCAAGGCAAACTGTTGTAAAATTATAAACAAAATAAAAAGCTGTCTTTATATCCCACTAGGTCTGGCACCGCAATGCCCCAAGATATCTGCTAAATATCTTAAGTCTCAATCAACAAAGCCTCTCACCCGCTTTGCTCCATCCCATATCACACTGCCAAGGCCTCTCTCTGAGCCTGGCAGCAATCTCTCTACCTATCTAGTTTCAAGGCAGGTTTTCATGCCAGAAACACACATCCCAATTCCGCGGCGGCCCAGCGTCTCCAGCTGCCGCACACTTTCTTTCTTTTCTTTTTCTTTTTTTGGTTGGGATCTCTCTCTCTCTCTCTCTTTCTTTCTTTCTTTCTTTCTTTCTTTCTTTCTTTCTTTCTCTCTTTCTTTCTTTCTTATTTTTTTCTCCATCTTTATTAAATTGGGTATTTCTCATTTACGTTTCAATTGTTATTCCCTTTGCCAGTTTCTGGGCCAACATCCCCCAGCCCCTCCCCCTCCCCTTCTATATGGGTGTTCCCCTCCCCATCCTCCCCCCATTACCACCCTCCCCACAACAATCCGGTTCACTGGGGGTTCAGTCTTGGTAGGACCAAGGGCTTCCCATTCCACTGGTGCCCTTACTAGGCTATTCATTGCTACCTATGCCGCACACTTTCTTACACTCAAACCGTCACATAAAAGAACATACAACACAATAACCTTTTACCCAACTGATAAGATATAACTGCCCACCTAAACATACAAAGCCCAGTACACATTCATTCCTTAAGAATATTAATAATAACCTGTAAGTACACGGAGTGGAATCTTAATGTCAGCTTCCATTTTCTCTCTGTAACTTTCCCTCTCTGTCCCTCCTGTTTCCTTCTCCTCTCCATTCCAGTCTCCTCCTCTACCTTCCAACTTTTCTCCCGCCCATCCTTCCTTATCATCCAGTGACAGGCTTCCTTCTATCCTGTACCTGCCCTCACCTGTATTTTACAAATTAAGTGGGGAGAAGGTTCTGGTGAGTCCTGAGTACCTGAGTCATGTGAGTCCTGAGTACGTGACTAGGCAGCCATCCTTGGGGCAGTGGAATTACCATCAAAATACAGATAACTCCAGGGCAAACCACAACAGCCAACTCTCCCACGCTCATGCCCTGTGGGCTGGCTCACCGTATCCCACCACCAGGATTAGCTCTACTGTGCTGCCCATCCAAAGTTGGGGACTTGCTCTCCTGAGTGCTGCAGCCTGTGAGGGGCAGGGCCAGCTCTGCACAGTCCTTAGACATCAACATGGTCCCAGGCAGCAGCCCAGACTAGAAACATGCACATGATCTTTATTTGTAATATGAGCTACAGACATTGACACAAAACCCTGTTGCTGTATCACCACAGACCCAGACATGGCCCCCAGCAGCAGCATGGGTGGCTAGGATTTCACTATGGCCCCAAGAGGCTAGATCCCATTGTTGTCTAGACCTGAGGCCATCTATATTCTCTTGTACAATAAAAGTCAGGGCAGAGTTGAGTGTTGAGAGTGGAGGACCAGTATTATAAGGTAGTATGTGGTGTAGGGTTTAGTTTCTATGAGGCAGGGCCTCTGGTATAAGAGAGGAATCTAAGGTTATTATAAAGAAAACAAGAAAGAGCCATATGGAAACGTGACTAAAATATTGTAATCCTGCATGAAGGTAGAAGTGCTACTGTAAGTGCCCGTTTTGCATCTTGGTATCTTTTTCCCATTTGTTTATTATTTATTCACTTTACATCCCAATTGCAACCCTCGACTTCCAATACCCCCATCACACAACCCTTCCCCCATTCCTCCTTCTCTTCTCTAAGGAGAAGGGGGAGGCCCTCCCTCCATGGGTAACAACCTGCCCTGGCACATCAAATCACCCCAGGACTAGGCACGTCCTCTCCTAATGAGGCCAGACAAGCCAATTCAGCTAGGTAAAGGGACGACAGAGTCAGAGACAGCCTTCACTTCAATTGTCTGGGAACTCACATGAAGATATCTGCTACAAACATGTAGGGGGCCTAGATATAGCCCATGAATGTATTTTGGTTGGTGGTTCAGTCTCTGAGCCTTCATAGGCCTAGGTTGCCATCAACAAGTCAAAACAGCAGCTTACAAAATGAGAAAAGATCCTCACCAAATCCATATTCAACAGAAAACTAATATTCCAAATATATAAAGAACTCAAGAAATTACACACACACACACACACACACACACACACACACACACACACACACACACACACATCCCAAATAGCCCAATTAAAAAATGGGAGACAGATCTAAACAAAGAATTCTCAGCTGAGGAATATCAAATGGCCAAGAAGCACCTAAAGAAATGTTCAACATCCTTAGTCATCAGGGAAATGCAAATCAAAACTACTCTGAGATTCCCTCTTTATCCATCAGAATGGCTAAGATAAAACATTCAAGTGACAACTCCTTGGCATCTTATAGGGACAGCTGCATACAGCTCAGGTACTCAGTGGGAAGTGTGACACTCTATGCTGCTTAGACACAACTCAGATTCTTTTATTTAAATCGGATCCTGCAGGATTGAACCTTACATTGCATGGATACTTAATATTAGGACAACTTGATTGAGAAATAAAAATAAAATAAATAGGCAAAGAGCCAATGGAATCCCTGGGAGACAGGTGGAAAAGGAATGGTTCTGTCTCTCAAACTGTGGGCTAATCTTAATGTTTGAGCTTCATCCTTCCACAGTTCTTCACAGCAGCTCTTTCCTCTGAACTCACTGCTTTTGTGAAGTGAGCATAATTGACTGGCAACCATAGGTCAGAGAGCTTGGTCTCTGAACAAGTGCCTTGTTGAAGTCATTGACTGCTGCTGCAGCACTAGACCTAGCACATATTACATACGTAATATGTTCTCATATTTCCCTGTTTACATGGTCTGCAAACAAGGGAGGAAGCTAGATCAGAACACAGTTTAATCTTGTTCACTTCCTTCTAATTATTTCAAATCCCTTTAAAAAAGGGATCAAACATAGCCTTGTGTGCAAGATTGTATTTTTTGAAAACTTAGAGGAGACCCTCTTACAGAGGGTGTGACAAATGAAAAGGAAGGTGGGAGCCCAATCTCTACATAGAGGTCTACTGGCCAGGGCCTTCGCTGGTTAGTATTTCCTCCAGCAAGCTTCCAGGTGGTCTCCATTTTGGACAACATACTTTCTGACTCCCATAAGAAGAAGAAAGGGACTGAGTCAAATCATCTGGCCAAAGAATGACCAACATCACAAGTACAATTTCTCCAACCCCTTCGGTTCATTTTTCTCATACCTTTTGGGCACATCTCTTCTTTACCTTGCCTCAGTGGTGGAGGCAGCCAAGCCTCTTTTGGAATGGTGTCCGAGTATAATGCAGACATATCTTTTTATGGCAAGGCCTGAGGAGCTGGGTCCCCACATGGCAAGTACTTGTGGGGATATTCACGCAGAATCTCCTGACCTTTCCTGAGGGAATGCTTGGTTCACTTTTGCCTACCACTTTCTGACTTACAAATTAGGTAACCCTGGCTCATGCTCCTGGAGATCCTATTCTTTCCTCTTCATGTGCATTGATGGTGTAATAGTGCGTAACTACTAGCATCTGATACTCACACTAGCACTTATTGATTCTATGACAGTAAGAGGGAGGGCAGAGCAATGGCGATTGGTAGAATGTGAAATTGCATGCACTGGAGCAAGGTAGGTTCAGCAGCCTTTTGAGTTCCATAAGGAGATGGTAGCTGGGTAAAGCATCCTAGAAGTATTAGGTATGGAGCAGTAAAGCCTAAGAGTAAGAGAGTGTGCTTCAGGCACAGGAGGGGAATAATTGCAAATGATAATTAATATAGGACACACACAATGCACATAAGATCAAAAGGCCCCTGACATTGCTTTTCTTCATAATTATTTCCTCTGCTTTCTGACTCATGTGTATAACTTCTGTGCTATAATCATTTCCAATGAGGCCACTTCCTTTCATATTAACCATAATCCTATGTACTAATGACATTAGGAAAAAATCAGTACTATATGCATAGTTTTCATTTGCTCTCTTCTGTCCTCCTTTAAAATAAAATGACCTTTTTACACAAATCAGAGCCAGGAAAGTCATTGCACCAGTGGCTGTCAGGAAACAGAACATTGCTGATAGGATGACCAACTTCCTGATTTTCTTCTGCACTGAGGGGTTTTCTGGGAAGTAGAATAACTGGGATGGTTGCTGAAGGCAATTGGTGATGGGAGAGGACTTCTAGGACTAGCAGCCTTAACTGTCTAAAGACTCATTCCAAGTTGTTTATATTTCCTGTATTTCCTTTTATATTATTCCTATTATGAACATAAAATCTCATAACTTACATGGGTTTCTAAATGTGTACAAATAACATGTCTTATAGTTTTAGATTCCAGTTGCTCTCATTTCCCCCTCTCTGCAGCCTTTCAGCCACACCGACAGAGGAATTGAGAAAACCACGGATAATGCATCAAACAAAATGCATTTGCTCCTGTTCAGTCTAGAACACTGATTAGAAATTAGCTCTCAATAGGCCTGTTGTCCAGCAAACCTCCCGAAGGAAGGGGATTAGCAAGGGGTGAGACGGAGGAAGGATAGGTGGTCTTTCCTGGCTGGCTTCTCCTTGTCCTTTAATATGGAATCCCCAGTCTCACTGCTGGGAAGTCTCCCATTCTCCGCGCCGTCTAGAAACGCTGCCTGGGGATTTGCTTTCAACTTCCTGGAGAAACATGCGTTTGCATTTAGATTAAATCCTGCTTGGTGTCATGGTGGCTGTCTAGAGGATTCCCTTTGGATGCTTAACATGACCCAGTGGTCCAGTCATTTTTATTTCCAAGAGAGAGGAATGGAGGAATCTTGGTAATTGAGAAGTTCCCATCAAACAAACATGAAGCCAGATATTCAGGCTGAGCCGGCAGTGATGAGTCAGGGGTCTGCCATGGTGTTTTTCCAGCAGAGAAAAGAGAATACAGCGTTTAGTCACAGAAATGGTACTGGGATAATGCAGTTTCCCACTCTACTTCCCTGTGCTTTATCCCAGCGTTTCTACATTTAAAAGGAAGGGAGAGATCTCTATGGAAGAGATAGTCCATAGAATTAGTAAATCTGAGAAATGGAAGGCTTTTACCTGAGGAGATCCAGCACTAAAGAGATTAAAATATTATCAAGACATTTAGGTGTTCACAGAGAGAGAGCACTAGGTAACAGGCTTCCTTTCCTCATAGAAAGGTTGAAGCATGGGTTGGAGGCATTTCAGAAGAAAATGGGATTGGAGCGAGTTAATAAGTAATAGGGTAAATCCAAACAAGGGCTGAAATCTAAAGAATGCTCATCACTAACATCCTGCCTGGTCAACCCATTGCTCCCTGTAATGAAGTCCGCTGGCCATCTTTATCTCTCCCATTAGCACTGGATGCTTTGCTGTTCATGCAGTTCAGGTATTTCTGCTGAATTAGTTATTTGCCTTAAGGCAAAGGTCCTTGTAGACAAATGCACTAGGTCGAGATCTCTCTCTCTCTCTCTCTCTCTCTCTCCACATGTTTGTAGCATCTGTTATAAAATACAAAGGACTGCATGATACAGGTCAATGCATACTTGAATGTAATAAAGAAAATTCAAGATGTCTACTGTGTGTGTGTGTGTGTGTGTGTGTGTGTGTGTGTGTGTATGACAGAGAGAGGGGGGGGAGGGAAGGGAAGGGAGGGAGGGAGGGAGAGAGAGAGAATAGACTAATCCTCAGAGATGGGGTAGAATCCACAGGATGCAGAGGATAACAGAGTCAGGGACAATGGTTCTGCAGTGTAAGGCAGTGGAAAAAACACGGTCTCCTGACATCTCTGAGCATTAGATTCTTACTCATATTTTTAGTTTCTTCTTGTAATTTGTCTTCTAGCTGGCCAATCAGATGATATTCATATATAAAGGGCATGAAATCAGTCTTACATGCTCCCAAAGCCAGTATAATCAAAGCAAGCTGCCCCGAGTTTAAATTCATCCCTAACAAGGAAAGGATCGAACTTTGACAGGGTGCTGCTTCTCATTTTATTAATTTTGCATTTTGTCTTCTTCGAGACTCATCTTGTCCATTTCTTCTGTGTCCACCTTGTACCAGTATTTTATTGCTCTCCCTATTATCCCCCAGGGGAGCTTTTAAAGAATGAAGTGTGGCATGAAAGGTAGCTAACAGTCTCTCCCATGATGTCATGGGATCTTTTGAGAATCATGCAGTACTTAGAAAAACACAAAATGGAAAAATAGATAAAAGGTAAAAATGTGGGATTTTTCTTTTTGTGGTACCTTTTTCCAGAACAGTAATAAGTGATATTCGTAATCTGCCTTATAGTACATCAAAATTCTCAGGATTTCATTCTTAGAACTACATTATAAGGAGGTAGGTGTGGATTTGCGTCTCTCTCATATTGCTTCATGCTTTTTCCTGTGAGCTTTCTTAGCTATCTCCTGTCTCTCTGTGTGGTTGACTCCAGCCAGCTTACACAGAGGAACGTGTTTTGCTTCCTGTTGTGGCCTCCTTTTCTTTTCAACTGTTTATTTGTATTCAGTGTGTAAAACAGGGGGTTTCATTATGGTATTTCATATATATATATATATATATATATATATATATATATATATATAACTGCACTGTGCTCCCTTACCCTGTCTCTTAGTGTTTTTAATGAAAATTGTTTTTAGGGCTCCAAATCTGTTTTGTATTAGACAACATATTGAGCTGTCTGTCTGTTGTCTATTTGTCTATCTACCTATCTATGAATCAATCTATTAATCATTATTTATTTAATTATTTGTATGTGTATGTGTAGGGGTGCTTGGTATGCTTGTAGAATTCAGAAGACAACTTGTAGGAGTCTGTTGTCTCCCTCTATCATATGGATTCCAGGAATCAAACTCAGGTTGTCAGGTTTAGTGGCAAGATTTTACCCTAGCTCTTGGATAGATTTTTTTTCTTGCCAGTATAATTATTTATTTTCACAGCATATTCTTACTATATAGTCACAGACTTCTTTATCTTTGAATATTTTTGGCCATGTACTATTTTCATTTAAATTTACATTTTTAATTTTTTTGACAATTTCCTGGGAGTCATACATTTACATCTCTTCCACCCCTCCCTCTACCTACTCCAAGTCCTCCTGTGTCCCCTCTCCAGTCCTTCAAACTCAAACATCATAGCCTTTTCTTTTTACATTATATGTTATAGATGCATATATGTAACATATATGTTGCTACGAATATGTGCATGTAATCTACTGAAACTGTTTAGTGTTTCTCTAAGTACATGTTTTTAGGTCTTACTTCTTTTGCATGGGTAATCTATCAGGAAATTATCCACAGGGTAAACTGATTTTTCCCTCTCAGCAACCATGGATTACCTGTAATTCTTCATTTAAGGCTGGGGCCTTATAGAATTTCCTGCATCTACATCAGTACACAGAGTCATGTCATTCTGCAGGTCTTCTTCAGTCAATAATACTGTTGAAATTTCATGGAGCAAGCTTCCCTGGCATAGAAGGTTCTGACATGTGATATATATTTAGAGTCTTCTTTTCCTCATCTTGAGCTGTATATTTACACAATGGAGTGCTACTCAGCTATTAAAAACAATGACTTCATGAAATTCTTAGGCAAATGAATGGAACTAGAAAATATCATCCTGAGTGAGGTAACCCAATCACAAAAGAACATACATGGTACTCACTCACTGATAAGTGGATATTAACCCCAAAGCTCGGATTACCCAAGATACAATCCACAGACCACATGAAGCTCAAGAAGAAAGAAGATCAAGGTGTGGATGCTTCAGAAGGGGGAACAAAATACTTGCAGGAGGAAATACAGAGACAAAGTGTGGAGCAGAGACTAAAGGAAAGCCATCCAGAGACTGTCCTACCTGGGGATCCAGTCTATATACATACAGTCACCAAACCCAGACACCATGCCAAGAAGTACATGCTGACAGGAGCCTGATCTAGCTGTCACCTGAGAGGCTCTGCCAGAGCCTGACAATTACAGAGGCAGATGCTCACAGCCAACCATTAGACTGAGAATGGGGTCCCCAATGGAGGAGTTAAAGAAAGGACTGAAGGAGCTGAGGGGGTTTGCAACCCCATAGGAAGAACAACAGTATCAACCAACCAGACACCCCAGAGCTCCTAGGGACTAAATCACCAACCAAAGGGTACACATGGAGGGACTCATGGCCCCAGCTGCATATGTAGCAGAGGATGACCTTGTTGGGCATCAGTGGTAGGAGAGGCCCTTGGTCTCTTTATGCCCCAGTGTAGGAGAATGCCAGGACAGGGAGGTGGGAGTGGGTAGGTGGGTGGGGGAGCACCCTCATAGAAGCAAGGGAAGGAGGAAAGGGATAGGAGGTTTCCAGAGGGGAAACTGGGAAAGGGGATAACATTTGAATTGTAAATAAAGAAAATATCCAAAAAAGAGAAAGAAAAAAGAAAAAATTATAGCAGACACACTTTGTGTACATGCTTTCCGTAATTAGTTGGAGAGAATCTTTTCAGATAGGTAATTTTTCTTAAATATTGGAAAGAATACAAGTACTTGTTGGGAGCATGAAGATCCTTGAGTCCACAGATCTCCAGAGAAACCAGGAATGTATAGCACCCAGGATTGTCTTTTCAATGGAAAACTCATATAGCTTGTCTTCCCAGAAGGCTGTGATTGACAGCCTGCTGATCTGTTATTTGTTGGGCCAGCCATATCAAGCTCCTACAACCAACACTGGAAGTGGCTAGGAATCTAAATGACTCTTATATTATCTGTATAGCCAGAAGTCCTCCAAGCTTCCACGACCAGGATCAGAGATACCAAGTAGTGTAAATGACCCTTACATTACCTGTACAGCCTGGGGCTTTCTGAAGCTCCCACAGCCAGGAGCAGAAGTGGTTAATAGCCCAAATGACCTGCAGGCTATCTGACTGAGACAAGGTCAGATTCCTCAACTAATAGTCTACATTCAGAATAACTTCTTGGATGTAATGACATGTACCCTGAGGTAAGTTTTAACATACTAGAAAACATTTTTTCCAAATTATATTTAGTTTAAATATGCTGGCAATAAACTGCCTGACATCAGACTCTCCAAAGTTTGATTCAGTTTGATAAAGTCAAACAACGGAATTTATTTATTTATTAATTATTATTATAATTAATTAGCTTATTCACTGTACATTCTGCTCAATGCCCCCTTCCTGGTCACCTTCTACAATCCTTTTCCCACTCTCCTTTTCCTCAGAGTGGGTGGGGTTTCCCCTGGATTATCCACGCCCTGCCCCATCCTGGCACATCAAGTTTCTGTGAGGCTAGGTGCATCCTCTCCCACTGAGAATGGACCAGGTGGCCAAGCTAAAAGAGTATAGCCTATGGACAGGAAACAGTTTTTGGGATAGTCCCTGCTCCAGTTGTTTGGGACTCACATAAAGACCAAGCCATATATATGCTACATATGTGTGAGGAGGACTAGGTCCAGGGTGGGTATATTTTTTGATTGGTGGTTCAGTTTCTGACAGCCCCAAGGGTCCAGGTTATTTGATTCTTTTGGTCTTCCTGTGGAGTTTTTAATCCCCTTAGGGCCACAATCCTTCCTCCTATTCTTCCACAAGAGTTCCCAAGCTCCATCCACTGTTGGCCTGTGGGCGTCTACATCTGTCTGAGTCAGCTGTTGGATATACCTTCTCAGAGGACAGCCATGCTAGACTCCTATCTGCAAGCATAACAGAGTATCACTAATAGTTGTCAGAGATTGTCAGAGATAGTTGTGCTTGCCCATGAGATGGGTCTCAAATTGGGCCATTTATTAGTTGACTATTCTCCCAGTCTTTGCTCCATCCCCCATTCCTGCATTTCTTGTAGACAGGATAAATTTTGGGTAGAAAGTTTTATGGTTGGGTTGGTGTCTATATCACTTCATTGAGGTTCCTGCCTGGCTACAGGAAGTAGCCTCTTCAGGTTTCATATCCCCACTGCTGTGAGTCACAACTGAATGGAGTTTTTATTCTTACCTCTTTGTGGATCATTTCCCTGATTGCCATGTCACCTGCAAGGGCCCTTTCAAGTACTTACCTTGGTAAAAGAACTGTTAGGTTAGGTTTTGGTTCTAGCAAGACTGAGGGATAGCTGGATGCTGGCAGACTGGCTTAGTAATTTTAAACATTTACATTTTATTAAATATTTATAAAAGAATTATCTGTTGTGATAAAATACGTTTTTAAAATTATTGGTTATTTTATTTATTTACATTTCAATGTCATCCCCCTTCCCAATTTCCCCTCCAGAAACCCCTATCTCCTCCTACCTCCCTGCTGCCTATATGAGTACTCCCATACCCTCCCACCCACTCCCACCTCAGTACCCTAGATAGCCCTATGCTGGGGTATCAAGCCTTCACTGGACCAAGGGCTTCCCCTACCAATGATGGCAGATAAGGCCATTGTCTGCTACATATGTAGCGGGAGCCATGGACCAACACTTTGGTTGGTGGTTTAGTCCCTAGGAGTTTTAGGGGGTCTGGTTAGTTGATATTGTTGCACTTCCTATGGGGTTGCAATCCCCTTCAGGTCCTTCAGTCTTTCCTGTAATTCTTATATTGGGGTCCCAGGGCTCAGACCAGAGGTTGGCTGTGAATATCTGCATCTGTCTTAGTCAGGTGCTGGCAGAACCTCTCAGAGGACAACTATACCAGGCTCCTGTCAGCAAGTACTTATTGACATCAGCATTAATGTTATAGTTTGGTGTCTGCAGATGGGATGAATCCCACGATGGGGCATTCTCTGTATGGCTTTTCCTTCAGTCTCTGCTCCATTTTTAAAAACAATTTTAGTGTCCTTCCTCATCATGCTTGATAACTTTTGATTGACAGTCTATTTTATTGGATACTAGGATGGCAACTTCAGCTTCTTTCTTAGGACCATTTGCTTAGAAGAGATTTTTTTCCATCCTGTCTATATTTGTTATTGAGGTGTGTTTCTTGTATACTGCAAAATTCTGGATCTTGTTTACATATCCAGTCTGTTAGCTTATGCCATTTTATAGGCAAGTTGAGTCCATTAATATGGAGAGACACTTCATATTCATCAAAGGGAAAATCCACCAAGAGAAAGTCTCAATTCTGAACACCTATGTCCCAAATACAAGGGCACCCACCTTCTTAAAAGAAACTTTATGAAAGCTCAAAACACACATTGAACCCATACAATAATAGTGGGAGACTTCAACACCCAACTTTCAATGACAGGTCATTGAAACAGAAACTAAAGAGATGCAGTGAAACTAATAGAGGTTATGAACCAAATAGATTTAAATATCTACAGAACACTTCACCCTAAAACAAAACAAAACACCTTCTTCTCAGCACCTCATGGTACCTTCTCCAAAATTGACCATATATTGGTCATAAAACAAGCCTCAACCTATACAAGATTGAAATAATCTGACGTATCCTATCAGATCACCATGGCCTAAAGCTGGTCTTCAATAACAGCAAAACAACAGAAAGCCCACATACATTTGGAAACTGAACAACTCTCAATGATAATTTGGTCAAGAAAGAAATAAAGAAAAATGGAATGTAATGAAAATGTTGACACCTCATACCCAAATTTACAGTACACAATGAAAGCAGTGCTAAGAGGAAAATTCATAGCACTAAGTGCCTTGGTAAAGAAACTAGAGAGATCTTACACTAGTAACTTAACAGCACATTTGAGAGCTCTAGAACAAAAAGAAGCAAACTTACCCAAGAGGAATAGAAGGCAGGAAATAGTCAAACTCAGGGCTGAAGTCAACCAAATAGAAACAAAGAGAACAATACAAAGAATCAACAAAATCAAAAGCTGGTTCTTTGAGAGAATCAACAAGATAGATAACACCCCAGCCAAACTAACTAAAGGGCCCAGAGGCAGTATCCAAATTCACAAAATCAGAAATGAAAAGGGAGACATAACAACAGAAACAGAGGAAATTCCAAAAGTCAGATCCTACTACAAAATCCTATACTCAACAAAACTGGAAAATCTAGGTGAGATGCATAGTTTTCTAGACAGATACCACATAGAAAAGTTAAATCAAGAGCAAGTAAATTATCTAAACAGGCCCATATCCCATAAGGAAATAGAAGTAATTAAAAACCTCAAGAAACCAAAACAAAACAAAAAAACCCCAAACAAACAAAAACAAAACCCAGGACCAGATGGATTTAGTTCAGAATTCTATCAGACCTTCAAAGAAGACCTGATACCAATATTCTCCAAACTATTCCATAAAATAGAAACAGAAGGAACATTACCTAATTCATTATATGAAGCCACAATTACTCTGATACCTAAACCACACAAGAACCCAACCAAAATAGAGAACTTCAGATCAATCTCGATGTAAAAAGACTCAATAAAATTCTTGCAAACTAATTCCAAGAACACATCAAAACCATCAGTCACTGTGATCAAGTAGACTTCAGGGATGCATATTTGGTTAAATATATGAAAACCCATTAACATAATCTACCACATAAGCAAACTCAAAGAAAAAATAAATCTCATGATCATCTCTTTAGATGCAGAAAAAGCATTTGACAAAATACAGCACCCCTCATGTTAAAAGTATTGGAGAGATCAGGAATTCAAGGCCCATACCTAAACATAATAAAAGCAATTTTATTATGTTCAAAGCAAACCAACAGCCAATATCAAATTAAATGTAGAGATACTTGAAGCAATACCACTAAAATCAGGGAAAAGACAAGGATGCCCACTCTTCCCAAATCTATTCAACATAGTACTCGAAGTACTAGCTAGAAAAATAAGACAACAAAAAAGATCAATGGGATACAAATTTGCAAAGAAGAAGTCAAGGGATCACTATTTGCAGATGATATGACAATATACATGAGTAACACCAAAAATTCTACCGGAGAACTTCTATAACTGATAAACAATTTCAGCAAAGTGTTTGGATATAAAATTAACTGAAATGAATCAGTAGCCTTCCTTTATACAAATGATAAACAGGCTGAGAAATAAATTAGGGAAAGAACTCCCTTCACAATAGCCATAAATAATATAAAATATCTTGGGAGTAACTCTAACCATACAAGTTTAAAGTCTGTATGACAATAACTTTGTCTCTCAAGAAAGAAATTGAAGAAGATCTTAGAAAATGGAGAGATCTCCCATACTCATGGATTGGCAGAATTAATATAGTAAAAATGGCCATCCTATCAAAGGCAATCTACAGATCAATGCAATCCCCATCAAAATCCCAACACAATTCTTCAAAGACATGGAAAAGCAATTCTCAAATTCATCTGGAAAGGCAAAAGACCCAGAGGAGTGAAAACAATTTTAACAATTAAAGAACTTCTGAAGGAATCACCATTCCTGACCTCAAGCTATACTACAAAGCAATAGTGATAAAAAGTACATGGTATTGGTACAAAGACAGACATTTTGATCACTGGAATATAACTGAAGACACAGAAATGAAACCACATACTTACGAACAATTGATCTTTGACAAAGAAGCCCAAAATATACAATGGAAAAAAGAAAGCATCTTCAATAAATGGTGCTGGTCTAACTGGCTGTCTGCATGTAGAAAAATGAAAATAGACCCTTATTTTTCACTTTGCACAAAGTTCAAGTCCAAGTGGACGAAGGACCTCAACATACAACCAGATACACTGAATTTAGTAGAAGAGAAAGCGGGAAAGAGCTTGGAACTCCTTGGCACAGGTGAAATTTCCTAAACAGTACTCCAATGGCTCACGTTCTAAGATCAAGAATTGATAAATGGGACCTCATGAAACTGGACACTTTCTGCAAGGCAAACAAAGGACATAGTCAATAGGACAAATTGGCAACCTACAGACTGGGAAAAAAACTCACTAACACAACATTCGATAGAGGGCTAATATCTAAAATATATGAAAAACTCAAGAAGCTAAACACCAAAAAAACAAAACAAAACAAAACCAAACAACCCAATAAAAAATGGGTTATAGAACTAAACTGAGAATTCACAACAGAGAAATCTTGAATGGCTGAGAAGCACCTAAAGAAATGTTCAAAGTCCTTAGTGATCAGAGAAATGCAAATCAAAGAACTCTGAGATTCCACCTTATACAAATCAGAATGGCTAAGATCAAAACCTCAGGTGACAACACATTTTAGCAAGGACGTGGATAAAGAGGAACACTCCGCCATCACTGGTGGGATTGCAAACTGGTACAACCACTCTGGAAATCAATTTGGAGGTTCCTCAGAAAATTGGAAATAGATTTACCTAAAGACCCAGCAATACCACACTTGGGAATATACCCAAAAGATGCCCCACTATGTTACAGGGGCACATGTTTCACTATTTTCATAGCAAACTTTTTTTGTGATAGCCAAAAGCTGGAAACAACCCAGATGTCCCACAATGGAAGAATGGGTACAGATGTGGTTCATACACACAGTGAAACAGTATTCAGCCATTAAGAATGAGGACATCATGAATTTTGCAGGCAAATGGATGGAACTAGAAAATATCATCCTGAGTGAGGTAA
This sequence comes from Rattus rattus, assembly GCF_011064425.1. Taxonomy (NCBI): domain Eukaryota; kingdom Metazoa; phylum Chordata; class Mammalia; order Rodentia; family Muridae; genus Rattus; species Rattus rattus. The sequence continues at coordinate 11,139,968 of NC_046155.1, forward strand.
CTCAGACCCAAAAGGACATGCATGGTATGTACTCACTAATAAGTGGATATTAGCCAAAAATGTACAGAATACCCAAGATACAGCCTACAGAACTTAAAAAGATCAACAAGTTGAAGGGCCCAAGTGAGGACGCCTCAGCTCCACTTGGGAGAGAGGAGAAAGCAACCACAAGGAGAGAAGGAGGGAGGGACATGGGTGGATGGGGAGGGAAACTTGATTTGGTATTGAGTGGGGAAAATGGACTGAAGTCTTGAGGGCCAGAAGAAAGAATGGGGACAGGCAACCTCGGGAGGTAGGAAGTTGGGAGGACCCTCCAAAATGCACCAGAGACCTGGGAGGTGAGAACCTGTCAGGACTCAAAGTGGGAGACCCTAGATGAAATGCCCTACAGTGAGGAGAGGGAACTTGTTGAGTCCACCTACAATGAAAGACAGGGCATCAATCGAGGGATGGGGTTGCTATCCCACAGTCAAAACTCTGACCTATAATTCTTCCTGTCTGAAAGAACTGTGGTGACGGCAATGGAGAAGAGCCTGAGGAAAAAAAGGTCTAGCAACATCCTCAAAGGGGGATCCAGCTGAAGGGGAGTCCCCAAGGCCTGACACATTACTGAGGCTATGGAGTGCTCACAAAAAGGGGCCTATCATGACTGCCCCCCAAAAGACCCAAGAAGCAGCTGAAAGAGTCAGATGCAGATATTTGCAGCCAATTAATGAACAGAAGCTGCTGACCCCTGTGGTTGAAGTAGGGGAAAGCTGGAGGAAGCTGAGGAGGAGGGTGACCCTGTAAGAGGACCAGCAGTCTCAATTAACCTGGACCCATGAGATCTCTCAGACACCGAATCACCAACCAGGCAGCATACACCAGCTGAGATGAGGTCCCCAACACATACACAGCAGAGGACTGCCGGGTCTGGGTTCAGTTAGAGAAGATGCACCTAACCCTCAAGAGACTGGAGATCCCAGGAAGTTTAGAGGTCTGGTGGGGTGGGTGGGGTGGGGACATCCTCATGGAGACAGGGGCAGAGCACAGGGAGGAGGTTTGGGATGTGGAACAGTCAGAGGGTAGACTGGGAGGTGAATAAAATCTGGAGTGTAAAAAATTAAAAATCCTTTTCTGATCATTTCACTTTGGGTAAACATCCAAATTTAAATATGATTTCAAAATGTATTCCCCCCCCCATCTTTCTCCCGATGGTTACTTCACTGACATATACCTGTGCCAATACTGTCATTTTCTGGAACCTTCACTATTTCAAATGCCTTATTGTCGGGCTTTGTGAATGTTCTTTCCTACTCTTGAGCTTGTGTTCTCAGTTGCTGTTGCAGCCTTCTTTGTCAAAAGGCTAGCCTACCCAGCTGTGCAAACGCTCCTTCTTCGGGGCCACTCTCTCTGAACTCTTAGATCTGTGTTTTGACCACTCTGTGGACACAGTACTTTCCTTCATAGCACTTACAGAAACTGCAAGTAAATATTTGTATGACTGTCTCTTAACTGTGTTTACATTTGTCTCCCTGCCAGACTCAAGGCAGGTGTCTTTCATGTTCCCTGTTGTATTCCTATCGCACAATGCAAAAAGTCTGCTCTAAAGGTTTGCCAAATATTTGCTGAAAGAAACCCCAGATCAGCAAGCCAAGTGACAATTAGTGACAAAAATAATAATCTCATGGGAGAAATGTTCAAAGTTTTACAGTAATAAACTTGAAAAAAATAGTTGAAGTGACTTGGCCTGGAAGAGAGTTGATTTAAGCATAGAGTCTAGTTAAAGTGAACCAAACATTAAGTATGGTATAGTTATCTACCTAGTATTTCTTCATAATCAAGAAAGTTGACACTCTTTTGTCCAGCTAAATATGCAGCTGGAGCCAAGGCTCTGTCCTTGTGTACTCTTTGGCTGGTAGTTTAGTTTCTGGGAGCTCTGGGTGGTTGATATTGTTCTTATAGGGTTGAAGCCCCTTCAGCTCCTTCAATCCTTTCTCTAACTCTTCCAATGGGGACCCTATTCTCAGTTCAATGGTTGGTTGCAAGCATTTGCTCCTGTATTTCTCATGTTCTGGTAGAGCCTCTCAGGAGACAGTTATATCAGGCTCCTATCATCATGCACTTCTTGGCATCAGCAATATTGTCTGGGTTTAATGGCTGTATGTATGTGGGCTGGATCCCCAGGTGGGGCAGGCTCTGGATGGCCATTCCTTCAATCTCTGCTCCAAACGTTGTCTCCATATCTCCTCCTATGAATATTTTGTGGTATACCTGGTTTTCAGGTAGTACTATGTCCAGTTTTCTAAGGAACCTCTAGACTGATTTCCAGCGTGGTTGTAACAGCTTGTAATCTCACCAACAATGGAAGAGTGTTCCTTTCTCCACATCCTCGACAGCATCTGTTGTCACCTGATCTTAGCCATTCTGTTCGGCGTGAGATGGAATCTCAGAGTTGTTCTGATCTGCATTTCCCTGATGACTAAGGATGTTGAACATTCCTTTAGGTACTTCTCAGCCCTTCAATATTCCTCAGCTGAGAATTCTTTGCTTAGTTTTGTACCCCATTTTTAGTAGGGTTATTTGATTCTCTGGAGTCTAACTTCTCGAGTTCTTTGGATATATTGGTTATTAACTCTCTATTGGATGTAGGATTAGAAAAAAGGTCTTTTCCTCAATCTGTTGGTTTCTGTTTTGTCCTAATGACAGTGTCCTTTGCCTTACAGAAGTTTTGCAATTTTATAAGGTCCCATTTGTCGATTCTTGATCTTAGAGAACAAGCCATTGTTATTCTGTTGAGGAGATTTTCCTCAGTGCCCATGTGTTTGAGGCTCTTCCCCACTTTTTCTTCTATTAGTTTGAGTGTATCTGGTTTTATGTGGAGGTCCTTGATCCACTTGAACTTGAGCTTTGTACAAGGAGGTAAAAATGGGTCAACTTGCATTCTTCTCCGTGCTGACCTCCAGTTGAACCAGCCCCATTTGTTGAAAATGCTGTCTTTTTTCCATTGGATGGTTTTGGTTCCTTTGTCAAAGATCAAGTGACCATAGGTGTGTGAGTTCATTTCTGGATTTTCAATTCTATTCTATTGGTCTACCTGCCTGTCTCTGTACCAAAACCATACAGTTTTTTTTTTTTTATCACTATTGCTCTGTAATACTGCTTGAGGTCAGGGATGGTGATTCCCTTAGAAGTTCTTTTATCTCTGAGGATAGTTTTTCACTATCTTGGGTTTTTGTTATCCCAAATGAATTTGCAAGTTGCTCTTTCTAACTCTATGAAGAATTGAGTTGAAATTTTGATGGGGATTGCAGTGAATCTGTAGATTGCCCTTGGCAAGATGGTCAGTTTTATAACATTAATCCTGCCAATCCATGAGCACAGGAGATCCTTCCATCTCCTGAGATCTTCAGTTTCTTTCTTCAGAGACCTGAAGTTCTTTTTTTTTTTTATTATTATTATTAACTTGAGTATTTCTTATATACATTTCAGTGTTATTCCCTTTCCCGGTTTCGGGCAAACATCCCCTCCCCCCTCCCCTTCCTTATGGGTGTTCCCTCCCAACCTCCCCCATTGCTGCCCTCTCCCCAACAGTCTAGTTCACTAGGGTTCAGTCTTAGCAGGACCCAGGGCTTCCCTTCCACTGGTGCTCTTACTAGGATATTCATTGCAACCTACGAGGTCAGAGTCCAGGGTCAGTCCATGTATAGTCTTTGGGTAGTGGCTTAGTCCCTGGAAGCTCTGGTTGGTTGGCATTGCTGTACATATGGGGTCTTGAGCTCCTTCAAGCTCTTCCAGTTCTTTCTCTGATTCCTTCAACAGGGGTCCTGTTCTCAGTTCAGTGGTTTCCTGCTGGCATACGCCTCTGTATTTGCTGTATTCTGGCTGTGTCTCTCAGGAGCGATCTGCATTCACATTTTGATCATCCGTCTTGAGTTTCATTTGTTCTAGGCATCTAGGGTAATTCAAGCATTTGGGCTAATAGCCACTTATCAATGAGTACATACCATGTATGTCTTTCTGTGATTGGGTTAGCTCACTCAGGATGATAGTTTCCAGTTCAACCATTTGCCTCTGAATTTCACAAAGTCATTGTTTTTGATGGCTGAGTAATATTCCATTGTGTAGATGTACCACATTTTCTGTATCCATTCCTCTGTTGAAGGGCATCTGGGTTCTTTCAGCTTCTGGCTATTATAAATAAGGCTGCGATGAACATAGTGGAGCACGTGTCTTTTTTTATATGTTGGGGCATCTTTTGGGTATATGCCCAAGAGAGGTATAGCTGGATCCTCAGGCAGTTCAATGTCCAATTTTCTGAGGAACCTCCAGACTGATTTCCAGAATGGTTGTAGCAGTCTGCAACCCCACCAACAATGGAGGAGTGTTCCCCTTTCTCCACATCCTCGCCAGCATTTGCTGTCACCTGAGTTTTTGATCTTAGCCATTCTCACTGGTGTGAGGTGAAATCTCAGGGTTGTTTTGATTTGCATTTCCCTTATGACTAACGATGTTGAACATTTCTTTAGGTGTTTCTCAGCCATTCGCATTCCTCAGCTGTGAATTCTCTGTTTAGCTCTGAACCCATTTTTAATAGGGTTATTTGTCTCCCTGCTGTCTAACTTCTTCAGTTCTTTGTATATTTTGGATATAAGCCCTCTATCTGTTGTAGGATTGGTAAAGATCTTTTCCCAATCTGTTGGTTGCCGTTTTGTCCTAACCACAGTGTCCTTTGCCTTACAGAAGCTTTGCAGTTTTATGAGATCCCATTTGTCGATTCTTGATCTTAGAGCATAAGCCATGGGTGTTTTGTTCAGGAAATTTTTTCCAGTGCCCATGTGTTCCAAATGCTTCCCTAGTTTTTCTTCTATTAGTTTGAGTGTATCTGGTTTGATGTGGAGGTCCTTGATCCACTTGGACTTAAGCTTTGTACAGGGTGATAAGCATGGATCGATCTGCATTCTTCTACATGTTGACCTCCAGTTGAACCAGCACCATTTGTTGAAAATGCTGTCTTTTTTCCATTGGATGGTTTTGGTTCCTTTGTCAAAGATCGAGTGACCATAGGTGTGTGAGTTCATTTCTGGATTTTCAATTCTATTCTATTGGTCTACCTGCCTGTCTCTGTACCAAAACCATACAGTTTTTTTTTTATCACTATTGCTCTGTAATACTGCTTGAGGTCAGGGATGGTGATTCCCTTAGAAGTTCTTTTATCTCTGAGGATAGTTTTCACTATCTTGGGTTTTTTGTTATCCCAAATGAATTTGCAAGTTGCTCTTTCTAACTCTATGAAGAATTGAGTTGAAATTTTGATGGGGATTGCAGTGAATCTGTAGATTGCCCTTGGCAAGATGGTCAGTTTTATAACATTAATCCTGCCAATCCATGAGCACAGGAGATCCTTCCATCTCCTGAGATCTTCAGTTTCTTTCTTCAGAGACCTGAAGTTCTTATCATACAGATCTTTCACTTGGTTGGCTAGCGTCACTCCAAGGTATTCTATATTATTTGTGACTATTATGAAGGGTGTCATTTCCCTAATTTGTTTCTCAGCCTGTTTATCTTTTGAATAGAGGAAGGCTCCTGATTTATTTGAGTTAATTTTATACCCAGCCACTTTGCTGAAGTTGTTTATCAGGCTTAGTAGTTCTCTGATGGAACTTTTTGGGTCACTTAAGTATACTATCACATCATCTGCAAATAGTGATATTTTGACTTCTTTCCAATTTGTATCCCTTTGACCTCCTTTTGTTGTCTAATTGCTCTCGCTAGGACTTCATGTACTATATTGATTAAGTAGGGAGAGAGTGGGCAGCCTTGTTTAGTCCCTGATTTTAGTGGGATTGCTTCAAGTTTCTCTCCATTTAGTTTGATGTTGGCTACTGGTTTTCTGTATATTGCTTTTACTATGTTTAGGTATGGGCCTTGAATTCCTAATCTTTCCAAGACTTTTAACATGAAGGAGTGTTGAATTTTGTCAAATGCTTTCTCAGCATCTAATGAGATGATCATGTGTGTTTTTTTTTCTTTGAGTTTGTTTATATAGTGAATTACATTGATGGATTTCTGTTTATCGAACCACCCCTGCATCCCTGTCATGAAGCCTACTTGATCATGATGGATGATCATTTTGATGTGTTCTTGAATTCGGTTTGCAAGAATTTTATTGAGTATTTCTGCATCTATAGTCATAAGGGAAATTGGTCTGAAGTTCTCTTTTTTGTTGGGTCTTTGTGTGGTTTAGGTATAAGCATAATTGTGGGTTCAAAGAATGAATTGGGTAGTTTTCCTTCTGTTTCTATTTTGTGCAATAGTTTGGACAGTGTTGGTATTAGGTCTTCTACGAAGATCTGCTAGAATTCTTCATTGAACCCATCTGGTTTTGCGCTTTTTTTGATTGGGAGACTTTTAATAACTGCTTCTATTTCTTTAGGAGTTATGGGACTGTATAGATGGTTTATCTGATCCTGATTTAATTTTGGTACTAGGTATCTGTCTAGAAAATTATCCACTTCATCCAGATTTTTCAGTTTTGTTGAGTATAGCCTTTTGTAGAAGGATCTGATGATTTTTTGAATTTCCTCAGGTCCTGTTTTCACATCTCCCTTTTCATTTCTCATATTGTTAATTTGGTATTCTCTCTGTGCCCTCTGGTTAGTCTGGCTAAGGGTTTTTTTTATCTTGTTATAGATAAAAAAGAACCAGCTCCTGGTTTTGTTGAATGTTTGTATAGTTCTTTTTGTTTCTACTTGGTTGATTTCAGCCCTGAGTTTGATTATTTCCTGCCTTCTCCTCCTCTTGGGTGTGTTTACTTCTTTTTGTTCTAGAGTTTTAAGTGTGCTATCAACTTGCTAGTGTATGCTCTTTCTAGTTTCATTTTGGAGGCACTCAGAAGTATCCGTTTTCCTCTTACCACTGCTTTCATTGTGTCCCATAAGTTTGGGTATGTTGTTCATTTTCATTTTCATTAAATTCTAAGAAGTCTTTAATTTCTCTTTTTTATTTCTTCCTTGACCAAGTTATCATGAAGTAGAGTGTTCTTCAACTTCCATGTATATGTGGGATTTGTGTTTTTGTTGTCATATAAGAACAGCCTTAGTCCATGGTGATCTGATAGGATGCATAGGATTATTTCAATCTTCCTGTATCTGTTGAGTCCTTTTTTGTGACCGATTATATGGTCAATTTTGGAGAAGGTACCATCAGGTGCTGAGAAGAAGGTATAGTCTTTTGTTTTAGGATGAAATGTTCTATAGATGTTTGTTAAATCCATTTGGTTCATAACTTCTTCTAGTTTGTATATCTGTTTAGTTTCTGTTTCCATGACCTGTCCATTGCTGAGTTGGGTGTTGAAGTTTCCCACTATTATTGTGTGAGGTGCAATGTGTGCTTTGAGCTTTAGTAAAGTTTCTTTTACCAATGTGGATGCCCTTGCATTTGGAGCATAGATATTCAGGATTGAGAGTTCATCTTGGTCAATTTTTTCTTTGATGAATATGAAGTGTCCTTCCTTATCTTTTTTGATACTTTTGGGTGAAAGTTGATTTTATTGGATATTAGAATAGCTAAGCCAGCTTGTTTCTTGGGACAATTTACTTGGAAAATTGTTTTCCAGCCTTTTACTCTGAGGTAGTAAAGTGTCTTTGTCATGATGTGTATTTCCTGTATGCAGCAAAATGCGGGGTCCTCTTTATATATCCAGTCTGTTAGTCTATATCTTTTTATTGGGGAATTGAGTCCCTGGTGTTAGGAGGTATTAAGGAATAGTGATTGTTGTTTCCTGTTATTTTTGTTTTTAGAGGTGGAATTATGTTTGTGTGTCTCTCTTCTTTTGGGTTTGTTTCAAGGAGATTACTTTCTTTCTTTTTCTAGGGTATAGTTTCCCTCCTTGTGTTGGAATTTTCTGTCTATTATCCTTTGTAGGGCTGGATTTGTAGAAATATATTGTGTAAATTTGGTTTTGTTTTGGAATATCTTTCTCCATCTATCTTAACTGAATTTTTTGCTGGATTTAGTAGCCTGGACTGGCATTTGTGTTGTCTTAGGATCTGTATGACATCTGCTCAGCATCTTTTGGCTTTCATAGTCTCTGGTGAGAAGTCCGGTTTAATTCTGAAAAGTCTGCCTTTATATGTTACTTGACTTTTTCCCTTATTGCTTTTACTATTCTTTCTTTGTTTTGTGCATTTGGTGTTTTGACTATTATGTAAAGGGAGGAATTTCGTTTCTGGTCCAATCTATTTGGAGTTCTGTAAGCTTCTTATATGTTTATGGGCATCTTTCTTTTCTTTTTTTTTTTTTTTTTCTTTTTTTTCTTTGTTTCTTTTTTTTTTTTTTTTTTTTATTAACTTGAGTATTTCTTATATACATTTTGAGTGTTATTCCTTTCCGGTTTCGACAAACATCCCCTCCCCCTCTTCTTTATGGGTGTTCCCCTCCCATCCTCCCCCTTGCCACCTCCCCCCAACAATCTAGTTAACTGGGGTTCAGTCTTAGCAGGACCCAGGGCTTCCTTCCACTGGTGCTCTTACTAGGATATTCATTGCTACCTATGAGGTCAGAGTCCAGGGTCAGTCCATGTATAGTCTTTAGGTAGTGGCTTAGTCCCTGAAGCTCTGGTTGCTTGGCATTGTTGTACATATGGGGTCTCGAGCCCTTCAAGCTCTTCCAGTTCTTTCTCTGATTCCTTCAACAGGGTCCTATTCTCAATTCAGTGGTTTGCTGCTGGCATCGCCTCTGTATTTGCTGTATTCTGGCTGTGTCTCTCGGGAGAGATCTACATCCGGCTCCTGTCGGCCTGCACTTCTTTGCTTCATCCATCTTGTCTAATTGGATGGCTGTATATGTATGGGCCACATGTGGGGCAGGCTCTGAATGGGTGTTCCTTCTGTGTCTGTTTTAATCTTTTGCCTTTTCTATTCCCTGCCAAGGGTATTCTTGTTCCTTTTAAAGAAGGAGTAGAAGCATTCACATTTTGATCATCCGTCTTGAGTTTCATTTGTTCTAGGCATCTAGGTAATTCAAGCATTTGGGCTAATAGCCACTTATCAATGAGTGCATACCATGTGTGTTTTTCTGTGATTGGGTTAGCTCACTCAGGATGATATTTTCCAGTTCAACCATTTGCCTACAATTTCATAAAAGTCATTGTTTTTGATAGCTGAGTAATATTCCATTGTGTAGATGTACCACATTTTCTGTATCCATTCCTCTGTTGAAGGGCATCTGGGTTCTTTCCAGCTTCTGGCTATTATAAATAAGGCTACGATGAACATATAGTGGAGCACGTGTCTTTTTTATATGTTGGGGCATCTTTTGGGTATATGCCCAAGAGAGGTATAGCTGGATCCTCAGGCAGTTCAATGTCCAATTTTCTGAGGAACCTCCAGACTGATTTCCAGAATGGTTGTACCAGTCTGCAATCCCACCAACAATGGAGGAGTGTTTCTCTTTCTCCACATCCTTGCCAGCATCTGCTGTCACCTGAGTTTTTGATCTTAGCCATTCTCAGTGGTGTGAGGTGAAATCTCAGGGTTATTTTGATTTGCATTTCCCTGATGACTAACGATGTTGAACATTTCTTTAGGTGTTTCTCAGCCATTCGGCATTCCTCAGCTGTGAATTGTTTGTTTAGCTCTGAACCCCATTTTTTAATAGGGTTATTTGTCTCCCTGCGGTCTAACTTCTTTAGTTCTTTATATATTTTGGATATAAGGCCTCTATCTGTTGTAGGATTGGTAAAGATCTTTTCCCAATCTGTTGGTTGCCGTTTTGTCCTAACCACAGTGTCCTTTTGCCTTACAGAAGCTATGCAGTTTTATGAGATCCCATTTGTCGATTCTTGATCTTAGAGCATAAGCCATTGGTGTTTTGTTCAGGAATTTTTTTCCAGTGATGGGCATCTTTCTTTAGGTTAGGGAAGTTTTCTTCTATAATTTTTTTTGAAGATAAGTACTGCCCCTTTAAGTTGGAAGTCTTCGCTGTCTTCTATACCTATCATCCTTAAGTTTGATCTTCTCATTTTTTTTTCTGGATTTCCTAGATGTTTTGGGTTAGGATCTTTTTGTGTTTTACATTTTCTTTGATGGTTGTGTCTATGTTTTTTATGGTGTCTTCTCCCTGTAGATTCTCTCTTCTATCTCTTGTATTCTGTTGTTGATGATTGCATTTATGACTCCTGATCTCTTTCCCAGGTTTTCTATCTCCAGGTTTGTCTCCCTTTGTGATTTCTTTATTATTTCTATTTTCATTTCTTGATCCTGGATGGTTTTGTTCAATTCCTTCACCTGTTTGGTTGTGTGTTCCTGTAATTTTTAAAGGGATGTATTGTGTTTCCTCTTTAAGGGTTTCTACTTGTTTGCCTTTTTTTGTCCTGTCCTCTATCATTATCATGTGATGTGATTTTAAATCTAAATCATGCTTTCCCAGTGTGTTTGGATAACCAGTATTTGCTGTTGTGGGAAAACTGCATGCTTTTCTCTTACCAACTGGTTGTGTCTAGTGTTAGCCGGTCTTTCTGTCTCTGAAGTGGCTTGACCCTCCTGTAAGCCTGTGTGTCAGCACTCCTGAAGACCTGCTTTCTCCGTGCAGGATCTGGATACAGAGAGCCGTGTCACAGGGTCAGCTTCAGGTGCAGGTAGACACCAGAAGGATCCTGTCCCAGAGTGCTCCTGGGTTCCTGTGTCCAGAGGGCTCTAGGGCAGGTTCCTCTTGTACCAGGAATGTGAGCAGAAGTGGTCGTCTCCTCTGAGCTCTCAGGATTGTCCTCACTTCTGAGAGTCCAATTCTCTCCTTCTCCCCACAACGGGATTTGGGTACAGAGAGCTGTGGGACCAGGTCAGCTCTGGGTGCAGACAGAAACCTGAAGCTGTTAATCTTTACTGCATCTATTTTTAGATCGCTTTGACCTGAACACTCAAGTGGACCAACAATTCAAGGTCTTTTTTTTTTTTTTTTTTTTTTGTCTTGAAAGCTTGTCTCAAAACAAAGCAACAATACAACAAAACAAAAACAAAAACTAAAAACATTTCTGTTTAATATCTATTGATACTAGTTTTAGAAAAATATTTCACACAGTGTTCTTCCCAAGGTTCTTTAAGGACAAGGTGTCTTATGCCTCTTTTTTAGGTGATGTCAATTTTTCATGGAGATTAAATAAATGATTCGTTGACCAGTATTTCTGGAACTGGAACCCCAGTTGTCCATATAGTTTTCTAGTAAACATCTTGTGTGATGTATTGAAGGTCAATGGCTGACACTAGAAATAGCCTCATCCTAAGCTTCCTGTTAACTGTTCCCTATTGTATAAATTTACTATTTCTGATTTTTTTTAATGACTACCTTGCTTATTTGCATTATATCCTTTGGTTTCTATGGGAGCTGAGTGACTTTAGAATGGGGAAAGGAAAGATAGATTCAAGTCTAGGACTTGAAGCCAAAGCCTTGAACCTTGCCTTTTCTGATTTTGAACCAGCTCTGCATAGGCAGAGTGAAGTTTAGGTGCCCTGTACCTTCCCTGGGAATGAAAGTGTCTTCTGTACAAAGGGCTGAAACCACTGTAGGGTGCTTCCTTTATTAGAATTCAGTTAATTGGATATACACATAGAAAGTATACATTATTAGTTTCTAAACAGAAAGTATGGTAATGATACAGGCAAGGGGAAGTTGTACTCCTACCAGGTAAATATTAACCTACATTTGAGACAAGCATGAAGTAGACTGTCTGGATTTTGGAAAGCTGCCTTGTACTTTCTTACCAAATTATGAGGTGACAATGCCCAAGTCCTCACCACAGAGCAACAACTGCAATTGAATTCTACCTTTGTCAGGATAGCAATATTGGTGAAAGAACTACTGGGAAAATAGGAACCCATGGTCACTACTTTCACTGTCTGGAGCAACCAGCCCAGTTAATTCAGCTTCCTTGTATTGCAGAACGGAAAGGTTGCTAACACTGCCTAGGACTGACTGACAGAATAACTGTGTTAACAACTCAAAGCTTAACTATCTGCCCCTGAACTTCTGTTACAGAATGGTTTGGTTCTGGAAGAGCTTCTATTTTCTTTTCTTTCTTTCTTTCTTTCTTTCTTTCTTTCTTTCTTTCTTTCTTTCTTTCTTCTCTCTCTCTCTCTCTCTCTCTCTCTCTCTCTCTCTCTCTCTCTCTTTCTTTCTTTTTTGCATTTGCCTCTGTGTTGCACATGCCTGTAGAGGCCAGGGGCCAATGCCAGATGTCTTCATTACTGCTCTTCATACTCTTTACTGAGGCAGGGTCTTTTGCTGGCAAGCCCAGGTAGCTAGCTTGTCCAGAGGATCCTTTTGTCTCTGCTTCCAGAACACTAGGACAGTATGCAGACCATCATGTCCTCCCTCCACTTAATTTTAATGTGTTTGGGATCCAAGTTCCAGTTTGGCAATGCAAGCTTCTAATTTACTGATCCATTTACCCAACCCCTGGGGAAGAAGGTTTTTTTGTTTTGTTATTTTTTGAGAGTTTTTTTCTATGTAGCCCTGGCTGTCTTGGAACTTTGTAGACCAGGTTGGTCTTGAGAGAGATCTGACTGCCTCTGCCTCTGCCTCCTTAGCCTGGGATTAAAGGCACGTGCTACCACCATCCAGCTGCAGGGAGGATTCTAACAGATGTTCTGTTTACATATCTGAGCTCTCCATACTTCTAGTGGGTTTCAGTGTCCACTGACTCTTTTTCAAGCAAGTTCATAGGCTGTATGACTGCACACAATGAGGACTAGTTTTCTTTTTCTTTTATCTTTTTAAAAAAAGATTTATTTATTTATTTATTTATTTATTTATTTATTTATTTAATGTATATGAGTACACTGTCATTGTCTTCAGACACACCAGGAGAGGGTCCTAGATTCCATTACAGATGGTTGTGAGCCACCATGTGGTTGCTGGGAATTGAACTCAGGACCTCTGGATGAGCAGTCAGTGCTCTTCACTGCTGAGCCATCTCCAACCCCAAGGAGGACTAGTTTTCAATTGGCAAATATTACAAACAAGGTATTGAAAACAAGATTAGTAATTACTTTGCCGCAGCTCCCACTTTCTTCCTAATTTAGCCTAGATATATAAAAACTGAATTAGCTAGATTTAGAAGCACAATAATACAATAAAATGTTTTATTTATAGGTTGTGGTTGCAGTAAAAGTTAAAAACACTGATAGTTATTTTCATAGGTATTACAGAAGGGTTAGAGTATATTAAAATAAAATTAAAACATGCAAGTATATAAATATCAACATCCATGTCAAATTCTTAAATGCTATGTTGCTGTGGTGAGTCAACGGTGACATAATGAATGAAAAGTTCTTTGTGAGGAATCATTCTTCCACCCAAAAAACGGCTTTGACTGTGAAAAGAAGTTCAGCAACTCATGTTACTATTTTGAGATCCAAGGCTCAAGAATATTTTTCTTTTATTATTGGGCTTGTTTTTGTATTTTAAATTTTTAAATAGAGTAATAGTAATAACAATATTGAGTCCTCAATATATATCAATGACTGTTCTAAAAATTCTTTAGGAGCAATATGGTAATTATGAACAAAGATTGGGAGGAAGGGAAGAACAGGATCCAAAATATATTCCAATTTAAAAAAGTTTTAAATAATAAAAATAAAATATATAAAAAACCCCGTAAATGTAGATAGGCTAACTGAAGACCTTCACCTTTTCCTCCTTTCCTCCAAATCCAATCCTTTAGTCTCACCCCTAACTCCTTAGCAGACTACTTGCTGCAACCTCTTCTCCCTCCATGCCCCCTTATCCAGTGCTTCACACAGATATTCCCTGCCAAACTTTATTCTCCCCTCTCATCCCTTTATTCTAGCTCCCAACTCCATCAGGCACTCCCTAGGGACTTACTAACAAGCCTGCCAGAGAAGCAAATAAGTCATCTTAGTAGGTGGGTGAGCTACAGGAATACAAGTCTTCACTCCCTCCTTTCCTCTAAATCCAATGTCCTAGTCTCATCCTCAGCTCTCTAGCAGACCACCAGTTGTGGCTTCTCTACCATTCCCAGAGGCATTAAGCAGCTACTGGTGGAACACTCTGATTGCATTCCTCCGGTGGATGATCTCAGCCCAATGCCCCTCTTTTCCATTCCTAAGTGTCAGCTCCCAATACCTAGAAACACATTTTTCCTGTAATATCCAGTGATGACACCTGGCAGGATCCTAGAATTCCCTACCAAGAAAGATAAAGCCACCACTTATGAGGAATTAAAACCCTTGATGTTAAGAGTTGTACTGTTTCTTTTTTCCTCATTTCTTGTAGTTTTTTTGGGGAGTGGTGGTTAATCCAAGTTGAAGTTCTTGATAGTAAAAAAATTCTCCCAGAAGCAATCTTCAGATTCAATGCCATCTCTATCAAAATTCCAACATAATTTTTCACGGACCTTGAAAGGGTAAATTTTAGCTTCATATGGAAAATTTTAGCTTTACTGTAAAACCCAGGATAGTTCAAACAATTCTTAATAATAGAAGAATTGCTGCAAATATCATTGTGCCCTATTTCAGGTTCTACTACAAAGCAATAGTAATAAAACCAGCATGGTATTAGCACAAAACAGTCATGCTGATCAATTCAATTGAATTGATGACCCAGACATAAATCCATACACCTATGGGCAACTGATTTTTGATAAAGAAGTAAAAAATACACAGTGGAAAAAGACAACATTTTAAACAAATGGTGCTAGTCAAACTGGATGTCTGCATGTAGAAGAATGCAAGTAGATCCATATTTATTACTCTGTACAAAATTCAACTTCAAATAGATAGGAGACCTCAACATAAAAGCAGATAAACTGACCATGATAGAAGAGAACGTGGACAAGAACCTTGAACTCATTGGCATAGAAAAAGACTTTCTAAACAGACACTGTTAGTATGGCACTTAAACAAATTAATCAATGGCACCTCATGGAACTGAGATGCTTCTGCATAGCAAAGGGCACCATCATTCCAATAGGTAGCAGCCTACAGTGTGGGAAAAGATTTTTACACTCTACACATCTGGTAGAGGACTAATATTCAGAAATATGAAGAACTCAAGAAACTAGACATTGGGAAAACAAATGACCTAGCCAAAAAATGGAGTAAAGATATAAATAGTGAATTCTCAAAAGAGGAAACTCAAATGACTGAGGAACACTTAAAGCAGTGTTCAGCATTTTTGAGTCATCATGGAAATATAAATTAAAACAACTTTAAATTTCATCTTAATGCACATAAGAATAGCCAAGATCAATAAAACAAGTGACAGCACATGCTGGTGAAGATGTGGAGTAAGGGGAACACTCATTCATTTGCTGGTGGAAATGCAAACTTGTACAGCCACTATGGAAATCAGTGTGGTTGTTTCTCAAGAAGAAGGGAATAGATCTACTACAAGTTCTAGCTATACCCATGGATATATACCCAAAGTATGCTTTATCCCACCATAGAGATACTTGTTCAACTGTGTTCATTGTTGATCTAGTCACAATAGCCAGAAATTGAATACAGTCTAGATGTCCCTCAACAGAAAAATTGATAATAAAAATGTACATTTGCACAATGGAATATTACTCAGCCATTAAAAAAATGAAATTCACAGGTAAATGGATAGAACTAGAAAAAATCATATCTGAATGAGGTAACTAGGCCCAGATAAAAACATTATTTATTCATTGATATGTGGATATTAGCTGTTAATTCAATGGTAAGCAAACTCCAATATATAGAACCACAGAGGTTGGGTATAGAGTAAGGGACTAGGAAGGCAAATAGATCTCCTTAGGAAAGGGAAATTGAGTAGGTACAGCTAGGCAAGGGCAACTTTTGGGAATGGGAGGATCAAGTGCAGAGCAGAATGAGTGAGGGAATATATTTAAAATTAAGGGCCATTTGAGGGGTAATATGGAAACCTAATACAGTAGAAGCTTCCTAATACATGTACATGTAAGAAGAAGATTTAAATGAGACTACCAAATAATAAGAAAGACAGCCCCAAAAGGACATGTGTCACCAAATGAAGCTTCCAGTACTGGGAATGGGTTACATCTAATTCAGTTGTTGGACAAAGGGGTATCATGGGAACTCTGGACAACACAGGCTGTTGCCAAAGCTATTGTCTGTTTTCCATAAACATAGCACTGCCTTATTGCTGATGACGATACTTCCACAATTCACTGAACACAGAGAAGTTGAGCCATGGCCACCTAGAGCCATTATGGATAGTGTTCCTTGGTATTAGAAAGTACTCTGCATGCTACCAAAGAAGAGACATAACACCAACTCATACAAATGCTTTGTTCTGCAATGGTATCCTGTCTGCAAGATATGCTAGTGCAATGTTCGCACAATGCTTGTGGAAGGAATCCATCAATATCTGATTTTACTTAAGGCCCACTCCTTAAGTAAAAGATAGAAACCATACCTTTTGCTGTTCTGGTGACCAAAACTTGAGACTAGATAGCCCAGGGAGGGACCTATCAGGTAAGCCAAATACTACGGTTCTACTAAAGGAACATAACAATAAAATGACTCCAAATGACATTCTGCTATACTCGTGCCTTGCTCAGCCATCATCAGAGAAGCTTCCCCCTCCATCAGATGGTAACAAATACAGAGACCCAAACCAGATAGAATGCAGAGGGGACACTAGCTTAAATGAGTTGCCTCCATCAAATCCCTCCCCTTCAGGGCTCAGAGAACCCAGAGGAAGAGGAGGTGGAAAGAATGTAAAAAACCAGAGGGGATACAGGGCACCAAGGAAACAAAACCCTCTAAACACAACAAGATTGACACACTATTAATTCCTAGGGACTGAAGCATGCACAGGGCCCCTATTAGTCTACACTTGATGGGGTCCTAGATCTGAAAGGAAAAGTAGACACATGTTCCTATGCTTAACAAAGAGGCTAGGTCCAATCAACAATCACTTGGAAATGAAGATTTAGTTTTTTCCAAGGCAGTCTTACAGGAGAAACAAACTGTTCTTATGGGTAGGCTGCATGTTCAGCAGTAGATGATGAGCAGAAACAAAAAGAAAAAAACAACTGAATCCATGGAGGTTCCTTTTTACATAATGTCATTTCATGTCGTTTTCCCTTTTTTAAAATTTTACCTTTTTAAATTTTATTTCCCTAGCCCTTCTGTGTCTTTGCCCGATCAGCCCTTTGCGTATATGTAGTGGACTTTTACATTTTTATGGGACTCCTGAGTGTGTCAGTGAGTGTCTCTGTACCTCTGTTTCTTGTGCCTTTTCTTGGGGTCCTTTCCTTCTGTTTGTTTTGTCTTATTCTGATGTTTTTATTTTATTATAATTATTCTGTAGAATCCATTTTGTTTTCTAATTGGAGACAGAAAGGTGGTGGATCCAGACGTGAGGGGTGGTGGGGAGGAGCTGGGAGGAGTAGAGGGAGGGGAGAGCATATCGGGATATACTATATGACAAAAGTCAGCTTTCAATAAAAGAAAGAATTAAATATATTATTCTTTGAAAATTTGTACATTTATAATATTTACACAATGTATTTTATTCTTTTCTACCCATGAGTTTCTCTCATCCCCATTCATTTCTATGGAACTACCCTCTTTTTCTGAATACAGATAGGGGATATTTACTGAAGCATGATCAACCCAGCAGTGGCCTCACCACAAAAGAGGACGACTCTTCTGCACCATTAACTGCAAATAGTTCCCCTGGAGGGATGGAGCCTCATGAGCCCCTCCTCATGGCTCAAGAATATTTTTTGAAAGTCTAGCACTTTCTGAGCAGGAGATAGCTCACTTTAAAACAGGAGCAAAATGGTCCATAATCCATCCTTTATGAATGGGAGCCACATAGATCATTTTTTCTAAAGACTTACAGAAAAATGAGGGAAAACAGCTCTCAAAGAAATCTTGAATATACTTAACAAAAACCCAGTAGCAAATCATGACTGTTTTGCTCATATTTCTTTTCAGGGCCACATTTATCTTAAGACATTTGGTCTTTTTAATGAAAAGACATGAAGAGAATGGTCCAAATTGGTATAACTTTTCACCCTCCCTTCCATTCCAAACCTTGGCATCGGATTCAGATGTTCAGTTTCAAATACTGTAAGGTAAAATAATACTGCCAAGGAAGGACACCCAAGAACAAGGAGAAGATGATGAGACTGGACCTTTTTGTAGCCTCTTATCAAGTTGTACAGTGGCTATGTATGACTCTCCTCCACTGAGTACATGGTGGAGATCCTCAAACAAACACTGAATGTAATGGATAATTATAACTGTTTGGATATTAAAGTTGGCCCTTGTAGGAATTCTTACCCAGTTTTCTGGTAAGTGGAAATGGCCACAAATATTGCAGTATCTTTTCAGTACCAGGAACCAGCATTGAGGAGCATGCCTTTGTAGGTTATCTACATCATAAGG
This sequence comes from Rattus rattus, assembly GCF_011064425.1. Taxonomy (NCBI): domain Eukaryota; kingdom Metazoa; phylum Chordata; class Mammalia; order Rodentia; family Muridae; genus Rattus; species Rattus rattus. The sequence goes on from NC_046155.1 coordinate 11,158,369, forward strand.
GTGTCTACAGGGAAAACAAAACAATAAAACCAGGAATTAGAAATCAGAGCAGAGACTGAAGGAAAGGCCATCCAGAGACTGCCACACATTGGGATCTATCCCATATGCAGCCACCAAACCCAGACACTATTGCGGATGCCAAGAAGTGCTTGCTGACATGAGCCTCATATAGATGTCTGCTGAGAGGCTCTGCCAGAGCCTGACAAACACAGAGGCAGATACTTGCAGCCAACCATTGGACTGAGAACAGGGTCCCCAATGGAGGAGTTAGAGAAAGGACTGAAGGAGCTGAAGGGATTTGCAACCCATAGGAAGAACAATATAAAAAGCATAATATATATAATCAGTAATTTACACATTTCTGTTTCTGTATCCTTGGCTTTCCTTCCTGGACTTATCTAGAGATGATGTGAATTACTCAAGGTCCAGGTATGTGTAAGTCATTCAAACAGTAAAACTTATGCAAATCTTTCATGCTTACTTTTTGCCTACAGTTAAAAAATAGCAATCGTTACGTTTTAGATATTATTTTGGAATATTAATGTCTGGGATTAGATGATAGTTAAAATGTACATTGGTTTAATATAAAGATACACTTTTAAAATCAGAATTCAATTAGCAAAAATATTTAAAGATGTTTTATGACTTGTAAAATTTATGTGGAATGTATTTTTGTAATTTTAGATCATATAACTCACATTTTACTTAAAAAAAACCAAGTAGCTCTTATTGGATGTGTATGTAATGTGTATATAAAATGTGTCCTTTGATCTCCACACATATGCTGTAGCATGTACACACACGCAAACACATACACACTCAGACAAATAAATGTAGTAATTTAAAAAATATGCAAATAAAAATGAAAAATAGAAATATTTGAAATAGGGTAATGTGAAATTGTATACATTTGAAACAGTTCAATAAAATATCTAATATATTCATATTACTATATACATGAAATATACATTCTACATATTTATATTGTGTGCTCAGATACTAAAATGAACAAACAAAAACATGAATTACCAGGGTCAATGTTAAGACACTGAGTATATATGTGAAGGAGCTACCTGAGAAAGAAAAAGATTCAAGACTGCACAAAAGATCCATAAGAGCAAGTGAGAAGATTGTGAAAAGATTGGAACTTTAGGGATAAATAGCTAACTTTCACAAATGGGTTTTTTACCTACACCTTCTATTCACCCATAAGGAACACAAATTATGATTTATGAGCAACAGAAGGTTGCTTTACCTTTCTACGCAAGGTTGTAATCTGGTCTTATGGTAAAACAATGTGCCTAAGACATCGTCATCTCAGCAAGGACTGGATCACACAGTAACCCCCAGGAATGGCCTCCCTGATACCCTGTGATGTAACGTACTGTGTACTGTGTGAAATTTCCTCACTCAGTGCACTCAGGGATTTAATGGGGAAAATTCTGATTCCCCCCTTTGTGATTGTTTCTTTAGTGGAAAGCCTCTTCTTTCAGAATAAACATTTGAAACGCTGGTGTGTTTGGAGCACTATCTTCAAATATATTGAGAATTACTCATTTTAGTTTGGGATTTGAAATAACAATCTTTAAATAAAAGCAGACTTGATTAGCTCCAAGTAACCTATTCATTCAACTTTGAGATAGAACATCTTCCTTTCAACCAAGTTTGCCAGGGGCCAGCCGTGGTGGGGTTCTTCTTTTTTGTCTGTTCTTCTTGAGGCAGTGGAGAGGGAAGAGCGTTGGTAGAGGTAAGACAGAGTCTTCCGAGATACTTAGGGTTGCTGTATAATAAAAAGTTTACTTGTCTAAGTTACTGTGCTACTAGAGCTGACCTGCCTGCTGCATTCCTCTGAGGCCAGAAGCTGCAGTCCCTGGCACTTAGCACCGCTTCCTAAAACAGCAAAGGATTAGGTACATGGTCTTTGTCCTATCTCAGCAGGAACTGCGGGGCTCTAACTTTCTGCCTGCTAGTTGGAGATCACAGGAAGAAAAAGGAACATTTTGAAAAGTGAGTACAGCGTTTATTACTAGGTTGTAAGATGGTGGGGCAGTACGGGGGATGGATGGGAGGAATACCCGTTTGGGGGAGGGAGAGGGGATGGGGACTTATGGACAGGAAACCGGGAAAGGGAATAACATTTGAAATGTAAGTAAAGAAATATATCTAATAAAAAAAAGTTTCCTATGAAAGCAATCTAACGGGGAAAGCGGAAAGATCCTAAGTGGGGAAAGGAAAAAGTTCTAAGTGGGGAAAAGGAATAAGTTTCCACTCTAAGGCAAAAATTTCTCCAAGGGAAAAAAGTTCCTTTTATCTCCTCTGTGTCCTCAGTACAGTACTTATACATCTTTCACAATACATAATCACATGTTACAAAGTTCATCACAAATTCACACAAAAATCAAATCATAAATTGAAATAGAAGTTCACAACAGAGAATGTTTACATGCATATCCGTTAGGAGTAATTATCTGGCTAAACACCACTGGTCACAGCTCCACAGGTTCACTGAAAGCTTAAAACCATAACTAAGCTATCAGTGAAGTTTTGTATAGATAAACCCAGTCAATATTTTATCTTCTGTCCTAGCATGTATAACAAATCGTTAGATCCCTTTTTATGACCTTTGGTTAATTGTTTTGCAACCTCTTGGGATGTGCTCTGGGTAGAAGAAAGTCTGGTTACCATCAACAAACAATTAACTGGTGACACTCGGGAGACTGGCAGAGTTCTCATTGCAGTTTTGACTGTCAGAAAAGGACCTAACAGCAGTCCCACTATAAAAGAGCTTAATAATCACAGATATAATTTTAGGACTTCTTATAGGATCATCATTAAGATTTAAGAAGTCATCAATTTGTCTACATAGCATCATTACAAGACAGCAGAGATCTGCTTCAAAGGGGTAGGCTATTTAATGATTGTTGTGTATGTTCAGTAATAACAGGAAAAGCATATTAATAGCAGGAATCTTTCCTAAAATGAATTCCCTTACAGCCATGCTGAATAAGAGTGAACCTGTCGCAGATTATATAATAATCTGAAGGAGGCCATCTCAGGGAGATCACCTGCTAGTTATTAGCTTGTCCCATTATAGCTCCTGGCATAAGTTGGCATGGTATTCATGCTCTGCACACAGAGTCGATGATGAGGATTCAAGTGCGCTGGGCTCCCGAATGCTGTGGAAAGTCATCGTCTCGCCTGAATGCTGATGTCATACACAGTCTTAGTGCAGGAGCACTTCACAAACCAGAAATAAGCTATCAAACTTTCCAAGGTTTTTGTCTTATTTAACTCAAACTTCCTTCAGGAATTTGAAACTTACTGTTTAAGCTAGATGACTGTATTGTAAAAGCTTCATCTTGTATATCATTATTACTGGTTTTCAAACTCAGGTAGAACTAATTTTTATTAGACTTTCTGAACTCTAATCTTCGAATAACCTAGAGTCTCAGTGTCCCTTCTCTTCCTTTCCTTTTTCACCTTCTCTCCCTGCCCTCATGCCCATCCTTTCACACCTTCCTTCTCTGTCTGTCTGTCTGTCTGTCTGTCTGTCTGTCTGTCTGTCTCTCTGTATGTATGTATGTGCTTGCTACATAAGTACTCTACCATCGGGCTCTAACTCCATCCCCCTTTTTATATTGTGACAGCTTCACCTAGGTTTTTTATGGCTGGCTTTGAACTCACTGAGTAGTGTTAGGTAGGTCAATCCTCCTAAGCCTTCTGAGTAGCTGGTTTTACATGACTGCCATGAGGCCCAGCTAGAATCCTTTGGATTGTTCAGAAGCTAAAGCCAATCTGTGTACTTAAGACATTTGCTTAGATATTGTGTACCAATGTTGGTGTGATGCATTTGGCTTGGCAGCATGTCCTGAAAATCTTTCAAGGAGTAGATAGATGAACAGCAAAAACCCACCCATGCTTTGTAACCTGTGCCATTTTATTGACCTAAAGTTTGGTCTCTGAGTAGGGACTGCAATAGGGGTTAAGATGGATTAACATGCTTCAGACACACAGCTACTTAAGACATCATGCATTTCAAGATTGTGGACAAGCAGTGACATATTTTTGCCAAGAGCTGTTGGAATTGAATCAAGAAATCAATGGGTGTTTTCCACTGACCTGGGAATGACACACTGCAGTTGAAGCTCAGCAGAAAGAGATGTATTCCTGGGCTTATAGGTGAGCCAGTTATTAACGATAGTTCTATCAAATGCGTGCTGTTGAGATAAGAGATCTTTGAGGTATACATATGGATCGTCACCACACATTTTAATATATTCAAATAAGAAATTGAAAAACTACCACCCCAAGAAATAAAGACGCGCAGACAAATTAATGTACTTAAAGTTCTCCCTGCAATGCAGAAGCACTTAACAAACAGGAAATAAAGCAACGCACTCGACATAGGATTTGTGAATGAGATTGGCAGGAGGCTGATCCCATTATCCCTGGAGCTTTTCCACTAGCCTTTTCAAACAAGTTCTAGCAAGTGTTTCTTACTTATATGGAAAATTGCTCTGTCAGTATTTAGGAAGATGAAGAAGCTAGTTAAAGAATCCCGAAAGACTTTTCCTGATATAACTGACTTCAAACACAGTATTTTATTTTTACTTTGGATTTACAAGTTTCTAAAAAAGCACATCAGGAGAAAGACTGCTAACTAAAAAAACATGATGTATTTGTACTGGGCATGAAATGCATTAACATTTCATAATAAGTTACAAATCTTATGGTTTTGCTGTACTTTTGGGATCACATTAGATATGGCATATGATCCCAGTTAATAGGTTCCAAAATCAGTAACTCATTGAATAAATAGATTAGCTGAAGAGTATCCTCGAAGATAGATTCAGGTGATTGCCAAGGTCTGAAAGATTTATCTCATCTAGCTTTCAAATCAAGAGGTTAGGCAGACAAACACTATTAAAACTGTGAAGTAGCCTCATGATGGCTGGCAGAGTTTAAACTGGGTCATTTGTAGAAAAAATCTACCCAGAGCAAGGGGCCAGGAGAGATCAATATACTTTGACCAGTTTCTTAGCTGTGGTCCTTGTGGCCCTGTAGGATAGGTAACTCTCTGTTATGTGTGTGCTAAATACCTGCTCCTCCTCACCAGATGTCAGCTGCACCCTCCCCTCTCTGGATGGAGTAATGAGTATTGCGTCCCCAAATTGCCCACTGTGGAGAAGATTGTTTCCACTTGATAATGGTTGGGCTTCACTTCTATGAAGGGCTCTGTCATGGTTTGAGTATGTTTGGCCCAGGGAGTGGTACTATTTGGAGGTGTGGCCTTGTTAGAGTAGGTGTGTTACTATGGGCATGGGTTTAAGACCCTCACCCTAACTGCCTGAACGTAAATATTCTACCAGCAGCCTTCAGATGAAGATGTAGAACTCGTAGCTCCTACTGCACCATGCCTGCCTGGACTTTGCCATGCTCCTGTCTTGATGATAATGGAATAGACTTCTGAACCTTCGAGTCAGCCCCAGTTAAATGTTGTACGTTATAAGACTCCTTGGTCATCTTGTCTGTTCACAGCAGTAAAACCCTAACTAAGACAGGCTCTGTATTTGACACTTGCTTTTAGCTGCCAAAAACCTCAAAATGCCTTTGGATTTCTTCTGATGGATACATGGAAACAAATCAGAGTGCCTGGCACCTTGCTGTGGGTAAGCATAGGCTTGAGAAAATGACCAAGATAGACAATATAATACGAGGCAAAGAGGACTGGAAGATCTTCACATCAATTTGGTTAAGTTATCCCATGCATATAACATGAAGTTTAGGTTCCTAGAAGAATACACTTATTTCCATGACTACAGCAATGAAAATGAAGATAAATGGAAGCTTTTAAATTTACCTTGGATATGCTTGAGACTTGCTATATTAAGGTCTGGGCACTGAGCACAGTACACTAAGGAGGAGGAGTTACCCTCAGGAATAAGCTATAAGTTAGTGACGGAAACAGATCTGTAAATCAACTACAATAGGAGACTTCCCCAGGGATATCTTCTATGGATTTTTCTCATCATTGTTGTTCATTTCATTCTGCTCAGAGTCATCAAAGAACTAAAGCAACAAGTTCAGACTAGGCATCAGTAAGCCTCTTCTCTGACCTTTGCTCTGCTGTGTTCTAACTTCATGTGTTGGGTTACATGGCTAACTTTTATGGCCCAATCCCTCACTCTATGTAAACAGAAGCAGAATTGATCCAGTAGGATTAGGTGTGTAAAAAGCCATGTGAAAATGATGTCTACCATATTAATAGAATATTAACTTGTTTTTATAGAAAGCCTATAGTTTACCTATTAATGCCAAGTATCCTATACATAGTAAGTCTCTGGTGAAGGAATAGAAGGTGGGTGGGTGCGGAGGGGACATCCTTATGGAGACTGGGGTGAGGTGGTCTGGGGAGGAGGTATGGGGTGTGGAATAGTCCAGGGGGTGGTGGACTGGGAGGGGAATAAAATCTGGAGTGTAAAAATAAATACAAAAATTGAATAAATAAAAAAGAATGTCCAAAAAATTAACAAAAAATTCTTTGTGTTTCTCTTAGGCTAAGGCACTAGGATGGTAATACCAGTGTTATGTATCTATTAAGACAAGAACAGAAAACACTTGAAAGGACTTTACAGATGGCACCAGAAAAAGTTCCTTCTCTTACCTCTATGAAAGTCCCACAGAAACTGAGTTCATAACTAAACTCAAGCTCAGCTGATGTCATGGAAGTTACCGGGCAGCCTGGCCCTAGGAATAATTCATCATGGTGGATGAGTTCATCAGGATAAAACAGTGCTCTTTTAGCTATAACACGGAGTTTAAAGTAGTCACATTCCACAGATACTGTTGAAGAGACGAAAAGGGCGTCAGCTGCTCCACCTTCATACGTACATAGCAAAGGACTTTGATCCAAATTAGGGGAAATGAAAAACCCAATTTAACCAAAATCACTAGAGTTTAGGGATGTGGGCAAAGGATTACTTTGATGGCATGACTATCCTTCTTTTTCCTACCTATTGATGTTGCTTAAATAGAATCAAAAGTTCTGCCCGAGATTAACCATAGTGACTATTTAGAACGAAAGGGGGAGGGGTGAGGAGGGATGGGGGAGGGGAGATGGGATTTGAAATGTAAAGACATGAAATAGCCAGTAAAAATAAAAGAAAAAAAATAGAATGAAAGTAGAGGTTTGTACTTTTATTAGGGAGCGAATATTGGATTCACCAAGAGCCTGCCAGCTTTGCTCTATTAACTGGCTAACAAACCCTGGCACTCCTTCCCTCTCTGCCTCCCAATCACTGAGGTTACAGGCTTTTTTCTGTGTGTTGGAGATCTGAGCTCAAATCGTTATGCTTCCATGAAAAGTAACTTTACCGGTTGAACCAGCTCCATGGCCCCTAGGCTTTAATTTTCAGGCCATGGCTGTGTACCAAATAGTAGCAGACATGTAGTTCATGTGGAGAAGATGCAAGTCTTTCAAGATCCAAGGATAAATAATGAGCAGAGTCTAAACATTATGCTTTATGGACTCACTACAGTACTGCCCTGGAGATCAGAATGTTCAATTTACACCTCTGCTGGACTCCTCCTGAGCTTCAGGACAGATATCCAGTTAGCTATGAGATATACAAAGGATATCTGCAATAGTCCTTCTCCGCATGCACATGGTTTACATGAGATCCATGTTGTTTTACATCACTTCCATTTGTATTTTCCCATTCTCAGTGAACAGAACCACACTTACCAACACCGAAGCTTTAGGATCTAAGGATCTAATCCCAGTTCCCACATCTCTTCCTTCCCACATAGTCTCCCTCTTTTACTTTCCAACTTGATCTCGCATCTACTTCTGCTTGGCTGTGCCTTTGGCTCCATTACTGTCCCTTACATGGGCAACCTCAGCAGCCTGGCAGAGGCGCTCACTGCCTCCAGCCTCATTTCTTTCATTCTTTGCAGCTGCCCTATTCTGACAGAAGGGTCCTCTTGCCTACACCCCTTTTCTGCCACCTCAGAGACCTCCACTCTTCTGTTTTTAAAAGTCCTTTAAATTTTAAGTAATAATTTTTCAGTTGTTTAAAAAATGTTTAATTCATTTTGATCATATTTCATCATTTTGGGCTATCACATTTGCAACAGGTGTTTTGCACAATTCTCCTTTCGTTTATATAAAAAAGGCAAAGAGTAGGGACTGTTTCTTGCCGTCTAATACCCCGCCCTTCCTGTAAGCAGTGACATTATTTGAAGGTTCCACAGTTACGGCGCTACCTCCAGGAATTCCCTTTTGTCCTCCCAATACTACACACATTATTCTTAGTGCCCAGACTCATAGTCAGCTCTCCTTCTGAGACATTCTAATAGTTTCTTTGGAAAACTTAAGTTTTGTCTCCTTTGAGTTGAGTTCGTGCTGGTCTGCAGGGCTTGATGGTATTTTAAATGAGTTCTGTCCCATCATGCCAGTGGTAGAACAAGGTTGCTCAGTTGTTTGGGAAACTTGGACCTCCTAGGATCTGAGAGCAGCCTGGGGTCAGTCCGTGTGGGACACTGAATGCTAGTCTATGCGTCACTAAGTTGGCTGTAGGAAAACACTGGAATGTTTAAGAACTGTTTATTGAGAATATCTTAAAAAGAATTGTATAATGACATAGGGAGGGCATGAGAGATGATTACGTAAGGAAAGCTAGTTAAGAATGTTGAATAATGCAGGTAGGAAACTGGTAAAAGAAAGATAAGAAGTAGGGAGAGAGAATCGTGTAGAAGAACAGGCGGCTCAAGGGCGACCTAACTGGAGTGCCTATGTAGGAAGCGGCTGGGGTAGGAAATCCAACTCTGAGAACCTCAGCACACTAACACTAACACACTGAGTCCAGAACACCTTTACTAGCAGGGATGGGGGAGAAGACAAGACATGGATAATGAAAATTAAGTTTGTAAAACCTGTATGTTGGGCCATTAAGGTTCTAGTAATCCAGGCGGAGACAGCATAGAGGCCTAGGAATTATTGTCTCCAGCTTTTCAGACGGAATGATAAAATCCTCATAACTCCTAGACAGTGAAGGAACCCCTGGGCACGGCGCCAGGCACGGCCCACTCTGGTACCTGGCTCTATCCCAGAACATCTCCACATCCCAAATATGAGCAGCAGCAGTCCTGGCGAAACGAAGGCCTTCATTATGCCAGACCTTGCCTGGGACCTCCTCAGGTGTCAGATAGTTGAGAGGAACTAGCAAGGCAGACTTGTTTTTATGCCCAAAGCTATACTCAGATGTATTCAATGAACCCAATTCAGGAAAATAAAAAACCAAAATAAATAAGCAGGAGAAATCCCTTTACCATACCATCAACTCCAGCTCCCAAGTCTTTCTTTATCTTATGGGCTAGAAATATATAGTATTGGCTAAGTGAATACAGCCACACATTATGAGGTGCTTTTGAACTAACTGTGTAAAGCCTGAAAATGCCTGACTAGGTAATTAATTTGCCGGCCAGTTTTTGGTATTCTATGAGTAGATTTAGGGATGCCACTGACTCTGACACAATGCTGTACTTTGTCGCTCGTGGTTGAAGCCATCTGCCCCAAGTTTGTAGTAGTTAGCTTACTTGATTAACTTATTAATTAATTAATTCATTGGTTGCATTAGGAGCTAACTTACTGGATGTTACTCACTATTAACAACCCAAGAAGGAGAGGCAAATAGAGGCCCCAATATTGACCATTTCTGAAACAACCTTAAGAGATTCCCAGTGTTTTTCAGTGTTTTCATAATATCCTTGCTAGAGTGACATGTCTAAGCCATTAACCTCTTATACCTTTGTAAATGAGCCTTTCTAGACCAACAGACAGATTGAGTCCCAGGCACTATGGGATGAGTGTATGTACTTCCTGGAGAGAGTGTTTCATCTGAAGGCTTAAAAAATTCCTGTGATCCACAATACTTTTCTATTGCTGTGCTAAAATACCATGACCAAGGCAACTTATTTATTGCCTTTATTGTTCAGAGATATGGGCTTACTGTTCAGAGATAAAAAGCCCATGACTATCATGGTGGGGAGCTAGGCAGCAGGTAGGCAGACATAGTGCTGGAGCAGTAGCTGAGAGCTCACATCTTGAGATACAACCATGAGAGACAGAGAGAGAGAGAGAGAGAGAGAGAAGAGAGAGAGAGAGAGAGAGAGAGAGAGAGAGAGAGAGAGCATTCTTTTGAAATCTAAGAGCCCTCCCCCAGTGACCACACCTGTTCCAATCCAATAAAGCCATACTCTTAATCCTTCCCAAACAGTTCCATAAGTATTCAAATATATGAGCCTATGTAGGCCATTTTCATTCAAACAGACAGATCATAAAAGTCTTGTTTTCTTTAGGTATGTCAATAAATGTTTGTTAACATCTATGCTAGAATTTATTGTACAAGTTCAGGATGCTAGTATTACGTTTTTTTAATATAAGCAACAGTAAAATGTGCATGTGTGCAACAGTAAAATGTGCATGTGTAAAGTGTCCTGGGAAGTGTATTAAGAGAAGCGCTTGAAGTCTTATCTAAAAAACAATTTTACACCCATGAAAAGGATACTGTAGCATGAAAGAAAAGATCCACATATACGTAGAATAAAACATGTGATTCAAACATGCAGCTTCCAGCTCAAATGTCCTATACTATGATGTCCAGTTTTTTCCACCTCACAGATAATTTGAGAGGGATCAGATAGATAATTCTGAAAGTATCATTAATTTTTACAATATCTTAACCAGCATCCTCATAGGGCAGAATATGACTTCCCATAACTCTAGCCACAATGGATTTGATGCTTATCTGGTCTTGGTTGGCACGTGTATCCGTGTTACATTTCAACACAAAGAGTACTGATCCTCACTTTTAAAAGCTGAACAATTAGCAAATAATCCTACTCCTTGGACCTTACAAAGGAATAATCATGTTTGCTTTTTATGCCAATAACAATCAAATTCACAGTTACAGCTCAGAAGTGTCACATTGCTGTCTCATGTCACTGTGCTGACACACAGCAAACCTTCAGAGTGGTGAAGTATAATTCTCACTCGGGAAGAAACTCAGAACTTTAGAGTTGTTTTTTTCCTTTTCTTTAGTACAGACTAAGAATTCCTTATTATAACTACATGAGAAAATAATAGTTTAGATTGGTGTATTTTGGGATGAGGGCTATTTCCATATGCATAGGGGGACACAACTGAGAGAACTTGGATCTAATACAGAATTCATTATTTTTCCCATTCACCTCCCACACATATAGCGTGAACATCACCTTACAAAATATTTTCACTCTTATTTGTCTGAAGCAATTTTTTCACTGTGTAGAGGTTTTCTCTTGTTGTACACAGTCAGGATTAAATGATTTTTGAATTAGAGGCTTGTAAATTTTAGGTGTCTGGGTTAGTGGTGTTTAATGTGCAAGACAAACACTGCTTAGACGTGTCTCCTAGGCTGAAAGAAACAAGTTTTACTAAATGTAGTACCAACTCCACTGGAGACAAGAAGAGAAAATGAGTATTTATTCTGTATTGACTGCGAAATGCTATATTAATGCAATCTGCAATAAATTAACCTTAAAGATGCTTGAGACAGGAGCTGCAAGCAAGTCTGCCTGGAGAGAATGGGGACTGGGGACAACACATCTTGTAACCATCCTGACAACTCTGCATCCACGATGCTACTTCCTGTGGCTGTTGAAGAGATTTTGATCATTTATTGCTCTGCACTATGGAAGGCTTGCCATAGGTGGGCTTTTGCACATAGACAAGTTTTTGTTATACATTAAGATAAAAGTAAATGCTTTAGCGTATCTGCCCCCCTACAAACAAACAATGTTTACTTTGTTATTAAATCAGGATCATAGAATTTTGTGGAAAAAAGTTAAACTAGGTATAGCAAACTTGACATCTAAGTATGTTGAGGCAGAAAGGGGGAAGAGTCCTGTTAACCAAACAACCTTAAGGAATCCCATTAGCGAGGTGTGGTGGCACACACATTTTATCCCGGAGCTCAGGAAGTGGAAGCAGGCAGAACTCCGTGAGTCTGAGGCCAGCCTGGTCTATATAAGGAGTTCCACAACAGCCAGGACTACATAGTATGACCTGTTTCAAACCTCTGACTTCAAACAAAACAAAAATGAAAGTAAACCCATGAAATGATTGAAAATGCAAGTACAACATTTGCTAAAAATATAAATCTAAAAAAAATATAAATCTAAAGGCCAACCTAATACATTCCTTAGTGACAGATATTGTGAATCTTTCTAAACTTTTCCAGAAGGTATGTATATATGTATGAAGTGCACATGTATATGTATATATAAATATGTGCCATATGAATGTATATTGTGTGTATATACACATAGAAATATACTGTAAATGTGCAGATTGATTTAGTCGGTTTTATATTATTTACGTGTGTATCATTGCATTGCATTAGAGATGCCTTCAGAGCATGGGTCTGTATGCTTGAAAGAGGGGACAGTGCCACTGGCAACATCACAGAAGAATATGGCTTACCCTCCTCCAGCAACCATTAATTGCCTATTGTTCCTCAGGGAAGGGTAAGACTTTATGAGCCTCTCTTCCATACATGATAGTGTGCTGGAGGACCTCATCTTGTACAGTTTATCCTGAGAATAGCCACTCCTACTGTGAGTTCATGTATGCAATAGCTGTGTCATGTCTGGAGGGCATTTTATACATCCCCTCCCTGTGCCCCAGATCTTACATTCTTTCTGCCTTTCTTATGTGATATCCTTGAAAGTCTGTACCTGTATGTAGGGGTCATTTCTACAGAGATGCTCCCTGAGCCTCGGCAAAGGTGATACAGATGCCCCTTAGGGATGAGCTCTCAACAGCGCTATTCTCAACACACTGACTGCTTATGAGTCTCTGTATTGACCATGGCCCACTGCAAACAGAGCTTCTCTGATGAAACCTGAGAGCGATGCTAAACTATTGGCACAAACATAAATGTTTCATGGCAGTTCGACAGTGTCCATTTAGTGAAAAGGAAGTGCTCCGATTTTGAAGAACTCTAGCATATATATAACCTGCATGTTTGTCTGCACATTATATGTGTGTCTGTGGAAGTCACAAGAGGCTATTGGTTCTCCTGGAATCGCAGATGCTTGTGAGCCACTGTGTGGGTGGGAGTTGAATACAGGTTCCCCTGGAAGAGCAGATAGTGGTCCTAACTGCTTATTCGTCTCTCAGCTTCCTATACCCTGAGTTTTTAAAAACTGAGAAGTTATACAAATTGAAGCAGAAAGAATTAGAGATTGGATGCATACATCTTTACTGTATTAAGAAATAAAAAAAATTAGCAGGGATAAGAAAGAAGAGAAGTAGGTCCCAGGGTGCAAACTCCCCTTTAGCTAAGGTGATGAACCTTTGCTAATGCTCATGTGCGTGCACACAGAGACACTCACAGACACACACACAGACACACACACAGACACACACACAGACACACACACACTCATACAGAGAGAGAGAGAGAGAGAGAGAGAGAGAGAGAGAGAGAGAGAGAGAACACAGAGAGAGACAACTGACTATTGAAGGATGAAAGGAGAAGGTTTGTTCATTTACTTGACAGCAAGTATAAGAACCTCCTCAGGTTGACTATGTTTCTGTACTATGAGTAGGTTGAATATATTTGAGAAATTCTATTTTCAGTGCTGGGGTCTGAACCCAAGACCTTGAGATTTCTAGGCAAGTGTTCTACCACTGAAGTAACTCCTTAACCTTAAGAAATTGTTAAGTGGTAAATGGTTACATTTCTTTCTATTTTACATCTTTGTCTCTTATTTTTGCAATAGATTAACTAATTAATTAACTAATTTTGGTGTGTGTTTTGTTTTGGGAGAGCATCTCATGTAGCCCCATGCATAATCACGCCTAATTTTGAAGTGCTGAAGATCAAACCAAGGGCTTTTTGTATGCTAAGCAAGATGTCTTCTATTTCAGTCACAACCCCAACTTTCTGTTAGAAAAGACTGTTAGTGCAACAATACATTTCAGGCAATGCAGTCACGAGATGGAACAGCTCTCTAGTCATTTTACCTTTCAGTAACTCTGTCTTTTATGCTATAATATTATGGGATGTAGTTCTGAAATCAAATAAGTGATGATCTAGAGACAAAAACGTAGGGTGAGCTTGGATCTGATATTTTGGGGTGCTTGGAATCAAACTTTTAAGCCAGCACAAGGTAGGTAAGTTTCTTACCATGAAGTTACATTCCCAACACTCAGATATTCATTTGAGATTTTTTTTTATAATGGGAGTTTAACTTCTCATTTTAAAGAAGTGTTACCTTTCATTTGGAAGAAAGGCATTTAAATGTGATGTAAATTATTTTCAGACCCTACTACTTGAAATGTAGTCATAGAGAGTCGTTGCGATCACCTGAGAATTTATTCCAACCGCAGCATCTCTGGGTCTCACACCCACTTCTGAGTTAGAACCTGCTTTGTAATGATGTGCTCAGGTGATATGTATAATTTTTTTAAATTTGCAAACAAAACCTGCTAATGAGCATCAACACAGTGTACTCCGTGAAGGCAAGTCCCCATGGCCAGAGACTCTGAAGATTAGTATCAGTGTAACCTGGGAACTGAGAAATGTAAATTCCCTGTGCACTCTAGTGTTGCTCAGTCAGAAAATAGAATGGATGTAATTCAGCCATGGCGTATTAAAAAAACACTCTTCAGGTGAGTGATTGAGAGCTGTGCTCAGAGGTGGACTGGTGGGGTGTTTATGTGAGGTCTCAGTGGGGTTGGGTTTTTGCATTCTCAGCTACACAGGACAATTATATTCTCAGACAGTTACTCCTTCAGTGTTCAGACATGGAGATGCAGATATTTTGGGATGTTAGGAAGTTTTAAGAAAGTATATAAAATCACTCTATACATAATGGTACAGATTCTAATGCAAGTCAGGCTTCTGTTTCTTTTGAATCACCTGCAGAATCCTCATCTCCTCTCTGCAGCCATGGTCCAGAGCTGGATTTGAGTTTCAAGTGTGCCATGAGACCATGCCAGGGGCAGGTTTGACATCATGTTCACTCTAGCCCTTCAATCCCTAAAGAAAGGGTTACACTTTAGAGCAGGCACTGCTGGCGTGTGTGCTGGTACAGGTGCTAGCTAATCACTTCCACCTGAAGGTCCTCTGTTCCACCACATAAGAAGGCCTCTTACTCTTTCCTGTGTCTTTCAATCTGAGCAATGAAGCCTTTCCTGGGCCTACAGGGACTCCTCCTGCTTCTTTCCTTTATGAAGACTTGTGCTGATGATTGGTCAGGTATCACTTGCAACTTAGAGAATTTTAATTTCTTAACATGTGCTGAAGGATGTGGCATTAGACTTTTTCATATAGACTGGTTTCTTTCAGATGCATGATCTTAGAATGTCACAATTCTACTGAGACTAGGTGCTATCCTAACTTGAGGTTTTTTCTTTCTCTAACTCCCCTTTTCTTTTGACCCTTTCCAGACCATGTCACATTCTGGGGGCTCAATACTTGAAGTGAGTTAGTCTTAAGGAAAAATGGAGTGGCCTAGAAATAGAAAGCACAGAGGTGTCCCCGGGCTGTTATGAACTCTGGAATCACTGGGCTTGCTGGTACATTCCTTCAATCCAGAACTCCAGCGGTAGGAGCGGGGCAGACAGATTCACGAGTTCAAGGCCAGCCTGGTCCACAGAGGGAGTTCCAGAGCTATAGACCGTCTCAAAAAACCAAAAATAAATAAGTAAAAGAATCCAGGATTCCTGTGGCTTGTAGGAAAGGAGTGTTTGCTCAGCCTTCCTTGGCCTTATCTGTTAGAGAGCCACAGTATCTCAGAGGGAAAGTCCGCTCCTTGTAGTAAGGTGACTAACTGATCTAGTTTCCTCAGTTAAATGCCAACAAGTCTACCTCGAGCAAACTAGAATGGTTACCTAAATATGAGTGTAGACTCTTAGTTTGACAGCTTAGAATTACAATAAAAAGGTAAGTATTTTTGTCAAAGTACTTTCAACAAGGTAATCCAGTCTTGATGCGATTGAAGTTGCAAGTCCCTTAGTGGATTAATGTGTTTCATTTCTTCCTATCAGAAGCTATTTTAAGGAGACAGCTCTGGAAATTGTTATTCTCCTCTCCACTACCTCCCTCTCTGGAGTTATTCAGTCCCCACCGATCTGCTGCTTCTGCTCACATTTACTTAGGATGCAGTGGGAATCACAGTGTGAGTCCCTGTGGTTGCTCTGATCTCCGCATCTTCTCTCTATTCACATGGAAGACAACTAATTCCTCTGCACATTCCTTCTTTCCACTTCGTCCTTGGAGAAACACGGGCATGGTTCGCAGGCATCTGAAGTTTTATTTACCGTTCATTCTACAGCTTTACTCAGCTCAGTATTCTTTTTTTTAAATATTTTTTATTATTATTAACTTGAGTATTTCTTATATACATTTCGAGTGTTATTCCCTTTCCGGTTTCCGGGCAAACATCCCCTCCCCCTCCCCTTCCTTATGGGTGTTCCCCTCCCAACCCTCCCCCTTGCTTCCCTCTCCCCAACAGTCTAGTTCACTGGGGGTTCAGTCTTAGCAGGACCCAGGGCTTCCCCTTCCACTGGTGCTCTTACTAGGATATTCATTGCTACCTATGAGGTCAGAGTCCAGGGTCAGTCCATGTATAGTCTTTGGGTAGTGGCTTAGTCCCTGGAAGCTCTGGTTGGTTAGCATTGCTGTACATATGGGGTCTCGAGCTCCTTCAAGCTCTTCCAGTTCTTTCTCTGATTCCTTCAACAGGGGTCCTGTTCTCAGTTCAGTGGTTTCCTGCTGGCATACGCCTCTGTATTTGCTGTATTCTGGCTGTGTCTCTCAGGAGCGATCTGCATTCACATTTTGATCATCCGTCTTGAGTTTCATTTGTTCTAGGCATCTAGGGTAATTCAAGCATTTGGGCTAATAGCCACTTATCAATGAGTACATACCATGTATGTCTTTCTGTGATTGGGTTATCAGCTCAGTATTCTTTAAAGATATTTTTAGCATTGATTTGGTTTACTTTAATTACTACTTTGTAATCTATGAAATGAATACATTACAAATCGGTTTTGTTTTCTGTTCTTATTGTTAGGGTTTCTAAAGTGTTATTTATTGGTGTGTGTGTGTGTGTGTGTGTGTGTGTGTGTGTGTGTGTGTGTGTGTGTGTTTCTCCAGATAGTCTGAGTTGAAAAGAAAAATGTGGTATTATTTTCTCTCAAATTTCATGCACATCCATTTGCTTATGGTGTTATTTTTTCTCTTTTGATACTTAGTTTTGTTCTTTTTGTTTTTACTTTAAAAAATTCTCTCACACATTACTTCCCAAACATTTCTCCTCCCCTCCACTCCTTCCAGTTCCTTTCCCCCACCTCCCTTCCCCAGATTCACTCCTCCATTTCCAAAAAATAAAAATAAAAATAAAAATAAAAAAGAACAGGCCAGGCCTTCCAGGGATGTCAAACAAGCATGACTTAATAGGTTGGTTACAGTGTTCTCGACAAGCGCTTGTCACTCCATCAACCTTTGGGGCTTGCATTTATGTATCATGAGGCGTGGGTAGAGAAGCGAAAACCAGGGCTGGTAAAGGAGGAGGAGATGATCAGGAGTGCAGGGCATGTTCTGTCCTTCGCATACGTTACAATGGAAATGTGTTCTTATGTCCCATCCGTATAAAATGCTGACTCGGAGACTGGTGCATGGCGGCTCACACCTTTAATCTCAGCACTTGGGTGGCAGAGGCAGGTGGAGCTCTGAATTCAAGGCCAGCCAGGGCTACATAGTAAGGCACGAAGTAATCACAGGTGATCATCTTTTACAGCCTTGCTTCTCTAACGTGTTTTATTTTGTAAGGGATGAGCTCTCGTATTAACTAGTTTTGCTCAAATGTCTGTGATGATTCCCATACAGCCTATTAACAGAAATGTTCTCCTTTCTCTTCCTTAGCCATTCGTCTGCGATGTGCCAATCACTGGTTCTATCTCAGGATCAAGGCTACGGTATTTCCCAATATTTTTATGGAACCCGATGAAGTGTTTTTAGGATTTGGCTGCCCTGTGACCACTGTCTGGCCAAACGATGTCTATGACTTTACCTACCCTACTTATGCCTGCGGCATTGTCAATAAAGTAAGAAGAAGCACTAGTGTCTATGGTCCCTTCCTTGGACCCACAAAATGGAAATTATAGTTTCTATTTGTCAAACAGCTGGGTTAATGTCTTTAACATCCAGAAAAAAGTGATGTTTAAGTTGCTAGCTGAGGTTAGAGACCAGTTTTCTATATATCATAAAGTAGTTCCCCAAACTAGTTCCACATTCCAGCCTGCGACATTTGGCTAACCTTAGATGGAAGGGAGTAATATTGTTAAACATCACAAAAGTCTTCAGCGTTCCTTATCAGGGGAATGGAGGGGTTAGTTGTGCATATTGCTGTCTATCATGAATTAGGATTTTGAGTTGATTAAGAAAATAAAAGTCAGAAAGGCTTTGCTGTAACAGCACTTATTAAGAGAATCATAACACTTTGACAGGTTGAGATGAGTGACAGATTTGGTGACACAGGAAGGAAGTTTTAGATGGAGCTGAGCATGCAGGATACAAGGGTGCTCATTAAGTGCCCTTGGAGAATGACTATTGTGAAGGAGAAATGGCTATGATGAACTCAGCTGTGGCCAAGGCTGCAGATAGTTTAGTGTTCCAGTCAGAGAACTGACTAGAGCTGGAACTTCATCAGGGAGGTTGCTGTCCTTGCTTTTTAAGAAATGACATAGGGACTGGGACTGCATACATGCATCTCAGACGCTACAGTGCGCATCTAGCATGCACGAGGCTCTGTGTTTGTCCCTAAGAGCACAGAAACCGGGCATGGTGGAGCACAACAGTAACCTATCAGGGACAGCACAGATTATGAGTCCCAGTATCAAAACAGAACGTTTACAGTTAATCATTTAAGTGAAGATTTCAGAAGTCTTAGTTCCAAATGGGTGTTAGCTTATCTGAAATCTGGCGTTCTCTGCAATAAGCAATACTTTACCTTCTACTCTGCTCCTGAAAAGGAGGTATAAGCATGAGATATTTTAAAAATAGGAAATGAAGATCTGATCTTTCAATAAACAAGTATTATGCAGCATTTACATCCAGGAAATATTCCAGTTGAACTCATCTCTTTATTTGGAAATTAGTTTTGCTTTCCGTGATTACTTGTTGGAAAATGACCTTTTCTCTTTGAGAACTCGAAGTACTTATAAGGTCCTACTCAAATCAAGATTTGCAAGATAAACACGGATTTAAAATTTTCTTTATCCGGTAGGTTCTTTATGACATCACTCTGCTTCAGACTAAACTTACATATATCTCAAAAAATGCTTCTCTACGAGCTGAGATGGGTTTGTCCTGTGTTCTGCACAGGTGAGTGCCATATGCCATGCACCTGTCCAAGGCTCTGGCTTCCTGGAAAAGAGACCCCAGCCCTAAATGTTAAATCACACAACCCAGGGTGGGCATGGGCATGGCTGTAAGGGTATGGTGGTAGGGGGAACTGAAGCCTAATGGGAATATAAATCTCTGTATCTTTGGCCCTGGGTTTTTAAAATTATAGTTATTCCTAGAGTATTAGCATGCTGAAGAAGAGAAAGGGGATAATCCACTTTTCCAATACTAGTCAGTGAGAATGAAAACCTCACCGGTTTCACTCAGCTAATCAATCAAATGCTTTAGAAATAAGTCCACACTAAAGCTTACTCAGGACAGAGAGAAAAAAAATTCTGAAAGATAAAGAAATGTATCAGAAAAATCAAAGCCTGCGTGCAGCATGGGTGGTGGGTGTGTGATGCTGAAGCACTTTCAAATCCTACCCATGGGGTGAGATTAGGCTTCCTTTTCTATCTTATTAGTTGATCCCTATGAGAAAGTCTAAGGCGTAGGTCATTAGCAACTTTAATCTGGCCTTAGCAAAGTTATGGTAAACTTGGCAGGGCTTCAGGGAACAATTCATATGATTTCTCTGTTCAAAATCATCTAAAGAAAAAATTTAAAGGTATTTAATATCTGACAGGGGTCAGCCCTAGGATTCACACAGGTTCCGGCAGAGGAGCTAAGGACCGGGCTGATGGGGGAGTGATGAATAAATGAGTCAGAAACTGTGCCTAGGAGAATCTTGTACCTCTGACTAAATAGCAACCATGATGTTTGTTTATACACAGTCCACAAAAGACAATACAGATTTTCTTTGCTTTTGTGATACAGATTTTTTTTTTTAAACCTGGAGAAGTGTTACAACCACAGAGAGAATAGGCATTATCAATCTCAAACAACTTTAGACTATTGTAAGCATTTATGACATATGACATTCTGTTCTTTGGGAAACTAAAATATTAAACAGAAAAATTTGAGTCAGTCTAGACAAGTTCCCAAGCCTTGAACAATGCATAGTGATTGAAGGAGTTAGCCTAGCTTAAAAATTTGAAAGCTTTCACAGGGTGCAGGCTCACTTGCTCCATTTATTTGTCTTCTCTGTGGTTTTCTTTTTTCTTTTTTTTCGTTCTTCTTTTTTTTTTTTTTTTTTTTTTATTAACTTGAGTATTTCTTATATACATTTTAATGTTATTCCCTTTCCTGGTTTCGGGCAAACATCCCCCCCCCCTCCCTTCCTTATGGGTGTTCCTCCCAACCCTCCCCCATTGCTGCCCTCTCCCCAACAGTCTAGTTCACTAGGGGTTCAGTCTTAGCAGGACCCAGGGCTTCCTTCCACTGGTGCTCTTACTAGGATATTCATTTGCAACCCTCGAGGTCAGAGTCCAGGGTCAGTCCATGTATAGTCTTTGGGTAGTGGCTTAGTCCCTGGAAGCTCTGGTTGGTTGGCATTGCTGTACATATGGGGTCTCAGCTCCTTCAAGCTCTTCCAGTTCTTTCTCTGATTCCTTCAACAGGGGTCCGTTCTCAGTTCAGTGGTTTCCTGCTGGCATACGCCTCTGTATTTGCTGTATTCTGGCTGTGTCTCTCATGAGCGATCTGCACTCACATTTGATCATCCGTCTTGAGTTTCATTTGTTCTAGGCATCTAGGGTAACTCAAGCATTTGGGCTAATAGCCACTTATCAATGAGTACATACCATGTATGTCTTTCTGTGATTGGGTTAGCTCACTCAGGATGATATTTTCCAGTTCCAACCATTTGCCTCACAATTTCATAAAGTCATTGTTTTTGATAGCTGAGTAATATTCCATTGTGTAGATGTACCACATTTTCTGTATCCATTCCTCTGTTGAAGGGCATCTGGTTCTTTCCAGCTTCTGGCTATTATAAATAAGGCTGCGATGAACATAGTGGAGCACGTGTCGTTTTTATATGTTGGGGCATCTTTTGGGTATATGCCCAGGAGAGGTATAGCTGGATCCTCAGGCAGTTCAATGTCCAATTTTCTGAGGAACCTCCAGACTGATTTCCAGAATGGTTGTAGCAGTCTGCAACCCCACCAACAATGGAGGAGTGTTCCCCTTTCTCCACATCCTCGCCAGCATTTGCTGTCACCTGAGTTTTTGATCTTAGCCATTCTCACTGGTGTGAGGTGAAATCTCAGGGTTGTTTTGATTTGCATTTCCCTTATGACTAACGATGTTGAACATTTCTTTAGGTGTTTCTCAGCCATTCGGCATTCCTCAGCTGTGAATTCTCTGTTTAGCTCTGAACCCCATTTTTAATAGGGTTATTTGTCTCCTTGTGTCTAACTTCTTCAGTTCTTTTATATTTTGGATATAAGCCTCTATCTGTTGTAGGATTGGTAAAGATCTTTTCCCAATCTGTTGGTTGCCGTTTTGTCCTAACCACAGTGTCCTTTGCCTTACAGAAGCTTTGCAGTTTTATGAGATCCCATTTGTCGATTCTTGTTCTTAGAGCATAAGCCATTGGTGTTTTGTTCAGGAAATTTTTTCCAGTGCCCATGTGTTCCAGATGCTTCCCTAGTTTTTCTTCTATTAGTTTGAGTGTGTCTGGTTTGATGTGGAGGTCCTTGATCCACTTGGACTTAAGCTTGGTACAGGGTGATAAGCATGGATCGATCTGCATTCTTCTACATGTTGACCTCCAGTTGAACCAGCACCATTTGCTGAAAATGCTATCTTTTTCCATTGGATGGATTTGGCTCCTTTGTCAAAAATCAAGTGACCATAGGTGTGTGGGTTCATTTTCTGGGTCTTCAATTCTGTTCCATTGGTCTATCTGTCTGTCTCTGTACCAATACCATGCAGTTTTTATCACTATTGCTCTGTAATACTGCTTGAGTTCAGGATAGTGATTCCCCCTGAAGTCCTTTTTTTTATTGTTGAGGATAGTTTTAGCTATCCTGGGTTTTTGTTATTCCAGATGAATTTGCAAATTGTTCTGTCTAACTCTTTGAAGAATTGGATTGGTATTTTGATGGGGATTGCATTGAATCTGTAGATCGCTTTTGGTAAAATGGCCATTTTTACTATATTAATCCTGCCAATCCATGAGCATGGGAGATCTTTCCACCTTCTGATGTCTTCTTCAATTTCTTTCTTCAGTGTCTTGAAGTTCTTATTGTACAGATCTTTTACTTGCTTGGTTAAAGTCACACCGAGGTATTTTATATTATTTGGGTTTATTATGAAGGGTGTCGTTTCCCTAATTTCTTTCTCGGCTTGTTTCTCTTTTGTGTAGAGGAAGGCTACTGATTTATTTGAGTTAATTTTATACCCAGCCACTTTGCTGAAGTTGTTTATCAGCTTTAGTAGTTCTCTGGTGGAACTTTTGGCATCACTTAAATATACTATCATATCATCTGCAAATAGTGATATTTTGACCTCTTCTTTTCCGATCTGTATCCCCTTGATCTCCTTTTGTTGTCTGATTGCTCTGGCTAGAACTTCAAGAACTATATTGAATAAGTAGGGAGAGAGTGGGCAGCCTTGTCTAGTCCCTGATTTTAGTGGGATTGCTTCAAGTTTCTCTCCATTTAGTTTAATGTTAGCAACTGGTTTGCTGTATATGGCTTTTACTATGTTTAGGTATGGGCCTTGTATTCCTATTCTTTCCAGGACTTTTATCATGAAGGGGTGTTGAATTTTGTCAAATGCTTTCTCAGCATCTAATGAAATGATCATGTGGTTTTGTTCTTTCAGTTTGTTTATATAATGTATCACGTTGATGGTTTTCCGTATATTAAACCATCCCTGCATGCCTGGGATGAAGCCTACTTGATCATGGTGGATGATTGTTTTGATGTGCTCTTGGATTCGGTTTGCCAGAATTTTGTTGAGTATTTTTGCGTCAATGTTCATAAGGGAAATTGGTCTGAAGTTCTCTTTCTTTGTTGGGTCTTTGTGTGGTTTAGGTATAAGAGTAATTGTGGCTTCATAGAAGGAATTCGGTAGTGCTCCATCTGTTTCAATTTTGTGGAATAGTTTGGATAATATTGGTATGAGGTCTTCTATGAAGGTCTGATAGAATTCTGCACTAAACCCGTCTGGACCTGGGCTCTTTTTGGTTGGGAGACCTTTAATGACTGCTTCTATTTCCTTAGGAGTTATGGGGTTGTTTAACTGGTTTATCTGTTCCTGATTTAACTTCAGTACCTGGTATCTGTCTAGGAAATTGTCCATTTCCTGTAGATTTTCAAGTTTTGTTGAATATAGGCTTTTATAGTAAGATCTGATGATTTTTTGAATTTCCTCTGAATCTGTAGTTATGTCTCCCTTTTCATTTCTGATTTTGTTAATTTGGACACACTCTCTGTGTCCTCTCGTTAGTCTGGCTAGGGGTTTATCTATCTTGTTGATTTTCTCAAAGAACCAACTTTTGGTTCTGTTGATTCTTTCTATGGTTCTTTTGTTTCTACTTGGTTGATTTCAGCTCTGAGTTTGATTATTTCCTGCCTTCTACTCCTCCTGGGTGTATTTGCTTCTTTTGTTCTAGAGCTTTTAGGTGTGCTGTCAAGCTGCTGACATATGCTCTTTCCTGTTTCTTTCTGCAGGCACTCAAGCTATGAGTTTTCCTCTTAGCACAGCTTTCATTGTGTCCCATAAGTTTGGGTATGTTGTACCTTCATTTTCATTAAATTCTAAAAAAGTTTTTAATTTCTTTTCTTTTTATTTCTTCCTTGACCAGGTTATCATTGAGTAGAGCATTGTTCAGTTTCCACGTATATGTGGGCATTCTTCCCTTATTGTTATTGAAGACCAGCTTTAGGCCGTGGTGGTCCGATAGCACGCATGGGATTATTTCTATCTTTCTGTATCTGTTGAGGCCTGTTTTATGACCAATTATATGGTCAATTTTGGAGAAAGTACCATGAGGAGCTGAGAAGAAGGTATATCCTTTTGCTTTAGGGTAGAACGTTCTATAAATATCCGTTAAGTCCATTTGGCTCATGACTTCTTATAGTCTGTCTACGTCTCTGTTTAATTTCTGTTTCCATGATCTGTCCATTGATGAGAGTGGGGTGTTGAAATCTCCTACTATTATTGTGTGAGGTGCAATGTGTGTTTTGAGCTTTAGTAAGGATTCTTTTACGTATGTAGGTGCCCTTGTATTTGGGGCATAGATATTTAGGATTGAGAGTTCATCTTGATGGATTTTTCCTTTGATGAATATAAAGTGTCCTTCCTTATCTTTTTTGATGACTTTTAGTTGGAAATTGATTTTATTTGATATTAGAATGGCTACTCCAGCTTGCTTCTTCAGACCATTTGCTTGGAAAGTTGTTTCCCAGCCTTTCACTCTGAGGTAGTGTCTGTCTTTGTCTCTGAGGTGTGTTTCCTGTAGGCAGCAGAATGCAGGGTCCTCATTATATATCCAGTTTGTTAATCTATGTCTTTTTATTGGGGAGTTGAGGCCATTGATGTTGAGAGATATTAAGGAATAGTGATTATTGCTTCCTGTTATCTTCATATTTGGATGTGAGGTTGTGTTTGTGTGCTTTTCTTCTCTTTGTTTTGTTGCCAAGACGATTAGTTTCTTGCCTCTTCTTGGGTATAGCTTGCCTCCTTATGTTGGGCTTTACCATTTATTATCCTTTGTAGTGCTGGATTTGTAGAAAGATATTGTGTAAATTTGGTTTTGTCATGGAATATCTTGGTTTCTCCATCTATGTTAATTGAGAGTTTTGCAGGATACAGTAGCCTGGGCTGGCATTTGTGTTCTCTTAGGGTCTGTATGACATCAGTCCAGGATCTTCTGGCCTTCATAGTTTCTGGCAGAAGTCTGGTGTGATTCTGATAGGTCTGCCTTTATATGTTACTTGACCTTTTTCCTTACTGCTTTTAATATTCTTTCTTTATTTTGTGCGTTTGGTGTTTTGACTATTATGTGACGGGAGGTGTTTCTTTTTTGGTCCAATCTATTTGGAGTTCTGTAGGCTTCTTGTATGCCTATGGGTATCTCTTTTTTTAGGTTAGGGAAGTTTTCTTCTATGATTTTGTTGAAGATATGTACTGGTCCTTTGAGCTGGGAGTCTTCACTCTCTTCTATACCTATTATCCTTAGGTTTGATCTTCTCATTGAGTCCTGGATTTCCTGTATGTTTTGGACCAGTAGCTTTTTCCGCTTTACATTATCTTTGACAGTTGAGTCAATGATTTCTATGGAATCTTCTGCTCCTGAGATTCTCTCTTCCTTCTCTTGTATTCTGTTGGTGAAGCTTGTATCTACAGCTCCTTGTCTCTTCTTTTGGTTTTCTATATCCAGGGTTGTTTCCATGTGTTCTTTCTTGATTGCTTCTATTTCCATTTTTAATTCCTTCCACTGTTTGATTGTGTTTTCCTGGAATTCTTTCAGGATTTTTTGTGTCTCCTCTCTATGGGCTTCTACTTGTTTATTTATGTTTTCCTGAATTCTTTCAGGCATTTTTTACATTCCTCTCTGTAGGCTTCTACTTGTTCTCTAAGGGAGTTCTTTACGTCTTTCTTGAAGTCCTCCAGCATCATGATCAAATATGATTTTGAAACTAGATCTTGCTTTTCTGGTGTGTTTGGATATTCCATGTTTGTTTTGATGGGAGAATTGGGCTCTGATGATGCCATGTAGTCTTGGTTTCTGTTGCTTGGGTTCCTGCACTTGCCTCTCGCCATCAGATTATCTCTAGTGTTACTTTGTTCTGCTATTTCTGACAGTGGCTAGACTGTCCTATAAGCCTGTGTGTCAGGAGTGCTGTAGTCCTGTTTTCCTGTTTTCTTTCAGCCTGTTATGGGGACAGAGTGTTCTGCTTTCGTGCGTGTAGTTTTTTCTCTCTACAGGTCTTCAGCTGTTCCTGTGGGCCTGTGTTTGGTGTTCACCAGGCAGGTCACTTGCAGCAGAAAAGTTGGTCCCGAGGCTCAAGTTCGCTCTCGGGGTGCTGCCCACGAGCTCTCTGTGGCGGCAGCAACCAGGAAGATCTGCGCGCCGTTTCCGGGAGCTTTCAGTGCACCAGGGTTCCAGATGGCGTTTGGTGTTTTCCTCTGGAATCAGTAATGTGTGCAGAGTGCAGTCTCTTCTGGTTTCCCAGGCGTGTCTGCCTCTCTGAAGGTTTAGCTCTCCCTCCCACGGGATTTGGGTGCAGAGAACTGTTTATCCGGTCTGTTCCTTCAGGTTCCCTCGGTGTCTCAGGCGCAGGGGTCCTGCCGCTCCTGGGCCCTCCCCCACGGGAACCCAGAGGCCTTATACAGTTTCCTCTTGGGCCAGGGATGTGTGAGCCAGTCCTTTTTTTTTTAATTTTTTTTTTTTACTATTTATTTATTTATTTATTTATTTATTTATTTATTTATTTATTTATTTTTACAGTCCAAGTCTTTATCTCCCTCCTGGTCTGATTGTTCCACATCA
The DNA here is from genome assembly GCF_011064425.1 of Rattus rattus. Classification (NCBI taxonomy): domain Eukaryota; kingdom Metazoa; phylum Chordata; class Mammalia; order Rodentia; family Muridae; genus Rattus; species Rattus rattus. Next base: position 11,185,216 of record NC_046155.1, read on the forward strand.
CATATTTCTTCCCCACTCCCCCAGTCTCCAAAGGATGTCTCCACCCCGAATACCCCACAAGACCTCTAAATTCCCTGAGGTATCCAATCTCTTTGAGTGTTAGGTGTATCTTCTTTGACTGAACCCAGACCCTGCAGTCCTCTGCTGTGTATGTGTTGGAGGCCTCATCTCAGCTGGTGTATGCTGTCTGGTTGGTGATCCAGTGTCTGAGAGATCTCAGGGGTCCAGGTTAATTGATACAACTGATCCACTTACAGGGTTGCCCTCCTCCTCAGCTTCCTCCAGCTTTCCCCTAATTCAACCAGAGGGATCAGCAGCTTCTGTCCATTGGTTTGGTGTAAATATCTGCATCTGACTCTTTCAGCTGCTTGTTGGGTCTTTTGGAGGGCAGTCATGATAGGTCCCTTTGTGAACACCCCATAGCCTCAGTAATCGTGTCAGGCCTTGGGGTCTCCCCTTGAGCTGGATCCCCCTTTGGGGCTGTCTCTGGACCTTCTTTTCTTCAGGTTCTTCTCCATTTCTATCCCTGCAGTTCTTTCAGACAGGAAGACTGTGGGATTGCAACCCTATTCCTCATTTGATGCCCTGTCTTTCTGCTAGAGATGGACTCTACAAGTTCCTTCTCCCCACTGTAGGGCATTTCATCTAAGGTTCCACCTTTTGAGTCCTGAGAGTCTCCCACCTCCCAGATCTCTAGTATACTCTGGAGGGTGCCCCCACATCCAACCTCCTGAGGTTGCCTATTTCCATTGTTTCTGCTGGCCTGCAGGGCTTCAGTCCTATTGCTCACCCCAATATCTGATGATGTTCCTCTCTTCCCTCACTGTCCCCCTTTCCACCCATGTCTCTCTTTCTCTCCCTCCACTCCTCCCTCCCTTCATGATTGCTTTTTTCTCCCTCCCAAGTGGGAATGAAGTATCCTCATTTGGGCTCTTCAGCTTGTTAACCTTTTTGACTTCTGAGGATTGTATCCTGGGTATTCTGTACTTTTTTTTTTTTGGCTAATATCCACTTATTAGTGAGTACATACCATGCATATCTTTTTGTGTCTGAGTTACCTCACTCAGGATGATATTTTATAGTTCCAACCATTTGTTGCAAAACTCAGGATGTCCGCATTCTTCATAGCTGTACAGTATTTCATTGTGTAAATGAACCATATTTTCTGTATCCATTCTTCTGTTGTGGGACATCTGGGTTGTTTGTAGCTTCTGGCACAAATAAGGCCACTAGGAGCATAGTGGAACATGTGCTCCTGTGGCAGAGTGGGACATCTTTTGGGTATATGCCCAAGAGTAGTATAGCTGGATCTTTAGGTAGGTCTATTTCCAATTTTCTGAGGAACCTCCAGATTGATTTCCAGAGTGGTTGTACCAGTCTGCAATCCCACCAGCAATGGAGGAGTGTTCCTCTTTCTCTACATCCTAGTCAACATGTGTTGTCACCTGAGGTTTTAATCTTAGCCAATTTATATCTCCTTGATCTCCTTTTTGTTGTCTTACTTCTCTAGCTTGAATTTTGAGTACTATATTGAATAGATATGGTGAGAGTAGGCATCCTTGTCTTACCCATGATATTAGTGAGGTTGCTTCAAATATCTTTCCATTTGTAATGTTTTGGAAAAAAAAAGGTGGAAATCAGTGCATCCGTTAGTTACTGAAATTTGGCCTTGAGTGGAGCTTTTTAAACTCTAAGGTATGACTAGATCTTCAGCCCCCTGTGATATTTCTCCTCTTTCTTCCTCGATTTTAGTCGGTATCCTCTTTTCTGTGAAGCAGAAAGCAGAGGAGATTTCACTGGTAATCCTCCTGAATGGGCAGTAGACATGAGGGTAAGGAGAGATGATCAAGCTGCTCCAACGGTGCCGCCAAAGTAAGGAGATGCTAAACTAATATTTTACATTTTTGTCAGGGATGACTTAAAATATGCTAAGGAAACCGTCAATCAAGGACATGTCCTGTTTGATTAAAGACCTACTGTTCTTAACATCCTCTAGATCATGGCTTCCTGTGTTTGTTTACATTGTAATGATAATAGTAGTCTTGTTAGTTTGTTACTAGACAGTAGAGCTCCCACAGGAATTAGTGGTGTCCCTCTTGGGTACTGTGATAGTTGGTCTTACCTGAATAGTGAAGTCTAGGAGACATACCTCTGGGTGTGTCTGTAAGGGTATTTTCAGAGAGGATTAACTGAGTGGGGTAGGGCTCAAAGTGGATGGTACCTATGTTGAGACCTACAGTTGGTGGTCCAAAGAAGCAGTGTCACCTGAATCGCCTTCTTCCTGAACACATATTTATAGTTGTCATTACTGTCCTCTGATGACATCATATTTTATCTCTTCAGCTTTGCAATATGAAGTGAAGACCATCGGGTGTCCCAGGAGCCTCAGGCCTCTGGAAGGAGCAGGCCTGAGCTTGCTGAAGTATCTAGCTTCATTGATCAAAACTTATTGGTTCTCCATTTCTCCAGAATGCAGATGGCCTCATGATTTCTTATCCCCCTTTTAAAAAGAGACTAATTTGCAATTTTAAATAAAGTGGCATGTGACCTTCATATATTCTTATTTTTAAGAAGGAGCTGTCCCTGCTTTTATAGAATCTGATTAAGGAATAAAATTTTTCCATTAATGCTGTGTCTAATTATTGGAGTACTAATGTTCATATTTTGAGCCTAATGGTCATAAATATTTTTTCTTAAAACTTCTACTATAATATTTTGGGAGAATTTCATGTATGTATACACTGTATTTTGATTTTATTCAGCCTTCCCATTCTTCACCTTAACTCCTGCAAGATCCATCCTTCACCCCCCAACCTGCCTTCCAACTTTGTCTTTTAAAAAAATATGTATAACCTACTAAGGGTAATTTGTGCTTTCCTCGTGGAAGAAGGAGTGGGAGGTGGCTGGCTCTCAGCTGAGCTCACAGCCACTCCCCATCACCAGGTACACCTGGTCCTACCCAACTGCATGTGGTTTGGGAAATGCTAATGTCTTCAGGCAGTGAAACATTAAAAGGAAGATTTCATCTACATGGCTTTAAGAAGCTCATCACCTAGGCTGAGGTGGGACTGTTCTGTGATGTCACTGTTGGGGGTTCATTCATATATCTCTAAGGTGGCCCAGTAAATTCATGAGTTCATCAAGCTGGACTCTGGTTCTCTGAAACAGCAATTGCTCTTTTTTTTATTATTTACTTATTTACATTTCAAATGATGTCCTGCTTCCTAGTCTCCCCTCCACAAACCCTCCTCCATTCCCCATCTCCTTTGCCTCTACTCCCACTCCCACCTCACCCCTCTAGCATTTCAATGGGGTAACAAGCCTCCTCCATGACCAAGCCCCTCCTCTCCCATTGGTGCTAGATAAGGCAGTCCTCCGCTACATATGTATCAGGAGCCATAGACCTGCCCATGTATGCTCTGGTTGGTGGTTTAATCCCTGGGAGCTCTATGGGGTCCTGTTAATTGATATTGTTGTTCTTCCCATGGGGTTGCAATCTCCTTCAGTCCTTCTCCTAACTCTTCCATTGCAGTCCCCAGGCTCAGTTCAACGGTTGGCTGTGAGTATCTGCATCTGTGTTAGTCAGGTACTGGGAAAACCTTTCAGAGGACAGCCATAACAGGCTACTGTCTCCAAGCACTTCTTGGCATCAGCAATAGTGTCAGGGTTTGGTATCTGTGGATGGATGGATCCCAAGGTGTGGCAGTCTTTGGATAGCCTTTCCTTTAGTCTTTGCTCCATATTTTGTCCCTGAGTTTCTTTTAGACAGGAATAATTCTGGGTTAAAATTTTGAGATGGGTGAATGGCCCCATCCCTCCCCTGGGAGTTTGTCTATCTACTAGAGGTGGTCTCTTCAGATTCTGTCTCCATAGTGTTGGGTACTTTGGGTAATGTCATCCCCATTGGGTCCTGGGATCCTTTGGTTTACCATGTCATTCCCAACATATTCCCTCCAAACTTCATGTTTTTTTAAAATTAAAAATTAAGTTAAAATTAATTTATTCTACAAGTATAGGTATTTTGCCTGCCTATATGTCTGAGCACCACAGGTGTATCTGGTGACTGAGTAGACTGGAAGAGGGTCTCAGATACCCTGTAACTGGAGTTATATACAGTTGTGAGCTGTCATGAGGGTGTTGGGAATTGAACCCAGGTCCTCTTGAAGAACAGTCCGTGCTCTTAATCACAGAGCCATCTCTCTAGTCCCCATCCCTATTTTTTTTTAACTTACTCAGTCTAGTTAGTGATGCCCATATGAGCATGGGGAACTTACCTGTAGCTCCACCCTCAAAAAGTGATTCTTTCTCTCCCATCAGCTATTGCTTGCCAGTAATTGCTTAGTAAGAGGTGGGGCATGAACAGCATCTCCCCCATCAATGAGAAATTCTAGCTTAGCCTTAGCTTATTTAATCTTCTAAATTTACATCAGTAGATGGGAGAGCATGGCCAGTAAGTCTAGAGCTTAAGCTATTACTTAGTAGAAGTCTTTTGGAATTATCTTAAGGGTTTATACAGGCATAGTTTAAAATGTAAATGTAGCACAAACAGATGTTAGATTACAGCAGAATTGTTAGTAACCTTGTGTGAAATGTTTAGAAAAAGGAAATGAGAGAAAAGTAACTTATGACTTATCTTCCTCTGAGAGTTGATGACTGGGCTATTCAGGTTTTAATTTTGGAAAGTTACTTATTGTTATGTGTATGGGTGCTTTGCCTACATTTATGTCAGGGCACAATGAGCCTATAGTACCCACAGAGGTCAGAAGGGATGTTTGATCCTCTGGGACCGGAGTTACAGATGTTGTTAACTGCCATGTGGGTGCTGGGAATCAAACCTGGCTCATCTGGAAAAGAAGCCATCTCTCAACACTCCATCCAAGCTCTCATGATGGACAGCATGGTGTAGAACACAGATTTGGGGATCTCATCTGCTCATGTGATGCTAGAAATGGAAGTTCTTCAGTAACACTCACAGAAGCCTTGCACTTGTGCTGGGGGACTTGCTCCAGGGCTCTCCACAGATAACCACATCTTCATATGTGTAAGTTCCCTTTATATCACATAATTTGATTTTTACCAACTATATGTACTTCCAAATCCTTTCAATCATCTCTAGATTGCCTCTAGTACTTGGAAGAGTACAAATGCTGCCGAGAGCATCACACTGTGTTGAGATAACAGAAGGAGCCTGAGGATGTTAGCACAGATAGATGTTTCTTCAAGTATCTACCTGCAGAATCGATTGTTTCTGCAGACGAGAAACCAAAACATACAGGGAATTGACCCTATAGCATGAAACAGATTGAAAACTTGAAAATATTACTCACATGTAACTCAACAATAATAGACATCGATTCATACTCCTAATCTTATGTATTGTTAGCCGTTGATTTCCAACAGTCGCATTGTAGATGCCTCAGTGGGCATCACATGATCATCTCTTTTCTGCATTTTTATTGGCTATGGTTTTCTGTAGTGATCTCTGTTCGGATGCAAAGAGAATTATGGGCAAATAAGGAACGCTGAAGGCAGGAGAAAGTCTTCTCAAGGAGGAGATGCCCAGTTGATTATCCAATTACGAATGGTCAGCCCTGAGATCATTTACATACAATTAACATTATATAGACTGAGTGGGTTTATCTACATATTTATGAATATGTAGATTTATATTTTATTTATAGATATGTACACATATATATTGATGTTTAACAACAGAGAGAAAAAAGAGGGCAGATGTGAATTTGAGAGAGAACAGATGGGGCACATTGAAGGGGTTCTCAAAGGGATGAAAGAGAAAGGGAAAAATGAGATAATTATATTTTAGTTTCAAAAATAAAAAAATAAAGACTATACAGTCATTCTCATGTCATGTCTGACAGATTTAGAATATGAAGCAAACATACTTATCTGGCACCTACACTGCTTAGTATTGGGATGTGCATAAAGTTGTGTGTTATGCATCCATATAAATTATCTTCTTTTGGTAAAAGGATAACAGGTTTGAAATGATTGATGTAACTAAAACACTGACTAGAAGAAATCAGCTGAGTTGTATCTGTAGGGTTTTGTTATACTAAGAAAAATGTGTTTTCCTTTGGGTTTCCCCTTTCTGGGCATTTATATTCTTAATCTTTTTTTTCTTTTTTTTTTTAATGCTATGACTGTAGTATTTTTATTGAACACATATTTCTGCTCTTATAGAAGCAAAATGGTTTAATAAGAGAACAGAATTTCGGTATTTTCTGTTAGTCATGTAAGTATCAAGTCAGCATATCTTTTTTTACACTTACCATTTTTTTTTTTTTTTTTTTATTAACTTGAGTATTTCTTATTTACATTTTTGTGTTATTCCCTTTCCTGGTTTCCTAGCAAACATCCCCTAATCCCTCCCCTCCCCTTCTTTATGGGTGTTCCCCTCCCCCCCACTGCCGCCCTCCCTCCAACAATCTAGTTCACTTGGGGGTCAGTCTTAGCAGGACCCAAGGCTTCCCCTTCCACTGGTGATCTTACTAGAATATTCATTGCTACCTATGAGGTCAGAGTCCAGGGTCAGTCCATGTATAGTCTTTAGGTAGTGGCTTAGTCCCTGGAAGCTCTGGTTGCTTGGCATTGTTGTTCATAAGGGGTCTTGAGCTCCTTCAAGCTCTTCCAGTTCTTTCTCTGATTCCTTCAACGGGAGTCCCGTTCTCAGTTCAGTGGTTTGCTGCTGGCATTCGCCTCTGTATTTGCTGTATTCTGGCTGTGTCTCTCAGGAGAGATCTACATCCGGCTCCTGTCGGCCTGCCCTCCTTTGCTTCATCCATCTTGTCTAATTGGATGGCTGTATATGTATGGGCCACATGTGGGGCAGGCTCTGAATGGGTGTTCCTTCTGTGTCTGTTTTAATCTTTGCCTCTCTATTCCCTGCCAAGGGTATTCTTGTTCCCCTTTTAAAGAAGGAGTGAAGCATTCACATTTTGATCATCCGTCTTTAAGTTTCATTTTTTCTAGGCATCTAGGGTAATTCAAGCATTTGGGCTAATAGCCACTTATCAATGAGTGCATACCATGAGTGTTTTTCTGTGATTTACACTTACCCTTTTTTTATTGGGCATTTTCTTTACTTACATTTCAAGTGTTATCCCCTTTGTCAATTTCCCTCTTGAATCCCCCTATCTATTCTGAGTGTTCTCTCACATACCCACTCACTCACTCCCATCTCTCTACCCTGGCATTCTGGGACACTGGGGCATTAAGCTTTCACAGGGCCAAGGGCCTCTCCTCTCACTGGTGCCCTATAAGGCCATCCTCTGCTACATATGTGGCTGGAGCCATGGGTCCCTTCATGTGTACTCTTTGGTTGGTGGTTTAGTCTCTGGGAGCTCTGGGGGATCTGGTTGGTTGATATTGTTCTTCTTCCTATGGGGTTGAAAACCCTTCAGCTCCTTTAGTCATTTTTCTAACTTCTCCCTTGGGTATTCCAAGATTTTGGGCTAATATCCACTTATCAGTGAGTGCCCATTTTTAGTCCAATGGTTGGTTGAGAGCATCTGACTCTGTATTTGTCAAGCGCTGGTACAGCCTCTCAGGTGAAAGCTATATCATGCTCCTGTCAGCATGCACTTCTTGGCATCCCTAATAGTGTCTGGGTTTGGTGACAGTATATGGGAGGATCCCCAGGTGGGGCAGTCTGTGGTTGGCTTTTCCTTCAGTCTCTACTCCAGACTTTGAATTTCCTCCTGTGAATATTTTGTTCTCCCTTCTAATAAGGACTGAAACATCCATTCTTTGGTCTTCTAAATTCTTGAGCTTCATCTGGTCTGTGGATTGTATCTTGAGTATTCCAAGATTTTGGGCTAATATCCACTTATCAGTGAGTGCATACCATGTGTGGTCTTTTGTGATTGGGTTACCTCAAGATTTTCTCTAGTTCCATCCATTTCCCTAGGAATTTTATGAAGTCATTGTTTTTGATAGCTGAGTAGTAGTCCACTGTGTAAATGCACCACATTTTCTGTATCCATTCCTCTGTTGAAGGACATCTGGGTTCTTCCAGCTTCTGGCTATTATAAATAAGGTTGTTATGAACATAGTGGAGCATATGCCCTTGTTATATTTTGGAGCATCTTTTGGGAATATGCCCAGAAGTGGTATAGCTGGTTCCAAGTAATCTTCCTGCAACAAACCCAAAAGAAGATAACCACAAAACACAATACTACCTGTAACAACAAAATGACAGGAAACAATAATTACTATTCCTTAATATCTCTTAACATCAATGGACTCAATTACCCAATAAAAAAACAGATTAACAAACTGGATATGTCAGCAGGACCCAGCATTTTACTGCATATAGGAAATGCACCTTAGTGACAAAGACAGACACTACCTCAGAGTAAAAGGCTGGGAAAAAATTCAAGCAAATTGTTCCGAGAAACAAGCTGGAGTAGCCATTCTAGTATTGAATAAAATTGACTTTTAACCAAAAGTTATCAAAAAAGATAAGGAAGGGTACTTCATCTTCAAAGGAAAAAATCCACCAAGATGAACTCTCAATTATGAATATCTATGCTCCAAATGCAAGGGAACCTACATTCATACAAGAAACTTTACTAAAGCCCAAAGTATACATTGCACCTTGCAAAACAATAGTGGGAGATTTCAACATCCTACTTTCATCAATGGACAGGTCATGGAAGCAGAAACTGAACAGAGACACAGTGAAACTAACAGAAGTTATGAAGCAACTGGATTTGACAGAGGTCTATAGGACATTTCATCCTAAAGCAAAAGAATATACCTTTTTTCTCAGCACCTCATGGTAACTTCTCCAAAATTGACCATATAATCAGTCATAAAACAGGCCTCAATAGATACAAAAAGATTGAAATAATTTCATGCATCCTATCAGGTCACCATGGACTACAGATTGTCTTCAATAACAACAAAAACAATAGAAAGGCCACATGCACATGAAAGCTGAACAATACTGTACTCAGTGATAACTTGGTCAAGAAAGAAATAAAGAAAGAAACTAAAGACTTTTTAGAACTTAATGAAAATGAAGGCACATACCCAAACTTACAGGGCACAATGAAAGCAGTGCTGAGAGGAAAACTCACAGCTCTGAGTGCCTCCAAAAAGAAACTGGAGAGCATATATCAGCAGCTTTACGGCACACCTGAAAGCTCTAGAACAAAAGAAGCAAATACTCTCAAGAGGAGTAGAAGGCAGGAAATAATCAAACTCTGGGCCAAAATCAACCAAGTAGAAACAAAAAGAACTATACAAAAAAAAATCAACAAAACCAGGAGCTGGTTCTTTGAGAAAATCAACAAGATAGATAAACCCTTAGTCAGACTAACCAGAGGGCACAGAAAGAGTATCCAAATTAATAAAATCAGAAATTACAAGTGAGACATAACAATAGAATTTGAGGAAATTAAAAAAAAATCATCAGATCCTAGTACAAAGTCTATACTCAAAAAACAAACAAACAAACAAAAAACAAAAAAAAACCACCTGGAAAATCTGGAGGAAATGGACAATTTTCTAAACAGATACCAGGTACCAAAGTTAAATCAGGATCAGATAAACCATTTAAATGGTCCCATAACCCCTAAAGAAATAGAAGCATTCATTAAAAGTTTCTCAACCAAAAAAGCCCAAGACCAGATGAATTTAGTGCAGAATTTTATGAGACTTTTAAAGAAGACTTAATACAATACTCTTCCAAATATTCCACAAAATAGAAACAGAAGGATCATTACCCAATTCCTTCTATGAAGCCACAATTACTCTCATACCTAAACCACACAAAGACCCAACAAAGAAAGAGAACTTCAGACCAATTTCCCTTATAAACATCGATGAAAAATACTCAATAAAATTCTCGCAAACCGAATCCAAGAACACATCAAAATGATCATCGATCACAATCAAGTAGGTTTCATCCCTGGGATGCAGGAATGGTTCAATATACTAAAATCCACCAATGTAATCCACTATATAAAGAAGCTCAAAGTGAAGAAATAGCACATGATCATCTCATTAGATGGTGAGAAAGCATTTGACAAAATTCAACACCCCTTCATGTTAAAAGTCTTGGCAAGTTCAGGAATTCAAGGCCCATACCTAATCAGAGTAAAAGAAATATACAGCAAACCAGTAGCCAACATCAAACTTAGTGCAGAGAAACTTGAAGCAATCTCACTAAAGATACTAGACAAGGCTGCCCACTCTCTCCCTACTTACTCAATATAGTACCTGATTTCCTAGCCATCGAAATTAGACAACAAAAGGAGGCCAAAAGGATACAAATTGGAAAGGAAGAAGTCAAAATATCACTATTTGCAGATGATATGATAGTATACTTAAGTGACCCCAAAAGTTCCACCAGAGAACTACTAAGCCTGATAAACAACTTCAGCAAAGTGGCTGCATCTGAAATTAACTCAAACAAATCAGTAGCCTTCCTCTACTCAAAGGTAACCAGGCTGAGAAGGAAATTAGGGAAAGGACGCCTTTCACAATAGTCACAATCAATATAAAATCCCTTGGTGTGACTCTAACCAAGCAAGTGAAAGATTTGTGTGACAAGAACTTCAAGTCTCTGAAGAAACAAATTGAAGATCTCAGAAGATAGAAAGATCTCCCATGCTCATGGATTAGCAGGGTTAATATTGTAGAAATGGGCATCTTGCCAAAAGCAGTCTACAGATTCAATGCAATCCCCATCAAAATTCCAACTCAATTCTTCTAAGAGTTGGAGAGAGCAATTTGCAAATTCGTTTGGAATAACAAAAAACCCAGGATAGTGAAAACTATCCTCAACAATAAAAGAACTTCTGGGAAAACCAACGTCCTTGACCTCAAGCTGTATTACAGAGCAATAGTGATAAAAACTGTATGTTATTGGGACAGAGACAGGCAGGTAGATCAATGCAATATAACTGAAGACCCAGAAATGAACCCACACTTATGTTCACTTGATCTTTGACAAAGAATCTAAAACCATCCAGTGGAAAAAAAAGACAGCATTTTCAACAAATGGTGCTGCTTCAACTGGAGGTCAGCATGTAGAAGAATGCAAATGGATCCATTCTTATCACCTTGTACAAAGCTCAAGTCCAAGTGGATCAAGGACCTCCACATAAAACCCGATACACTGAAACTAATAGAAGAGAAAGTGGGGGGAAGAGCCTCTAACACATGGGCACTGGCAAAAATTTCCTGAACAGAACACCAATATCTTATGCTCTAAGATTAAGAATCGACAAATGGGACCTAATAAAATTGCAAAGCTTCTGTAAGGCAAAGAACATTATCAGTAGGACAAAATGGCAACCAACAGATTGGGAAAAGGTCTTTACCAATCCTATATCTGATCAAGAACTCAAGATGTTAGACTCCAGGAATAAAATAACCTATTAAAAATGGGTAATGTTTAATATTGTTGGTGGGGTTGCAGACTGGTAAAGAACTCTGGAAGATGTTAACTGCCTGAGGATCCCAGAGAATAAAAACATAACCCTATTAAAAATAATAGCCAGAAGCTGGAAAAGAACCACAGAATGGATACAGAAAATGTGGTAAACAATATTACTAGAATTCTCAACTGAAGGTATGCACTCACTGATTGAATGGCCCAGAAGCAAGAATACCCAAAAAACAAACTGAAGGAACACCCATTCAGAGCCTGCCCACATATCAATTAGACAAGATGGATGAAGCAAAGGAGCCGGATGTAGATCAAACAGCCAGAATCCAAATACAGAGATTCCAAACCACTGAACAGAACACCAAGGAATCAAAATGAACTGGAAGAGCTTGAAAAAATATGAACAACAATGATCAAAAGACTATACATGGACTGGACCCTGACCCTGGACTCTGACCTCATAGGTATGAATATCCTAGTAAGAGCACCAGTGAAGGGGAAGCCATGGGTCCCTTACAGATGCCCCCAGTGAACTAGACTGTCGGAAATGGGGGAGGGTTGGAGGAACACCCATAAGGAAGGGGGGGGAAGGGGATCCATTGTTGGTGAATTCTCAACTGGAATATTGAATGGCCCAAGAAGCACCTAAAGAAATGTTCATCAGGCAATGTAAATCAAAACCCTGAGATTCCACTCACACCAGTCAAAATGGAAAAAATTCAGTCTGAGGATGTGGAGAAAGAGGAACACTCCTCCATTGTTGGTGGGAAAAGTCTGGAATTATATTCTTAATTTTAATTACTTTTTTAATCCTGCCTTTTTATTTATTTCATGAACTGGACACTTAATCATGTCAATTAGGAATAATTATTTTTTGATTTCACATGTATGTGAGTTAGAATATTCACATATCAGTTCAAACTTTATGATACCTAAAAGTCATGCAATACAAACTATTTCCAACAACATAGTAATTGCTGTCAATATTGTAATTGGGGGCATTTAGGTGATTTTAACAGTTCATTGCAAATAGTTATCAATGGAAACATTTAAAAATACTTTTAATTATTTTTGTGAAATTCACAAATTATACAGCATACTTTTATAAGATTTACTCCTAGCCCTTCCCCCTGAATTTTCTCAGCTCTACCCCTTTTTCAATCCCCACCCCCAACTTTCTGTCTTCTTTTTGTGATACTCTATTGTATCTAATTTGTGCTGCACAGTGGTGGGACCATCCACTAGAGCATGATCCACCTATCAGGTATGCCTCTTTGAGATTTGTGGTGTAAATAATGGTGAGAACCTGAGTTTGAAGTAGTCAGCACATCAATGAGGGCCCCTCAACTCCACAGGCTACCTAAACAAGAAAAATGAAGGCAGCTGAGCATGGGTTGCCATACAGAATCACTTAAATCAGCCTTGACTTTTCCCATTTGTTTCTGAGTGGTGCTGAGCTGGAAGTCTGCCCAAATGGGGGTCTCTGTGGTTTTCAAGGTCCTGGTTCACCTTGCTGTCTTGGTTTGGACTTGTGCTTGGGACATTGATGGTAAATAGCATTTGGAAATCCTTCCTAGACAGGGTAGTGTGTAACAGTTGATTGCCCTCCATGCAGGCTCTTTTGGAGGATGCTTCCTTGAAAACACTAGTGTGTGGTGATTGCTTTGCACTCAGGTCCTTTCCTCCCGACAGAGCTGTCACATTGCTATAAATTTTCTGGAAGACGAGTAATACTTTCAGGCAAAGCAGACTTGTGAATCTACGCTTTTCCTCTTTCTGCCTAATGTCTAAGTTCTTAGACATGCTCTTTTCCTACGGTTTTGTCTTTTCTATATAATGTATATCATTTACAGAAGTATTTCATGACTCTGCATCCCAGTCTGCCTTTTCAAACCTATTACCACTTTTCTGTACTCGACAGTATTGAAATTAGTTGCGCTGTGTCGATGAAACTGATCTTCCTGCTTCCGTATTTCTTCTCGATGATAATATTGCTTTCTGTCCTTTTAAAAGTACTGCCCTAACTGGCTGTGATGAAACAAGTCTATCTAATTCTAGTACTTGGGAAGGTGAAGCTGCTGAATCAGGTGTTCAAAAGTCACCTTTGGCTACATAGCAATTTCAAGGCTAGCCTTGGCTACAGAAACACACACACAAAAGTACTGCTCTGCCAGTCACCCGTATCAGATCATGATGGTTCTAGGAAGCCATGAAGACCAAGGTAAAGCAAGTCTGTCATGTTTAAAGATTCACTTTGATATCTTTCCCCCATTTCACCTAGAATCAAGATACTTCCTAGTTTTAAGATCTGACTAAACACGAACTTTACCAAGGCAGAATTCTTGCATTATTATTATTTACAAAGTTGACTTGTCTATCGCCTTTTATTGGAAATGGAGTTTCTTTTAGAAGTGAGATGTAGGTCTCTTTTTCACCTGACTTGGAAACCTTGTAGGAGTGAGGACCATATGTAGTTTCTGGTATCCTTGCACTTTACAATGCAGTCTTTAGGCCATGCAGCACTTAATGGCTGAAAAGGGAAGCACATGCAGAGAGGAAATGGTAACTAGCAGATTCCAGCTTTCTGGGACAGAATGAGTAAGCTATCTGTGACCTGGTCCTAGTTACTGTTTGGGGACAGGAAGAATTGCTTAAGTTGATGTGTACAACAGTTATATGTGGTCCTCAGTCCTTTTTTTGATGTTGGAGGGACCACCATAAAGCATCCAGCTGACTGACGTGGTGATGGGAGGTGGGAGCAAAGCTGTGTAGCATAGACTTTCAGTCTGCCTAGGTCCACTTACTTTTCAATCCCAATTTTAACCCAATTTAATCTTAAATCTACAATTTTTCTTTTAAGGAAGTTCTTCCCAAGTCTCCTATTTAGGGCACATTAGAATAAAATTTTAAACACACAAAGACATAGATGTAGAACACCTGCCTTCCCAAAAGTTCCCCCAAACTCACCTTGTCTTCTTAATGATGGCTTGTCTCTAAAGATCAAGAACTCACAGGCCGCACTGATTGTGGAGACTGCTGCAGCCGCACACTCATTGACCACATATATTTCCCATTTAGGGAAAATTCATTATGTAAAGTTTGTCCCAATGCAGCCATTAAAACTTAGGTTAGTGGTTGGCTTCCTGAAGGTCTCAGTGTATGGGCTGAGACAGAAGTGTATACGTCTCAGTGTGTAAGCTTTACCTGAAGGTGGGTTTTCCAGCCCTGGGAAGCTGGGAGGAGGTTGAGTTTTCTCTCTTCAGACTTCTTTCTCTCCTGTTTGAGGCTGTTTCGAGTTCTTCGTGACCCTATTTTCTCTTCATCCCTTCACAAAGGTCGTGAGGATAAAGCATTCCCTTTCACACACTCTTGAATAAAGCACCTTTTGTGGGATCTCAGTTCTTCAGTAGGAAAAAAAAACATAGGTGATTTTATTTTGTCATCCTTGATGTTGCTGTATTTCACCTGTGATATATCAGACATCTATCTATGTACATGAGAAGTAATTAAGCAGATGCATTTAAAAATAATGGTAACCTCAAAGTCCTTCATAGGCTCTTTTTAAAGCTATGTTTACTCTTGACAGAAAATTAGCTCTTTTGTGAAACTAATACACACTCAATTTTTTTTTCATGTATATCTTTCTGCAGTGGATGTAAATTGCTCTCAGGACTGGATGATGGTCATCGTTAGCGCGACTTCCAGTAACAGAGACAATCCATATGTTTTTGCTGATGAATTAGTTCTGGGAAAGGGCTGCCCTGCAACTCAAGTGCACACATATCAGTATGACTTTATATACCCTGTTTTTCACTGTGGCATCAGGTCAAAGGTGAGAACTTTGAAGTGCTGTCTGTAAAAGCAATAAGTTTCTTGCCATGCTTATTGACTTACTGTCAACCTTATGGTCCTTCAACTGAGCCATTTACATGCTTCTACTGAGAATAACCAATGACTACAGCATATTAGAGTCCCATATGTATTCCTCCCCAGTTATTGGGTCAATTTAAGGCCCAGAAACTTGTAGCACAGATCTGCAGACTCATGATGCAGGCAATAATTTTAAATAATTTAAAATAATTTAATTTTAAATAATTTAATTAGTCTATTTCACAGAAGCTTGGCAAGAAGGTTTTAAGCAAAATTTTATTTTTGTTTATCTGTATTTGCGCATGAATATGTGCACATGTCCATGAAGGCCAAAAGAGGACATCGGATCTCCTCCATTGGACAGTTGTAGGCCAAATAATGTGGGTGCTTGGAACCCAAATTGGGTTCTCTGCAAGAGCCTCAAGCACTTTTATTCACATATCCATCTTCCTAGCCCCTTCACAAACAATTTTAAATTTTATTCAATGCTTCTCATGTTCTAGGTCACCAGTCCTGGTAATGCATATGATATTCAATGTTCATTTCAACAGTCAATTCAGTTCAGTCTTCTGAAATTTACCCATGCTCCATTAGGATGTGTGCCTACAGGAGAATGGATTTTCATTAGAATTAAATATCTGTTAACTATTCAGCTAGGGTTAGGTTGATTTAAAAAATGTGATTTCATTTAGGGACATTGTTTTCCTGTAGATTTTTAAAGTTTATATTTATACTACAGTAATATTTTTGAGCCATTCACTGATTGTCTTATTACTTACGATAAGGCACTGCATTTGGAAAATTAGTTACCCAGAGTTTCAGATGGGGGTTTACACAATTGACCCAGGTGTGATTAATGGGCTGGTGAGGTTTTACAAATTAGACTGATTTCCCTCCAGAACCTGTGCTTTAAACCATTTTTTTTTGTTATTTGGCTCTAAATTGTTACTAAAAAACTGTTGAGGGCTAAAGAAATGGTTCTGTGGGTAAGAGTATTTTCTCTGCAAACATCAGAACCTGAGTTTGAAAGCCCATGAAACATGTGAAAAGGGAGGTGTGGCTATAGAGGCCTGTAATCCTAGCACTGGGGAGCAGAGATGGGTGGATCCTGAGGGCTTGCTGGCCAGCAAGCCTAGCCCAACTCATGAGCTTCTGGTTTAGTGAAAAACCCTGCCACGAAGCAATAAGTTGGAGCACGATAGAGGAAAACATCTCCATTATGCTCTGGCTCTGCACGTGCACATCTACATGCATCTAGTACATGCAGGCCACAACACACACATGCATATGTGTAGAACATGCATGCATGGGTGCATGTGCATACGCATGCGCACACACATACAGGGAAATGCAACAGAGAAATACAAAGAGAACAATGAAGAGACAGAGAGACAAACCACTCAGAAATAACTCCTGAATGCTTTTCATTAATACTCTATTACAAAGACTGTTAAATGACAGTTTGCTTCCGTGTCTTAGACACTCCTGTCTAAAAGTACATTTAGTTCACTCTTATGGTGCTCCTTTTCTGTTCTGTTGTTAAGTGGCTGGAAATTCACCTGCACCTGAGAATGACAGAAGCCACTTTTGAAATATTGATGATTTTTGTTTCATATTCACGTCTTCTGTTGCTAGAATACCTTCCTCCTAAACCATGTGATCTCCTAGGTTATCTCAGAAGAAACCATCTGTTTTGAAACTGAGATGTACTTTCGTCCAAGGCATCATTGTTCCAAACTTCAGATAGTCCCTTTGCTGTGTTGTGCATCTCGGTAAGTCCTGTGGATCTCTCTCCTTTGAGCTTCTCCCACAGAAAAAGAGACTTTAGAGACTATATCCTGACTTGCCCATGAGAATAATTCAAACAAACCCTAAGTTACTATTATAAAATGCTTCAGTAGATACCTTATTATTTTCTTCCTTCCTTCCTTCCTTCCTTCCTTCCTTCCTTCCTTCCTTCCTTCCTTCCTGTTCTTTCTTCCTCCCCTCCTCCTTCCTCCTCCTCCTTCCTTCCTTCCTTCCTTCCTTCCTTCCTTCCTTCCTTCCTTCCTTCCTTCCTTCCTTCCTTCCTTCTTCCTTTTCCTCCAGATTTTGTTCCCCTCCTGGTCCACCCTCCCACTGTTCCACATCCCATACCTATACTTCTTCCCACCCCAACCCCCCAAGTCTCAACCAGGATGTTCCTACCCCAACCACTGCACCAGACCTCTATATTCCCTGGGGCCTCCAGTCTTTTGAGGGTAAGAGACATCTTCTCTGATTGAACCCAGACCTGGCAGTCCTCTGCTGTATATGTTTAGGGCCTCATATCAGCTGGCGTATGATGCCTGGTTGGTGATCCAGCGTCTGAGAGATCTCAGGGATCCAGGTTAATTGAGAATGCTGGTCCTCCTACAGGGCTGCCCTCTTCCTCCTCAGCTTCCTCCAGCTTTTCCCTAATTCAACTAGAGGGGTCAGAAGCTTCTATTCATTGGATGGGTGTTCATATCTGCATCTGACTCTTTCAGCTGCTTTTCAGGTCTTTTGGAAGTCAGTCATGATAGGTCCCTTCTTGTGCATGCCCCATATCCTCAGTAATGGTGTCAGGACTTGGGGCTGGATCCCTCTTTGGGGCTGTCACTGGACTATCTTTTCCTCAGTCTGGTCTCCATTTCTATCCCTGCAGTTCTGTCAGACAGGAACAATTATGGGTCAGAGTTTTGGTTGTGGGATAGCAATCCCATCCCTTACTTGATGCCCTGTCTTTCTGCTGAAGGTGGGCTCTACAAGTTCCCTCTCCCCACTGTGGAGCATTTCATCTAGGGTCCCTCTATTTGAGTCCTGGGAGTCTCTCACCTACCAGGTCCTGGTACATTCTGGAGGGTCCTCCCAAACTTCTACCTCTAGAGGTTGCCTGTTTCCATTTTTTCTGCTGGCCCTCAGGGCTTCAATCCTTTCCAACCCAATATCAGACCATGTTCCCCTCTCCCCCTTCCTTACCCCCCTTCCCTCCCATACAACTCCCTCCCTCCCCCATTGTGGTTGCTTTCTTCTCCCTCCCAAGTGGGACTGAGGTGTCCTCACTTGGGCCCTTCAGCTTGTTGACATTTTTGAGTTCTGTGGACTGTATTTTGGGTATTTTGTACTTTTTATGTTTTGGCTAATATCCATTTATTAGTGAGTACATACCATGCATGTCCTTTTGGGTCTGAGTTACCTCACTCAGGATGATATTTTCTAGTTCCACCCATTTGCCTGCAAAACTCAGGATGTCCTCATTCTTTTTTTTTTTTTTTTTCCGGGGCTGGGGACTGAACCCAGGACCTTGCGCTTCCTAGGTAAGCGCTCTACCACTGAGCCAAATCCCCAACCCCAGGATATCCTCATTCTTAATAGCTGAGTAATATTTCATTGTGTATATGAACCACATTTCTGTATCCATTCTTCTGTTGTGGGACATCTGGGTTGTTTCCAGCTTCAGGCTATCACAAACAAGGCCGTTATGAATGTAATGGCATGGTGGGGCACTTTTGGGTATATGCCCAAGAGAGGTATAGCTGGGTATTCAGATAGATCTATTTCCAATTTTCTGAGGAATCTTCAGATTGAGTTCCAGAGTGGCCATGCCTGTTTGCAATCCCACCAGCAATGGAGGACTGTTCCTCTTTCCATATCCTTGCCAACATGTATTGTCACCTGAGGTTTTGATCTTAGCTAGTTCTATACCCCATTTTTGATTGGTTTTTTTTTTTGGTGGTTAGCTTCTTGAGTTCTTTATGTGTTTTAGATCTTAGCCCACTATTGGATGTAGGATTAGTGAAGATTTTTCCCCAATCTGTAGGTTGCCAATTTGTCCTATTGACTATATCCTTTGCCTTACAGAAGCTTTCCAGTTTCATAAGGTCCCATTTACCAACTCTTGATCTTAGAGTGTGAGTCATTAGAGTTCTGTTTAGGAAATTTCCCCCCTGTGCCATTCCTACATACAGACAGCCAGTTAGATCAGTACCATTTATTGAAGATGCTTTATTTTTTCCATTGAACATTTTTTACTTCTTTGTCAAAAATAATTGTGTGTAGGTATGTGGTTTTATTTCTGGGTTCTCAGTTCTATTCCATTGATCAACTTGTCTGTCTCTGTACCAATACTATGTAGTTTTTGTCACTATTGCTCAGAAGTAGAGCTTGAGGTCAGGGATGGTGATTCCTCCAGCTGTTCTTTTATTGTTAAGAATTGTTTTCACTATTCTGTTTTTTTGCCTTTCCAGATAAATTTGAAAATTGCTTTTCCATGTCTTTGAGGAATTGTGTTGGAATTTTGATAGGGATTACATTGAATCTGGAGATTACCTTTGGTAGCATGACCATTTTTACTATGAGCATGGAAGATCTCTCCATTTTCTGAGATCTTTGATTTCTTTCTTGGGAGACTTGAAGTTACCATCATACAGATCTTTTACTTATTTGGTTAGAGTTACCAAATAAGTAAAAGTTACCAAGATATTTTAGATTATTTATGGCTATTTTGAAGGGAGTTGTTTCCCGAATTTCTTTCTCAGCTTGTTATCATTTGTATAAAGGAAGGCTACTGATTTATTTGAGTTAATTTTATATCCAGCCACTTTGCTGAAGTTGTTTATCAGCTGGAGTTCTCTGGTAGAATTTTTGGGGTTACTTATGTATACTATCATATCATCTGCAAGTAGTGATACCTTTATTTCTTCTTTGCCAATTTATATTTCCTTGATCTCATTTTGTTGTCTTACTGTTTTAGCTAGCACTTCAAGTACTATATTGAATAGGTATGGGGAGAGTGGGCATCCTTGTCTTATCCCAGCTTTTAGTGGGATTGCTTCAAGTATCTCTCCATTTAATTTAATATTGGCTGTTGGTTTGCAGTAAATTGCTTTTATTGTGTTTAGGTATGGGCCTTGAATTCCTGATCTCTCCAATACTTTTAACATGAAGGGGTATTGTATCTTGTCAAATTCGTCTTCTGAATCTAAGGAGATGATTTTTTCTTTGAGTTTTTTTATATGGTGGATTATGTTAATGGATTTTCATATATTGAACCAACCTTGCATTCCTGGTATGATGCCTACTTGATCATAGTGAAAGATGGTTTTGATGTGTTCTTGGATTCATAAATAAAATCAAGAATTTTATTGAGTATTTTTGCCCTGATACTCATAAGCAAGATTGGTCTGAAGATCTCTATTTTGGTTGGGTCCTTGTGTGGTTTAGGTATCAGAGTAATTGTGGCTTCATAGAATGAATTAGGCAATGATCCTTCTGTTTCTATTTTATGCAATAGTTTGAGGAATATTGGTATCAGGTCTTCTTTCAAGGTCTGGTACAATTCTGAACTAAATCCACCTGGCCCTTGATATTTTTTGGTTGGGAGGTTTTTAATGACTTCTGTCTCCCTGAGGGGCGTATAGTGTCCTATTTAGATAATTTACCTGCTCTTGATTTAACTTTGGTATGTGGTACCTGTCTTGAAAACCATCCATTTCATCTAGATTTTCCAGTTTTGTTGAGTATAGGCTTTTGTAGTTGGATCTGGTGAGCTTTTGAATTTCATCCATTTCTGTTGTTATGTCTCTCTTTTGGATACTGCCTCTGGGCCCTTTAGCTCTTTGGCTAGGGGTTTATCTAGTTTGTTGATTCAAAGAACTAGCTTTTGGTTGTTGATTCTTTGTATTGTTCTCTTTGTTTCTATTTAGTTGATTTCAGCCCTGAGTTTGACTATTTCCTACCTTCTACTTCTCTTGGGTAGTTTACTTCTTTTGTTTTAGAGCTCTCGTGTATGCTGTTAAGTTGCTAGTATAAGATCTCTCCAGTTTCGTTACCAAGGCACTTAGTGCTATGAATTTTCCTCTTAGTACGGCTTTCATTGTGTTCCATAAATTTGGGTATGATGTGTCAATATTTTTATTTAATTCCAGGAAGTCTTTAATTTCTTTCTTCATTTCTTTCCTGACCGAATTATCATTGAGTAGAGAGTTGTTCAGTTTCTACATGTATGTGGACTTTCTGTTGTTTTTGCTGTTATTGAAGACCAGCCTTACGCTATGGTGGTCTGATAGGGTGCATGGGATTATTTCAATCTTCTTTTATCAGTTGAGGTTTGTTTTGTGACCAATTATATGGTTGATTTTGGGGAAGGCACCATGAGGTTCTGAGAAGGTGTTTTTTTTTTTTCAGCTTTCTCTCTCTCTCTCTCTCTCTCTCTCTGAAATGTTCTCTATGTTCTCTAGATATCTGATAACCTCTATTAGTTTCACTGTGTCTCTGTTTAGTTTCTGTTTCAATGACCTATCTATTAGTAAGATTGGGGTGTTGAAGTCTCTCACTATTATTGTGTGGGGTTCAGTGTGTGTTTTGAACTTTAGTAATGTTTCTTTTATGAATGTGGGTGCCCTTTCATTTGGGCACCCACATTCATGTTCAGGATTGAGACTTTCTGTGGATTTGCCCTTTGATGATTATGAAGTGTCCTTCCTCATCCCTCTTGATAACTTTTGGTTGACTGGATATTAGGATATTAGGAATATTGGATATTAGGATGGCAACTCCAGCTTGTTTCTTAGGACCATTTGCTTGGAAGATGTTTTTCCATCCTTTTACTCTGAGATAGTATCTGTCTTTGTTATTGATCTGTGTTTCTTGCGTGCAGCAAAATGCTGGATCTTGTTTGCATATTAAGTCTGTTAGCTTATGTCTTTTTATAGGTGTGCTGGGTTCATTAATATTCAGGGATATTAAAGACAGATGACTGTTGGTTCCCATTATATTTGTTTTTATAGGTGGCTGTATGTGCTTGTGGTTCTCTCCTTCGAATTTGTTCAGAGATGATTAATATCTCGTTTTTTCTTTGGTGTATGTACCTTCCTTGTGTTGGAGTTTTCCTTCTAGGATTGTCTGCAAGGATGGAATGGTATGGAGATATGATTTGAATTTGGTTTTGTCCTGGAATATTTTGTTTTCTCCATCTATGTTGATCG
Organism: Rattus rattus; assembly: GCF_011064425.1. Lineage (NCBI taxonomy): Eukaryota > Metazoa > Chordata > Mammalia > Rodentia > Muridae > Rattus > Rattus rattus. The sequence goes on from NC_046155.1 coordinate 11,207,491, forward strand.
ATAGTTTTGCTGGGTATAGTAGCCTGGGCTGGCATTTGTGTTCTCTTAGTGTTTGTATGATCTCTGACCAGGCTCTTCTGGCTTTCATAGCCTGTATTGAGAAGTCTGGGGTCATTCTGATAGTTCTACCTTTGTATGTTACTTGGCCATTTTCCCTTGAAACTTTTAATATTCTTTCTTTGTTTTGTGCATTTTGTGTTTTGATTATTATGTAATGAGGAGATCTTCTTTTCTGGTCCCATTTGTTTGGTTTCTTTTACAGTTTAAAAAGTTAAATATATAACTTAATTTTAGAATCAAAACATTACCAAGTTGAAAGGATCTAACATACAATCTAGTGGTCATAGATTATTTTACAGCTTTATAGTTTACAGCTACAAATGAAGTTAATAAAATATTCCATCACCTTTGATAAATAGAAGAATTAGGCATCGAGACACACCCATACATATTAATTTGGGAATCTGAAATTTAGTTTGTTTTATATTCACTTATTTAATTATTTTGTGTATATTTGTGGGTGCATATGTCACAGTGTTTCTATGGAGGTCAGTGGACAATTTGTGGGAATTGTTACTGTGCTTCCAATCTGTGGAGTTTGGGAATTGAACTTGGCTCATAAGATTATTTGGCATGAGAGTTTACCTGCTGAGCCACTGGTCTGTGGCATCACTGTTTTGCTGTTATCTCATTTATAGAACACTTCTCCTAATAAACTTTATTTTTTAATGTTATGAGACTACATGCCTAAAATGTGAGTGGAAAACAAATCTGCCATTTTAATATGAACTAGTAGAGAATGAAGAAAGGTTTGTTCACCTGTATGATTAAATGCACTTGTTTGCAATTTTATGATACTACTATTGGATCCAGAAAATGCCCCATAGGAACCTTGAGATGAAATGCAATAGCATCCTGATGCACGACTTGCCATGTGGAAATGTTTACACCAAATGTTAAAAACCCATTTATAACCTTGTCTAATATACAAACATGCTTGATATTAAAAAAGAATGTAGAGCTCAGAGCAAATCTGTAACTTGTTTTAATGTGGCAAATCATATGTCTGTTTTGTTTCACTGTGGTAGAATCCACATAACATAAAGTTTACCAGCATTACCACTGGTACAGAACATATTATTTACCTTCATAGTATTTATGACCTTCCATACAAGTATTTTTCTGAGATAAACTATGTTGAGGAATTTAGTGACATCCTGGGCGTACCAGAACCCCAAATTAAAGCCAAACTTGATTAAGTCATATATACACACATGCATATACATACATAAATATATCATCTTTTTCATATACCATTAAATGCTGGTTGTAATGTAGAGTTCTGACCCATTGTCTCATGGCTAGTGCTTCTTCAGAGGCTTCCATATTAACAGAGATGAATGGTCATTCCTCTGTGAACAATAATTACTCTCTTGTTCTTGGCAAACCTAACTTAGAAAAAGTGATGATAATGGACTGGAGAGAAGACTTAATGATTAAGAGTATTAATGCTTTTGCAGATGTCCTAGGTTTAATTCCTAGCACCCACATGATGGTTTACAGTCATCAATCTCTCCTGTTCCAGAGGTCTGAAGTCTTCTTCTGACTTCTTCAGGCACCAAGGCCTGATAACATTGTATGCATACATATCTGCAGGCAAGACCTTCTTACATATAAAATAAATCTAAAATTAAAAAAATAATAACTAGTCAGACAAACAGACATAAACAGAGCTTTGGTGCATAGACTTTAAGTTTGTACACAAACTTATATCCATTCATTCACCTTCAGAAATCCAACCGAGTTACTGACCAGAAACTTACTATGTAGACATGGTCTTGAACTTCTAGTGATTCTGTTGTCTCTGCCTTCAAAGTTATCAAGTTGATGTGATGGTGTTTAATATAGATAAGAATAATTTGGCTCTAAGTTTTAACTTGTAAAACTGTGGCACCAAGAACTCCAATCTTGATTCTCTCTGTTCCTCTTTTCTTTAGGAAGTCAGTGTGGTTTCTGCCAGTGTCTACTGAGGAGAACTTAAAACTACCCGAGAGTCACTTTATGACTGACTTTGAAGCTACGCCAGAAGAGTTGGGGTTGTTAAATGTTCACCAAGCTGCTTCCTCCCTGAAGAGGGGATAGAGACAGTGAATTTCATGAATTTCATCATGAATTTCACTGTAAGACAAACCTTTTTTTCAATAAGAAAAACAATACCTGCATAAATTTCTCATCAGATATCTCATTCCTATACACCAAATAAACAAAGACTCTGCTCATGAAGCTGTATTCTTTGATTACTTTACTCATGTGTATGGCTTGTTAGTTAAATGTTACCTATTAGGTAACGTATATTATTCATTTAAATTTTGTCTTATCTTTTGTACCTAGATTCAAGAATATGTTCTTAATGGCAAATTTGAACATTTAACGTTTATTTTTAAATTGTGATTGTGGTGGTGGTGCGTGTGTGTGCACATACTCACCATGATGCTTGTATAGAGGGCAGAGGACAACCCGTGGGAGTTGATTCTTCAACTATGTGAGTCCCAGGGATGGAACTCAGGTTGTCAGGACAGGTGGTAGGCACCATTAACTGCTTATCTATCTACTAGCCCACATATTTTCTTCTAAATTTTCATGTTCTAACTGTTTTCAATAAGAATAATGAACAGGGATAGGTGTATTAATGCATCAGAATAGAAACTTTGGGCTTAGTTTAAATTTTAACTACTAACAAGCTAACTCCTAGGAAAGTTAAATACTCTCTTCTTTGCAGATAACTTTAATATGTTTAGTGTTCTAATTCAAATAAGCTACATTCTAAAACTAATTTAAGGTGACAGCATACTCAGATGATTAATCTATGAGAAAATTCAATTCATGGTTTGAATTTAAGCAAATAATCCCACCACTGAAGTTTGATGTCAGATGTCTCTCTCCTTCGGTAATGTTTCATCTGCATTTGTAATAACTGGCCAAGTTAACAGCCATGGACTCATCCTGTGGATCAGTCCACTGGAAGATATTTTTTGTTGTTGCTAAGTACTTTTGTCTTTTTCCCTCTCAACAGAGAGCCTGCACTTAGAGCACAAACAATCAAAGGTAGTTTGTGAAACTTTGAGACAAAATGTATCTTCCTTCAAGTATGTTTCTTGAGTAGTTTCTCTTGGCAGTGGAAAAGCTGACTAGTAGAAGAGGCACACCAATTTTCTCCTTTCAAGTTCTTAGAGAATAAGATGAACAGTTCTGGGTCAGCCAGGCTTCAGGAAGATGATTCTAAAACATGTTATCCCAGTGCTTGATCTCACAGGCCAGTTGGTCAGACTCAGTAGGGAAGCGATGTTTCTTAAATGTACATGGTGATTTAAGGATGAGCTGGGAACAAATCCAGTTGCCTTCTTCATTTTACCAATAATTTAAGCTTCTCTCTCATGGCTGTAGTTTTTCTATTAAATAACTACTGGTTTAAAGCATACAGAGGTGCCTAATTTTAACCTTTAAAATGTCACTTCCTGTGACTGAAGAGCTTTGCACACCTTCTGTCTTTGAACTTGTTTCCAATGCTTGCTGAAATGAGTGCTCACATTTTCAGTTTACAAACAATACAGCTGAAACCTCAAGTTCCCTTTATGACTTTTCAACTCTAAATGAAAAAAAAAAAAAAAAACCACTTAGCTTTTCCCCACTTTCTTGTGCTTTATCCTTTGTCCTCTGACTCCTGTTCTTGTTGCTTTTTCTTTTGTGATATTCCACCTGCAATGGCTTTTGTTGAAAGAGTATGCGGGTGGTGGTGGCCGTGGCAGCGGTGGTGGTGTCATGGGAGTGAGTAGAGGTGGCGATGTGTTCTGTTCTGTCTTTTGCCACTATCCTTTCACCGATTCCTTGTAACTTCTGTTAGGTCTATCTTTCACCTGTCCCTGCACTTGGCTCTGTGCTCTGGAGTCAGCCTTGACCACAGGGCTGCTGCTGAGCTCCTGCTTGCCTAATCTCCACCATCTCTTACCCTCAAACCGTCCTTCGGTTGTGGTATCATGCTCTCTTCCTCTTCTATGTTTCTATCCAGGATCTGGCTTTTACCATTACTAGGTCCTCACTATTCATCCTTTTACTCTTCCATGGATTGTTCAGGTTTTCTTGATATCACTCAGGATATCCTCAGGCACATGGACATGACAGGCATTTTTCATGAGATTGTAGCCAGAAGGAGCAAGGGGCTGGAAACTAGAGTCAAGTTCATCCCTAGTACATAGCTGCAAAGAAGTCGGCAAGATTTCATGCCTGGGCTAGTTGTGTACTTCTTTTGGTAGAGTGCTTGTTCACTGTTCCCAGAACTCAGATTTCCATCCCCAGCACTCAAAACAAATATGAAGATGCATGCCTGTAGTTTGAGAACCTGCTGAAGGAGCAGGCTCAAAAGCTCAAGGTTGTTCTTAATTCTACAGTGAGACTGAAGCTAGCTTGAGCTCTGTGAGTCCCTGAGTCACAGTAAGAGGTTATGTTTGCATCCTAGGACTTTATAGAATGTAGGATTCAAGAGGTTTCCAACTGCTGTATGATCATTTTGACAACAGTAAGATTCAAGAGGAGAAGAGCTTAAGGTAGAATTTGCAATGGAAAAAATAAACTAAAAGGCAAAGAGTTGAAATATTTCCAGAATGGCCAGGAGAAGAATGCAAAGTCACATGTGTAGCTAATTGAGATTAGCATAGGCAGAGGGATCATGGACAATGGAGAGAAGCCCACAAAGGATTTTGGAGCTTTTCAAATCTGCTCTTTAAAGCCTAGAGCTTTTGAAAATCAGAATGCTTTGGGGAGATGGATGCAGGACGGACTCCAGGTGCTCCCTGACAAAGCTCTTAGTATTCTGCTCCTAATATTCCAGAATAGCACTTCCCAGTTGCTTTAGCCATGGCTCAAGTAAGCCTAGGTGTCAGCCTGTCCCAGAGAAGGTGTGAGATGTGAACCTTGGTGTTGGTCACGTGTCACCAATTATTTAGACATGTAAAATAAGGCTGTTTCATAGATTTTTAGACTATTACAGACACTTTAGATGCCTAGGTGGGAAATTGTGGGAATAAAGTCCTCACAGAGACCATATGTGGGGTTAAGCCATTTCCACCATACAAAACTATCTGAGTTCTAGTCTTGGAGGGCTTCAGACACAGGGTCTCAACCTGAGCTGAGGCCTCAGATGATCCCTGAAAGCCACTGGGGTACAGCGGGTCAAGGTAAGGGACTGGAGGACTGCCATTCATCTTGGAACTCCCAGAACACGGGACATGGGCTTAGGTTATCACCATTACCAGCAGTGAGGTATAGCCAAAAGTTGGTTCCATTTAGAGGATGAAGTTTGCCCTCTCTACCCTCTCTTTTAGTTTTTTTTTAAATTTCTCTGACTGAAAGCCACACTAAAGAAACTTAGAAAAGTTTTATATCTGTTCACAATTTGAAGGTAGCACAGCAAAGGAGGGGTGGTGACAAAGGCTGCTCTGGCTGTGACGGCAGGAGTGTGACAAGGCTGGTCAGACCCCCTGTAGTCAAGAAACAGACATGAGTGCTCATGCAGCTCATGCTCCCCTTCTCATCCAGTTCACAGCCTCAGCCATGAGATTTCAAGTCCCATATTCAGGATTCATCTTCCAATTAAACTTCTATGGAAGCTCCCTCACAGAAGTAGCCAGAGTCATATTCATTTCCCAGGCGATCGTAAATGACTAATTTTGAGTGTCAACCCTCTGCTTTCTCTCATGTATCCTCCCTTGCTCCTACTATGCTATGGCATGGCACGAAGGTCCTCAGCAGTCCCAGTGTTCTGGCCCAGGACTTCTCAGATTCTACGACCACGAGGAAAATAAACTCTTATTCTTTATAACTTACCCTGTCAGTGGTATTCTCTTATACCATCAGACAACAGGGTAATAGAGCTGGTGAAAAATGAGGGAATCTGATTATCTTCTCTAGGTCAGTTTTGTCATCACATTAATTTAGTAGCAATAGGTTATCCTGCAGATGGAAGAAATGGATTCAGCCTGAAGCAAATTGAGCAGCAAACAGCAGTTGATGTAATAGTAAACACAATATATTTAAGTTACCATTGTCTTAATTTATGACAAATGAACTAACCTTGCTTGGCCTGAGGGGATTAAACATTTATCATGTCTATAAAAACAATTTTAGCAACATCACTGATACATTATGTAAACTCAGTCCTTCAGTGGCCACAGTATGTTGGACCTCCTTCCAACACTATTCATTCTGCCTGGCTTCACCTTTCATTACATAGCTAGACCTGTTCTTCCCCTATTCCACACTACCTTCCACTGACTTAGCCACATGTTCTTCTTTTATTTCTTGCTCCAATCGTGTGTGGAGCAACATCTTAGAGCCAGAAATCGATGGCTCCAGATACCAGCTTCCTTCTTTATGGGTATACTTGAGGAAGTGGATGGACCATTAGTGCCCTCAAATATGGGTTTTATTAGCACACCTTTCAGGCAGCCAGCAGAAACACTTCCACTGGTTCTGCTGAGGCATTGCACAAGGGAGAGATCCGTTAAGTCTAAGGAAGAGGAGACTGCTGGTTTTGGGGGATAGACTCTGGTGATCATTACTGACTGTCTCCTCTTCTGTAATGAGATGGACTTGCAGGGGAAGGACTCTGTCAATTTCTGAAGTATTTAAGGTAAATCCTATTAGCCCTGTCTCCATTGGAATTGTCTTTTCTTTTTTGTCTGCTAAAGGTGCCTCCCTATGACCTTCTTGGGATAAAAGTCTTTGATTTCTCAGTAGAGGTTTGGAATTTTTAGCTGTGTGGACAAATGCCTTTAGAATGCAGATATCACCCTGGTTCCATCGTTTTTGGCATAATATATTTGGAAAATGTAGACATAGATAGGCAGATGACAGGCAGGCACAAGCATACATGGACATACGCACACACACACACACACACACACACACACACACACACACACACACCACATTTTGATATATTAAGAGGCTGCCTCTGAGTTTGGTGGCCATGTCTAGCTGTGAGAGGTGGTCTGGACATAACTGAATGATGACATGTTTGGTGAGACAGATCATGCATGGGCTCAGAAGAAGAGTGTAGTGATAGCTAGAGGTAGATTTTGATCCTTAGCTTCTCAGATCCCTGCCTGGTGGGCTTGGGAATATTATTTAATACTCTGTTTCTTAGATTCCTCGTTTGTAAAATGGAAAGTGTCATAATGACAATACCCATTCCAATGAATGTTTTGAGAATTGAATTGATTGACATGAATAAAACATCCAGAAGAAGTCTTCTGTACAGTTAGAGCTGGGAGGCAAATTACTTGGTGGATCGTAGAGAGCCTATAATTTCTTGGTTTCTTTTAAAAGCCAAATTAATGGTATTTTATAGAACAGCACTATATTTTATTTTATTTGCTTTACCTAAAGGCTGAATATCATCCTTGATGCTTTTCTAAAAAGGTCAACAATGTGTCAGACTTATTTCCCTGCTCCCCAAAGCCATTGTGTGGTATTTCCAGCATGAAGACCCAGTGCCTGCTAGTGTATTTTCTGTTATTACTCTTAAACAGGGCTATTTCTGACGTATGTATTAGCTCTGCATGAACCGTGAGACAGTGAGACCCCAGAGCAAATATGATGAGTGAAGAGTGAGAGGCAAGCACCTTTAAAATTGAGGCTTCTCTCAGGCCTGTGAAACATGTGCTGAAGGGACCCCCAGAGCACAAAGAACAGGTTCACCAACCAGACTAGGCCAGGACTAAAAGGGTTTCTTGAAAGCTTGACTCACAGGCCATATCCAGGACAAATTGTAGTGGGGAGAGAGGGTTTGCTTTGTGAAGGGAAAGGTTCTAGGGTAGAAAGGCACGGAAAAAGGTGGGACTCCTGGAACTCAGGCCCTCTTCAGGGGAGCAATCCTGATGCATGGACAAGGTGAACTCTTCTGTTACACTAAAAAATACTGTTGGAAAGTGGTTGAAGGAGGCATCAAGCCTGTGGGTTCTTTCCCATGACAGCCACAAACAGCCCCAAATGGCCTCCCAGGAATTTCATAGTACAGGACTGGGGATCTCAGCAGGTGCTACCTCACCAGGCAGACACATGAAGCCAGAGGAGACCCATGATTCTGTTTACCGGCCCTTGGATGAGATGCACCATGTTCAAAGAGGAGTACTGCAAGCCCTTGGGGTAAGTTGCCTTTGTTACAAAGTTGGCTTATAAGAGAGGAAGGAAAAGATTATATGGACACCCTCCTGTGTGCCCAGAAGAGAAATTTCTGAGTTATTTATCAAGTCATTGAAGACGAGATAGGATCATGGAGATCCGAGGAGTAGAAGTGCAGAATCAGTCTCTCACAGGGTAGAATATCCATCCTAGCATACCTCAGAGAATTTCTTCTAAGGCTCTTCACTGTTTCTTGGTGCATTCTGACCACTGGTATCAGGAGCTTGAGTTCTGTGAAGTTCTCCTCCCTTCCCCTCTCCTTCCCTTCTCCCCTTTCCCTCCTATTCCCTTCCCTTACCCTTGCTTTCCTTTACCTCCTCTCTTCTCCCTTTCTTCTTTCCTCTTTCTTTCCTACGGTTCTGTCGATAAGAACCAGGTCCTTGTGGATGCCAGAAAAACACTATTATTCAGTTAAAACTCCAACCCTTTGTGCATTTTTTATACCGAGTCTTGCTAAATAACACAGGTTGACTTTGAACTCATTCTGTAGCTCAGATAGATGTTTCTGCCTCATCACCAGTGATGGCCATAATCTATATTTTAATTAAAAATATTTTAAAATAAAAATTTAACAGCTATATGACTTTGTTATATTTTAGTCCTAAACAAAATCTTCTCAAAACAAGATCTTAGCTTTAGCTAAGATTTAGGCATAGCATTTAAATCATTTAAAGCCACGGTAAGTCCTTTCTGAGGAAAATAAAAAATAGCATTATAGCTTTTTCTTTTTTTTTCTTCTTCCTTACAGGCCATCCAGATCTTGAATGGAATACTGATTCTAGCTCTGGGTATTTTTTTGGTTTGTTTAAAACAGTTGTCCCACCACTTCATCAATTTCTTCTTCTTCACCTTCTACACAGGCTACCCACTCTGGGGTGCTGTGTTTGTGAGTATTTATTCCCTTGGCCATAGACCATCTCTTACCCAGCACTGCTAGTGTGCTCAGTATGAAAGTGTTCTTTGAAGATTACCAACTGTGGTTTTGACTTATAATTTCTGACAAAAGTGGGCAAAAGCCTCTTTCTTTCACTACAACTTCTGATTTTACTTTTCGTTATGGCCAAATAAAGTTGTGTGTATGAACTACATTTTATTTATCCATTTATTTGTTGATGGGCAGAATGAAAATGACCAGTTCCATCTCCTGGGTATTGTGAATAGTGCAACAATAAATATGGGTTTATAAGTAAGTATCTCAGTGGTAGAATGTACACACACGCACACACTCACACACACATACACACACACACACACACACACACACACACACACACACACACACACACTCACACACACACACACACACACACACACACACACACACACACACACACACACACACACACACACACACACACACACACACACACACACACACACACACACACACACACACACACACACACACACACACACACACACACACACACACCACACACACACACACACACACACACACACACACACACACATACATACACTCACACACACACACATACATACACACACACACACACACACACACACACACACACACACACACATACACACACACACACACACACACACACACACACACTTGGGGGGTGGGGACAAATACAAAGGGGAGAAAGGGAGAGAGACAGAGAGGCAGGCAGGCGGGCAGACAGACAGACATATGCACATACATGAAGAATCCTATAGCGTCAAAGCTTTCTAGAGTCAGAAAGATAAAGACTGTATGCTTTTTCTCTTTCACAGTTCCTAGATTTTAATTTTTACGTATGCACCTAAGTATGTGTGGGGTGGGTGTAAGTTGTGAGACTAGAATAGAGACCAGGAGAGGAGAAAAGAGATCTGAAGGAAGGGAAGAGGGACAGAAGACAGCAGCAGCAGAAGTGTCTTGTGAAAGAAGATCACGGTCAGCATTGGTCCTCAGTCTGAGAAAAGACCATGCATTTTCAGTTCATGGTGTAAGGCGCTCATTCACAATGGTACTTTGAACTTGATATTCCTGAAATTCTGAGACAGTTAAGAAAAAATTTTGATGGAAGAGTTAAGCTCTGAAGTTGAGCTCTGAAGTTAAGTCCTGAGTTGTTTTGCATAATAAATCTGACAGTTCAAGTGAAGACTTGGTGGTCTGCATTTTAGAAAAGACAGAAATGAAGAATTTCAGGCATTGCACAAGAATTGGGTTTTACCTTCTCAGAAAGTGAAATTAGTTTGTTTTAAAATGGAAGGGGAGCCAGAAAGATGGCTCAGCAGTTAAAAGCACTGGCTGTTTCCCCGAAAACTCAGCTTCAATTTTCAGCACCCTCAAGGAGGCTCACAACTATCTGTACTTCTAGTTCTAGATCCAACACTCTCTGCTGACCTCTATGGGAACTGTGCATATGTATAGAGACACATGCAGGCCACACACATAAATTTAAAGGGGGAAGGAATTAGGGATCAGGATTTGCTTTATCTTCACCACAAGATTTGAGAATTGATTCCAATTCTTGAAGCTGTTCTCTGGCCCTAATACAATTTCAGGGCAAGTTCCAGGTGTATGACCTTTCTGTACTCCAAGTCTGCCTTTGCCTATAGCCATCAATTCCTGGAACCATGAACACGCCTTCTGTGTACCCACTGTAGAGTCCTTGCTTCATCTCTTATAATCCTATCAAGGATGTGGTTTAAAAGATTAGACATGAACTTTTGCCCTCAGTTTCCTTACTGGGATGTCAGAAATGGATCATCTTTTGGGATCTCTGAAATCAAATGAGAAGCATATATTATCATTAATTTGGATGTTTTCTGCCTACTGCACTTTATACTTAGTTTCCCCATTTCAATAGAACACAACTGTTAGTAGATGATGCTAACATGAGGATATGCTGTTAGGTGGGAAAAGAAGCTGAGGTGAAGAAAGCCTCAGTAATTTACCCAGGATCCTCCACTGGCTATGAGTTGGAGCTACTATTGAACACAAAGGTGCTCATTCACAAAATACAGAGGTGGGAAGACCTGTGAAAATCTCTGGTGTCTGAGACAGAACTCAAAGTCTCTTCCTACATGTTTACCCAGAATTCAGTAGTTAAGTTTTGCTTAGCAACCCTTTATTCTCCAATATTTGGTAAGTTGGTTAAAGGGTTGTAAAATCTTAACAATGGAAAATTTTGGAAGATCATAAAATATATAGAAAACCCAATTTATCAAAATCAGAGTCATGGGAATGTAGTGCATGAATATAATGATTTTAAAACTAGAGAATACATTTAGATTTAGAAATGCTTTTTTTTTTTTAAGAATCTCGAAAAGGCCTAGGAAAAAAAAAAACAAAACCAAAAAAACTAGATAAATCTGAAATATGGGCAGCGCTATGTGAATTTTAAAATATATCATTTATAGCAGCATAAATCTAAGCACAATTATAGCATTTTATTATTTATAATCATACATTAAGCCATTAAAAGCTAGATTTAAACAAAAATAAAATTATGATGAATTTCTTTATAATATGAACTATTTAAAATTTTAGTCATAAAAAGTAATGCATAATGCAAAGTATACTTTTGTGTGAACTGAACAAAAACAATTTGTGTACCTTCTACTGATAGCGGCTGTCAGGGGACTGCCATGGAGAAAGAGGTCAAAAGTAAAAGTCCCTTTATTCGTCCTGCTTATATTTTAAACAGTTCATCACCTCAGGATCTTTGAGTGTTGCAGCAGGGAGAAGCCCCACAAGAACGCTGGTAAGTGCTGCTTCTTCCTCTTTTTCTCTGTGACCAGATGAGGAGAAATAAATGACCCACCAGCAGTAGGAAAGCAGAGGGTGGCTCTGGCTGAGGAACCAAGTCTCTTTTAATGCACAACATTTTCGTGTGCTGTCAGGTTTAACAAATTCTTTTTAGTGAAAGGTCTTTCACTACTATCTTCAAATTTGAAAGCAAAAATTTCTCTCCTTTTGATTATTCATTCCACAACAGGTAACTCTCTGTTCTATGTTCTCTGAGTCATTTAGCTCCTTAGTCCCATTCTGCTCAGCACCCTCTACCCCCATGGCTTTTTTTCATCACAGTATTCCATCTTTTTTTCTTTCATCCCCACTCCCTGACGATGGGCTTGCTCTCTGTTCTGAGAAATTGCAGCCATGGAGAGACTTTCAGACACACACACTAAGACACTATAATGTCTGCTGTGTATGCTTGACCTGCTCCGGTGTATGTTTACCTCAGTTTTTACCATGGAGGAGCTCACTGAGTCCTTTAAAGCTGATCCTCCTACTTGGGTGTTCTAGCCCATGCCCCTTTCTACTATATAAAATTCATCACTCTAATACATTATCTCTACTGGGTACTTTAAATTTAAATCAGCATATAAGAACATTTCTGACTATCTATACATCTATCTAAATTTATATCATCTTGGTATTTTTTTTTTCATGATAGCTATGCATAGTTTATTTTTTCTGTTTGTGACAAAACTCCATTTTAAAGGAGTTATCTATACTCTGTCTCCAATTCTTCTCTCTTCAGTTATAGTTAAATGATCCCACCTTCCTAACTCTTCTGTGTCTTCCTGGCCTCTGAAAGAATGTCGAAGGTGTCCAGTTCTCAGTTTTTGCTCCCCTTCTGCCTTCACTTATAAGCAGTGTTCAGCCCAACTCCTCTTCTGGTAATTTTTCTCTTGGGCTCCAGAACATCTTGACTAGCTTATGTTCGTCTTGTCCTTTGAAATCTCCTTTACAGTCTCCCATTGAGGTTCACTCTGTCGCCATTTATTGTAATGCTAAATACTGGCCCTCAAGATCTGGTTGCCTCGAGTAGGAGGGAATCAGTGATGCTATGTAACCTTGATCCTTAATTTAAAACTATTGGTTGAATAAAGATGCCTACAGCCTATAGTTGGACAGAAGAGAGGTAGGTGGGGCTTGGGATCTGAGGCGAGAACCAGGAGGGAGAAAGAAGGTGAAGAGAGGAGGAAATGTCATGGGTAAGACATGAACTGGCCGTGAGGGCTGGCCAGTCACTAACAGCGGCCCAGGCAGAACATGGCAAGTCATATATCTTGGGGTTATTGGCAGGGAAGTAGAAATAATAGCACAGGGGTTGATATCTGCTCAGCTCTAGTGCTTTAAAGGCTTATTATTGATATAAAAGTTTTGTGTCTTTTATTTGTGAACTGAATGATCAAAGGCAGGGTAGAAACCTCCAATTGAGATTAAATATTTACTACAACAGTCTCTGTTTCTTTTTCCAGACTGTTTAGGGCTGGGTTCCCATTCATTGGCATCTACTGTGCTCAATCTATATTTACTTTGATGATTTTAGCAATTTTCATTGCTTCAGATGACACCGCTATGATCACATTCCTGATTCCTGATATATGCACTTCTGACAAGATTTTTGTTCTGCCAAGACTTTTCTCCTGAGCATTGGGTTGTTCCCATCAATTTTGCTTCTACTTAGAAGGTCCCAAACACAACTTCATTATGGAAACTTAATCCTTCTAGATTCTTAGACCAATAACATGAGCTATTCCTCTCCCAACCTCTTCTTTCACATCCTGAAGCCAGTATCTCAGCAAATTGCATGGGCTCCATCTTACAAGTTCCGGTTGTGTTTGCTTTTTCTCATCTTTCCTCCAATGGCATTCCATGGAGTCTTCTAACTGGGCTCTTTTCTTCTATTGGTGGATCTCATTTTCCTGATCTTAATAAAGACAAAGTGACCCAGTGTGGCTTATTGATCTGTCATTTCTTTGCTCAAAATCTTCCATGAATTTTGTATTTTTTTCAGAATTAGAAAAAAAAAAGAAATAGACTTTTTATGAATTACATGGCTTTACATAATGTATATCTCTGTTAATTCTGACTTAGTCTCCTAAGCTTATCCACACTGGCTCCCTTGCTTCCTGGGAACATGTGACCTCACAGACTTTGGCCTATCTTCTTTACCCAGACTTCCTTTGGACTATCTAGGGAAATCTTCTATACTCATATGTATTACTATGCAATGTCACAAACCTCTACTACTTTCTTTAGATTTCCATTTTGTTATGCCATTCTACTAGCCTCAATACCTAGTTACTTAAGAATATGGCATAATTTATACACTGGTGTGTTTATAGCTTTCCTTGTTATTTTTGTTTGTAAATTGAGATACGGATTCAAACACTATAGGCTAGCTTTGAGTGGTAATCTCTGCCATCACCCACACAGTGCTGGAATTACAGTAACCTGAGTGACACCTAGCTTTTGCAGCACTAATGACTTATACTGGGGCCCCATGCATGCTAAGCAAGCATTCTACAACTTGAGCTGTGTATGCTAACCCCTTGTCTTTACTGCTAGACTGTATATCCTTTGTACAGTGGGAGAATCTTAGTTCACAGGAGATTGCTCTGCATCTAAATTACTGTTGGGTACTTAAATATATACTTCAGTTGCCAAGGGGTTAAAGGATGTTCTGCATATATTAATGGACATTTTGGCTTTGTTTTAGATGCAAAACAGTTTTGGGATGAACATTGCCAGCACAATGATCGCATTTGTTGGGACTGCTTTCCTTTCTGTACATTTGGCACTCAATACCCTGGCTTTCAGAGCTTGCCGGTCCTCACAGTCACCTGATATTTGCATTTTCCTGGGTTCCTCATCAAATGTATGTTTTAAAACTGTTAATAACGTATTTCAAATCATTCAAAATATACAGGAAAATAGTATGTTGTATACCATGTTAACGTGAATGTTGGCTTTGCTCTTTACTAGTTTTGTAATGAAGGACACATTAGATTTAATTATTTAATGTTTAATGTTCTTATCTTTGAAGATAATATGGTATATAAATATATATCTAAATATCTATGATATCATATTAAAGATAATAATGAGTAGCACCTACATAATAGATTGCTATAAAATTCAATGTGATAATATTTGATAAGTAATGGAAACAGTGTTTAGTCATCATGTTGTATTATTATCACTGCTATTTATTATACTCTCCAGAGATAGATAATGCATTAATTTATGTCACATAAGTTTGTTTTATGAAACAAACTTCAGGAACATACCACTTAATCTGCAAGCTAGAATATTTGTGTATGTTAGGTATACTCTATCAACTTTAACTACCACCATACATATATTTGGCCTAGGTTTTGTATGACTATGTGAGTGTGTTGCCTATATCCCCAGCATTATGTATGTATGAATGTATATATGTTATGTATGTATGTATGTATGTGCACTATGTGTGTTTTTGGTGACTGAGGAAGGCAGAAGGAGGTACTTGATCTCCTGGACCTGGAGTTACAGATGGTTTTGACAAACCATATTGGTGGTTGGAACTGAACCTGGGTCCTGTGTAAGACCAACAGGTGCTCTTAATTGCTGAGCCATCTCTCTAACCCATCTTTCATTAATTTTTTAATCACCTAAATTTGTATTTGTCTATGTCTATTTTTATGGATTAAGTGGTATTTTCCCTGTATAGGAATTTGATCATGTATTTCTTCTAGGTGCTCAGCAATAATAGAAGGGTAATTTTCTGCAGTAATGTGTTGAGTTTCTCCCAGCACTGCATTTTGGTCTATAGGCCTAATGTAAATCTCCTGAAATCCTGTTAATGAAATCATAATTTTTGCCCATTTTACTAGACTGTGTATTCTTTTCTGTAATTTATTACATTGATAAGTGTTACTGAGTGTTAGAATTTTTCTTCTGTGATTTCATCTGCCCTTGACCAGTTCATATAGATCAATCTTCAGTCTAATCTGTGTTTCACTCTGTTACATTTTGAGGGTCTTTCAGTCTGGTTTCCTGTTGACAAGCTTTCCTTCTGAATGTTTGCACTGATTTGATCTGAGGCATCATTCCCTAGGGCCTGGTGTCCTTAATGCTGATTTTCACCCTGCTGGAGCTGGCCCTGACCATTTCTCTCTCAGCCATGTGGTGCCTAGGAAATGTTTGTGGTTTAAGAGAGGTGAGTTTGTGTCGCTGTCTGAAAATTCCACAACAGTTGAAGTTATTTCCAACTTTTAGAATAAGAAACCTTTATATGGTTATGATTTGTGGGGCTCTCAGAATTATTTATTATAATCAATGTATGAGATGAAGTAAGGCTGGGAATGATTCAGATTTGAAAATGCAAGCCATATGTTAGAATACACGTTAATGCAATTAAATTTAATGCAAATTCATGTTACTTTTTACTTTTGAGAGGTGTGTCTCAGGATGACCACATATTCTTGCTAGATATTTAGATCTTGTAATTAAGTTTTTAAATTTTTTTCCACTTGCAATTCCTTTTTGGCCAAGGAAACTTTATGCAGCCCTAGCAGGACTCCTAAGAGCAGGAATGGATGTGTCTCTGACTCTTTTGCCTGCTCTTTGGACCCCTTTCCTTCTAGTCTTGTTGCATCCTGTTAGGCTGTATTTGGTTGATATCCACAGGAGATCTTTTATGAAGGGGAAATGGAGGAACAGGGGACCTGGGGGGAGAAGGGAAGTGGGAACATGAACTAGGAAGAGTGGAGGAAGCGGAAATTGCAGTTGGGATGTATTATATGAGGGAAGAATAACTAAAAGATAGTTTATTTTTATAACATTTATGGATAGTAAATCATAAAGAAATTTATTTAAAGCAATTAGTTGGTATATAATTTTACAATGTATTAAAGACCAAAGCAAATTTGCACATTAACAAAATGAACGTTTGTATTTATTTTTCCACAATAATGACATCTTGGCTAAATATTAGATGTTACAGGATGGGAGATCATTTTCATGTTTCTGAAAGTTGATAGATATTCTGATTTTATTATTGTCAAGGCTGAGTCTAGTGCTTTGCATTAAAATGTAACACAAAACAACAGAAATATGTTTATAGCCATTTTGAAAAACGCTGAAAATTTTGTCCTAACCCCAAGTCAAAACTCATTCAACAATGTTTTACAAATTCAAGTCAGCAATCCAAACAGCAATATCAAAAATCAAAAATAAAACAACCCAAAGATATAATTTATTACTTATATGCTAAGGCTAAGGAAGGATAGTAGTAAATATTACAGTATTTGTCTTCTGTTATTATATTACTATACTTTTATGAGAGACATTGTTGCCATTCAGAACAAACAATATTATCTAATCTGAGCAGCATTCACTGGTGTTCTGTGTTGTGGCAGCAGCATGCTGTGTGTTCAGGACCAAGTCTTCAGTGAAGATATATAATTCAATAGGAACAAGCAGAAACAACTTAGATAGGTTATACATTTGATTTTCCTGACTACTACCCCAATCTCCATATTCAGTTCTGCAACCACCTATTTAGTGGCAACCCACAGAAACGAAAATAAAAATGTTCTGATTGTCTCCTTGTCCATTATTATAACCATTATTCAGTGTTTATCAGAGTAAGCACCAATGAAGGAATCTTTGTGGACCTGTGATAGTGATCGTGGGGGTAATGAGAAAGGACGGAGCGGAGAGGGAAGATGATGATCCTTTTCTTGAGAACTGATGTCTCGTTTTCTAGGAGATTAGTTCTTCACCTCCTAATTCTGTGGAGTCAGGATTACCCCCTGAAGAAAGCGATTCTGAGAACCTGATCACCCAGCCTCAAACCATCGAAGAGTGAGAATTTCATTGAGAACTCAGGAGAGCATAAACAGATGAAATACAGTCCTTCTGTCACGGAAATATTCACAAGAAAGCTGGCATCTGTCCCAATTCTCCCCATCCTCCCTGTAAATCCACTAGCACGGTCTAGATCTAGAAGAATAAATATATTTCCTTAGGTGTTCTTGGATTTGCAACCTCTATAGTCTTTCTTCCAAAGCTCTTTCCAGCTATCGAATCTTTTTTTCCTTACCCCGTTGCTTTGTGAGGCTTAAGGATGAAAGAACATGTAATAATTTTCTTTTTTCCCCTTTCTTTTGAAACAGTGTCTCATGCCCTATAGGCTGGCTTTTACTAACCCTGAAGCCAAGTTTGTCTTTGAAGCCCTTCTCGTCCTATCGTCACCTCCCAAGTTTCAGGATTGTAGGCATACACAAGCACACTCAGTTTGATATTTTATACGTATAACACCCATACTGTCTCCGCTTTCCGACTGCTGAGATTACAGGTGTGAGTCACCACATACCCATTACCCACATTACCCAGGGACAAGCCCTATTGTCTGGATTTCAGTAAAAGTCAAATTTCAGCCACCTCCTGGGAATGAGAATGAGTCAGATTTTTTTCAGCACAGAAAAAAGTTTTTTGATTTGGCTGATGCCAGAATTACAAGTCTAGAAGTTAAAAAATATCATTGTGATTAATTTGCTCCTTACTAGACTTGAACCTTAAGCTTCAGATTTTATTTCCATCAGTTTCTGGGAGTCAAACATGTTCTGATACAATGATGGTTTGGGTTCAGGGATTTTGTTCTGTATGGCCAGTTTTCGTTAATTCGACTTCTATTGTGTTACAGATGATCTGCTTCCTTTTATTTGGATACATCTTCAATCATCCTTTATCAAAGCATGTTAACAGTACACAAGAACACTGTGGCTTCCCCACTAGCATTTCCTATGACCAGAATTGACAACCACCTTCAGATTCTGGTGGAGTTGACCTCATATTGAGTTCTAGGGACACACCTTGAATGGTCTTACTCTATTAAAATACTTATCTTGATGAGTGCACTGGTTCATAACGTCTTCATGGACAACAGGTTGGCTCTAGTGTGGAGTCATCTTCACTGAGGAGGCTCTATGACTTTTTCATAAAATATAAGAATCAAATATA
This sequence comes from Rattus rattus, assembly GCF_011064425.1. Taxonomy (NCBI): domain Eukaryota; kingdom Metazoa; phylum Chordata; class Mammalia; order Rodentia; family Muridae; genus Rattus; species Rattus rattus. Next base: position 11,226,485 of record NC_046155.1, read on the forward strand.
ACTTGAAATAGAAGCCACTAGGAGATAACATCTGAACGTTGCTCAATAGTTAGTTACTCTGGGGTTCACACATGAGAAATTTAGAAAATAAAAAACAACTTTAATTTAGTAACCCTGGAATGTGTATATAGAATCTGATGTCTCATAAATTTGGGACATGTGCATGCAGGCCAGGGGATTACCTCTGGTGTCAAGCATTTTCAGGCACCAACTACCTTGTTTGTTTGTTATATAGACATGCTCTCTCACTGGAAGGAGGGCTCATCAGTTAGGATTGGTTGACTGGCTGGCCAAGGAGCTCCAAGGATCTGCTTGTCTACTTTTCTTTGCTGAGTACCAGGATGTGACACCATGCCTGGCTTTTATTTCATTTTTTTAAAACTTACTTAATGCAAGAATCAAACCCATGTTTGCACAGCAAGGACTTTATGAATTGAGCTGTCTCACCAGACAAATATTTTGTACTTATTAACTTCTATTTTTGTTGTTTCCTTCATTTTTTCAAGTTTTCCCAATTCCTGTTGTAGTCAATTTAACTTTTTAATATGGTTTATACATTTTGCATTTTTGTATTATTTTATTAAAAGAACTTGCAAAGCAAACACATTACACATTGAAATTAACCAGATCCAAATTCTATACATTACAGTGAGCTTTTCCACAATCTGGAAGCTTTGGAGCTTCACACTGGATCACTTATTAGGACGTAATTCCTTATACATTTTCAAAAAGTCAAGCACATTTAGGTCTACACATGTAACTTAATTTTACAGAGGAACATATTTTTGTTGAGGAAAATAAGAATTAACTTTTTTTTTCCATTTTCTCTGTTTTTTATTGGATATTTTTATTTACATTTCAAATGTTATCCCCTTTCCCAGTTTCCCATCTATAACCCCCACTGCTTTTATGAGGGGGTTCACCCACCCACCCATTCCCACCACTTTCCACCTTCCTGTCCTGACATTCCCCTACACTGGGGCATTGAGCCTTGGCAGGACCAAGGGCTTTTCTTCTCATTGATGTCCAGCAAGGCCATCCTCTGCTACAGATGCAGATGGAACCGTGGATCTGTCCATGTGCACTCTTTGAATGGTGGTTTAGTCCTTGAGAGCTCTGGTTGGTTGGTATTGTTCTTATGGGGTTGCAAACCCCTTCAGCTCCTTCAATCCTTTCTCTAACTCTTCCAATGTGGACCCTGTTCTCAGTTCAATGGTTGGCTGCATGCATCTGCCTCTGTATTTGTCATGCTCTGGCAGAGCCTCTCAGGAGACAGCTATATCAGACTCCTGTCAGCATGCACTTCTTGGCATCAGCAATATTGTTTGGGTTTGGTGGCTGTAGGAATATGGGTTGGATCCCCAGGAGGCTCAGGCACTGGATAGGCTTTCCTTCAGTCTCTGCTCCAAACTTTGTCTTGTATTTCCTCCTGTGAATATTTTTGTTCATCTAAGAAGGGCTGACGCATCTGCAATTTGGTCGTTCTTCTTCTTGAGCTTCATGTGGTCTGTGGATATTATCTTGGGTAATCCAAGCTGTTGGGCTAATGTCCATTTATCAGTGAGTGTAATATATATATATATATATATATATATATATATATATATATTGTGATTGAGTTACCTCACTCAGGATATTTTCTAGTTCTATCCATTTGCGTATGAATTTCATGGTCATTGTTTTGAATAGTTGAATAGTATACCACTGTGTAAATGTACCACATTTTCTGTAGCCATTCTTCTGTTGAAGGATATCTGGGTTCTTTCCAGCTTCTGACTATTATAAATAAGGCTGCTGTGAACATAATAGAGCATGTGCCCTTGTTATATTTTGGAGCATCTTTTGGGTATATGCCCAGGGAACAGGGTCCACTCCTATGCCCAGGAGTGGTATAGCTGGGTCCTCAGGTAGTTCTATGTCCAATTTTCTGAAGAACATCCAGACTAATTTTGAGAATGGTTGTACTAGCTTGCAATCCCACCAAAAACAGAGGAGTGTTCCTCTTCACGTCCTCCCAGCATCTGTTGTCATCTGAGTTTTTGATCATAGCCATTCTGGCTGGTGTGAGGTGGAATCTCAGGGTTATTTTGATTTGCATTTCCCTGATGACTAAGGACGTCGAACGTTTCTTTAGGTACTTTTCAGCTATTCAATGTTCCTCAGCTGAGAATTTTTTGTTTAGCTCTGTACCCACTTTGGCTCTCTGGAGTCTAATTTCTTGAGTTCTTTGTATATATAAGATATTAGCCCTCTATCGGATGTAGGATTGGTAAAGATCTTTTCCCAACCTGTTGGTTGCCATTTTGTCCTAATTACAGTGTCCTTTGCCTTACAGAAGCTTTGCAATTTTATGAGGTCCATTTGTCAATTCTTGATCTTAGAGCATAAGCCATTGGTGCTATGCTCAGGAAAATTTCCCTAGTGCCCATGAGATTGAGACTCTTCTCCACTTTTCTTCTATTAGTTTGAGTACATCTGGTTTTATGTGGAGGTCCTTGATCCACTTGGACTTGGGCTTTGTTCAGGGTGATGAGAATGGATCGAACTGTATTCTTCTGCATGCTGACCTCCAGTTGAACCAGCACCATTTGTTGAAAATACTATCTTTTTTTCTACTGGATGGTTTTAGCTCTTTTGTCAAAAATCAAGTGACCATAGGTATGTGGGTTCATTTCTAGTTCTTCAATTCTATTCCATTGATCTATCTGGCTGTCTCTTTACCAAAACCATATGATTTTTATTACTATTGCTCTGTAATACAGGTTGAGATCAGGGATGGTGGTTCCCCCAAGAAGTTCTTTTATTCTTGAGGATAGTTTTTGCTATCTTGAATTTTTTGTTATTCCAGATGAATTTGAGAATTTCTCTTTCTAACTTTATGAAGAATTGAGTTGGAATTATGTTGGGGATTGCATTGAGTCTGTAGAATGCTTTTGGCCATTTTTATTATATTAATACTGCCAATCCACGAGCATGGGAGATCTTTCCATCTTCTAAGATCTTCAATTTCTTTCTTCAGAGACCTGAAGTTTTTGTCATACAGATCTTTCACTTGCATGGTTAGAGTCACACCAAGGTATTTTGTATTATTTGTGATTATTGTGAGGGTATTTTTTCCTAATTTCTTTCTCAGCCTATTTATTCTTTGAGTAGGGAAAGGCTACCAATTTATTTGAGTTAATTTCAAATCCAGCTACTTTGCTTAAGTTGTTTATCACGTTTAGGACTTCTCAGGTAGATATGATAGTATACTATTGTATCATCTGGAAATAGTGATATTTTGATTTCTTCCTTTCCAATTTGTATCCATTTGAAGTTCTTTTGTTGTCTGCTTTCTCTGGCTAGGACTTTGAGTAGTACATTGAATAGGTAGGGGGAGTGTGGGTAGCCTTGTCTAGTCCCTTATTTTAGTGGGATTGCTTCAAGTTTCTGTCCATTTAGGTTGATGTTGGCTACTGGTTTGCTGTTTATTGCTTTTATTATGTTTAGGTATAGGCTTTGAATTCCTAATCTTTCCAAGACTTTTATCATGATGGGGTGTTGAATTTTGTCAAATGCTTTCTCACCATCTATTGAGATGATCATGGAGTTTTTCTTTGAGTTTGTTTACATATTGGATTATGTTGATGGGTTTCCATATATTGAACCATCCCTGCATCCCTTAAATGAAACCCAGTTGATCATGATGGATGATCTTTTTGATGTGTTCTTGGATTTGATTTGTGAGACTTTTATTGGTATTTTAGCATTGATAAAGGAAATTGGTCTGAAGTACTCTTTTTTTGTTGTCTCTTTGCGCCATTTAGGTATAAGCCTAAATGTGGCCTAAATGTTCCTTCTGTTTCTATTTTGTGGAATAGTCTGGACAGTATTGGTATTAGGTCTTCTGTGAAAGTCTGATAGAATTCTGCACTAAGCCCATCTGGTCATGGGCTTTTTTGTTGTTGTTGTTGTTGGTGGTGGTGGTGGTGGTGGTGGTGGTGGGTACCTGGTATCTGTCTAGAAAGTTGTTCATTTCAGCCAGATTTTTCAGTTTTGTTGAGTATAAGCTTCTGTAGTAGGATCTGATGATTTTTGAATTTCCTCATATTCTGTTGTTATGCCTCACTTTTCATCTCAGATTTTGTTGCTTTTGATACTCACTGTGTGCCCTCTGGTTAGTCTGGCTAAACGTTTATCTATCTTGTTGATTTTTCAAAGAATCAGCTCCTGGTTTTGTTGATTCTTTATATAGTTCTTTTTGTTTCTCCTTGGTTGATTTCTGCCCTGAGTTTGAATATTTCCCGCTGTCTACTTCTCTTGGGTGTGTTTGCTTCTTTTTGTTCTAGAGCTTTTAGGTGTGCTGTCAACCTGCTAGTGTATGCTCTTTCCAGTTTCATTTTGGAGCCACTCAGAGCTATGAGTTTCCCTCTTAACACTGCTTTCATCGTGTCCCGTAAGTTTGGATATGTTGTGCCTTCATTTTCATTAAATTCTGAAAATGCTTTAATTTTTTCTTTATTTCTTCCTTGACCAAGTTATCATTGAGAAGAGGTTGTTCAACCTCCATGCATATGTGGGCTTTCTGTTGTTTTTGTTACTATTGAAGACCATCCGTAGTCCATGGTGATCTGATAGGATGCATGGGATTATTTTAATTGTCCTGTGTCTGTTGAGGCCTGTTTTTCAACTGTTTACATGGTCAATTTTGGTTCTCAAAAATGTATATTCTTTTGTTTTAGGATAAAATATTCTATAGGTATCTATTAAATCCATTTGCTTTATAACTTCTGTTAGTTTCTCTGTCTTTTTCAGTTTCTGTTTCCATGATCTGTCCATTTATTAGAGTAGGGTGTTGAAGTCTCCCACTATTATTGTATGCAGTGTGATATATGCTTTGAGCTTTAGTAAGGTTTCTCTTATGAATGTAGATGCCCTTGCATTTGGAGTGTAGATTTCAGAATTGAGAGTTCATCTTGGTGGATTTTTTCTTTGATGAATATGAAGTGTCCTTCCTTATTGTTTTTGATAACTTTTGGTAGAAAGTCTATTTTATTTAATATTAGAATGGCTAATCTAACTTGTTTCTTGGAACCATTTGCTTGGGAATTTTTTCCCAGTCTTATTCTGAGGTAGTGTTTGTCTCTGTCACTGAGGTGTATTTCCTATATGCAACAAAATGCTTGTTCCTCTTTAGGTATCCAGTCTGTTAGTTTATGCCCTTTTATTGGGGGAATTGAATCCATTCATGTTGAGATGATATTAGGAACCAATGATTGTTTTTTCCTGTTACTTTTGTTGTTAGAGTTGGAATTATGTTTCTGTGGTTTTCTTCTTTTGGGTTACTTGAAAGATTTATTTCTTGCTTTTTGTAGTGTGTAGTTTCCCCCTTGCGTTGGAGTTTTCTATCTATTTTCCTTTGTAGGGCTGAATTTGAGGAAAGATACTGTGTAAATTTTGTCATGGAATGTCTTGGTTTCTCCATCTATATTAATTGAGAGTTTTGCTGGATATAGTAGCCTGGGCTGGCATTTGTGTTCTCTTAGGGTCTGTATGACATCTCCCCAGGATCTTCTGGCTTTCATAGTTTCTGGTGAGAAGTCTGGTGTAATTCTGATAGGTCTGCCTTTATATGTTACTTGACTTTCTTCCCTTACTGCTTCTAATATTCTTTCTTTGTTTTGTGCATTTGGTATTTTGACTATTATGTGACAGGAGGAAATTCTTTCCTGGTCAAATCTTTTTGGACTTCTGTAGGCATTTGTTTCTTTAGGTTAGGGAAGTTTTCTTGTATAGTTTTGTTGAAGATATTTACTGGCCTTTTAAGTTGCAAATCTTCATTCTCTTCTATACCTATTATACTTAGGTTTTCTTCTCATTGTGTCCTGCATTTCCTGGATGTTTTGGGTTAGGAACTTTTTCCGTTTTACATTTTCGTTGAAGGTTGTGTCAGTGTTTTCTATGATATCTTCTGCCCTGGGATTCTCTCTTCTATCTCTTCTATTCTGTTGGTAATATTTGTGTCTATTACTCCTGATCTCTTTTCCTCTGTTTTCTATTTTCACAGTTGTCTCCCTTTGTCAGTTCTTTATTGTTTCTATATCCATTTTTAGATCCTGGATGGTTTGTTCAGTTCCTTAACCTGTTTGTTTGATTTTTGTGTTTCCTCTGTAAGGGCTTCTAACTGTTTACCTGTATTGTCCTGCATTTCTTTAAGGGAATTATTTATGTCTTTTTTAAGTCCTCTAATATCATCATGAGTTATGATCCAAATCTTGCTTTTCTGGTGTTTTGGTGTATTTAGGGCTTGTCGTGGTCAGGGATCTGGGTTCTGTTGATACCAAGCGGCCTTGGTTTCTGTTGCTTAGGTTTTTGCCCTTGCCTCGCCATCTGCTTATCTTTGTTGTTATCTGGTCTTGCTGTCTCCGACAGTGGCTTGACCCTCCTGCAAGCATGTGTGTCAGCACTACTTGGAGATCAGCTCTCTCCCAGTGGTATGTGAGCTGAGGCACAGAGTCAGCTCAGGGTGCCGACAGAAACTGGAAGGATCCTTTCCCAGACGGCACTGTTCTGAGAGCGCTGGATGGGTACCTCAGAAGATAAGTGTTCATCTTACCTGTGCTCTCAGGTGCGTCAGCACTCCTGCAAGACTAGCTTTCTCCCAGCACGATCTGGGTACAGAGAGGTGTGGCACAGGGTCAACTCCATGCCCAGGCAGAAACTGGAAGGGTCCTGTCTCAGACTGCTCCTTGGTTCTTGTGTCCAGAGGGCTCCATGAGGGTTCCTCTTTGACCAGAAATGTGAGCAGAAATGGTGGTGTCACCTGTGCTCTTGGTTGTGTCATCACTTCTGGAAGACCAGCTCTCTCCCCCCAGGATCTGGGTACAGAAATCTGTGGTATAGGGTCAGTTCACGGCACAGGCAGAAGCCAGAAAGCATATATATATATATATATATATTTTGCAGCCAGAAATGAAACTTATTCAGAGAAAGAGAGGAAAAATATGTTCAGAGGAAAATTAAAGAGGCTGACAACAAATTAAATATAGTCAGTCAGAACATTTTTGTCCAGTGCAAGGGGCTTCATGAGTTCTGATTCCTGTTGTTTTTTCTTTTCCTAAACATGCATTCATAGGAATAGTTTGCATTTTCTGGCTGGCCTGGCATACACTCCAGTCTCTACCCACACTATTCCTGGCCTGGAGCTGCAGCTCCTCTCACAGTGCCTCCACTGACCATTCCATCACAGAATCTTAGTATTTCATATTAAATGAGTTCTTGTGAAGTGAAGCGAAGGTGGACCAAGTTCCTGAGAATTAATTAAAATGTCAGTATTTGAGATAGAACCTAAGGCCTTGTGATATTGGTTCTTAGTCATTTTGAGGCAAGGTGAGGTCTCACAATGAAACCTTGGCTAGCCTTGAATTTAGGATTTTCCAGATTAGTCGCTTGGGGTAATAGAGGCCAGGACCTTGTACATTCTAGGAAATGGCTCTGCCACCAATCACATCTGTGTCTGTCTTAAGAAATGGTTTAAGGTTATTATCTTACTCTGTAAATTGTTCAATAATCTCATTTCTTGTAGATTGGAACTTTTTCCTGAACAACCCATGGTCAGAGGGAGCTATTTAAGTCACCAATTTTCTCTTCAGATAATGCTTGTAACTTGCTCAGTGCAGGGTAATCCATATGTTAAACATATTGATGACCAATTATTATTATAAACATGGTAGATTAAAATGTATTTTCTACTAACAAACGAGCGTTGGGCATACTCTTCACAAGTGTATCCGTATCCATGTATCTCTCCCTGATTGGGTGTAAGTGTCCACACAGGATTAAGTGTGTACTATGGGAGGTCAGGAAGAGTGAGCAGCTGGAGCATGGTGTGGATCAGGGCATAGAACTTCAGTGACACAAGAGGTAAGATCTGGACCTATGCCATGCACTGTGTCTATTGACCACGAGACTGCACTGAACGTGGAAAAATCTGTTAAGCAGGTAACTGATGCTTACCGTGCCAACTTTCTCTTTAGAAAGCTACATGAGACAACAGCAGCAGAACCCTATGGCCACCATCCCAACGTTCCTCCTTCCTCTGAAATTCTGCATCTGGAGCAGAGCTTTCAAAGTTCTATTCCCCTTCCCTTCAGCATCTGTGTTGGACTATGGACTGCTGTGCTTGGAGAGACACAGAAACAGGACCTACAAGCCAGAAAACATGGGTTCCTGATCCAGCCCAGCACTGTGTGCTCCTGACTAAATATTACTGCTTAATCTTCTGCTAACTCCACCTCCTCAGTATAAAAGGGAACAGTGTGGGCTGAATCCACCAATGCAGCAAAACACTCTGGGAATAAGCAATTTGCAACAGTAACTCTGTCGTCGGGCTTTGAGGGAGAAAATGCCAAGTGGGAGAAAGAGACCTTGCAGTCATTTCAGTATGCAAAACTCAGTGGGCGCAACCTTAGAAATTGCTGTCCTATCTCAGTAGCAGGTATAATGCCATAGGCTTTCTACTGCAGAAAGCCCTTTTTTTTAAAATTAAAAATTTCATGTTCTTAAAATTTAAGACTTTACTTAAATTTACTTTAAAGACTTCACTTTTTATTATATTTAAATTATTTTATCTTATGAATTTGTTTTTTTACTATAGATAATGTCATTATTGTACTGTTATTATAACATCTATGTAGGAAGCTAAAAAATTCTAGAACTTTTCACTAAGATGTTGCCATATTCAGATACAGAATTGTACACATGCTCCTTTGGTAACTTCCTAGGCCAGTGACATTTCCTCCTGTTGTTAGGATAATACATTGTTGTTGTTTAGTGATATAGCTTATGATGGTTCTTAACACCTAGAACAGATTTTTTTATATTTTTCTTTGATTTACATGGATTTCCTTGCATATTTGCATCTTTTCAATTTTAAAAAATAACTTGTTCACATTCTGGTTACAGTTGAAAATTTTGATTCAAATCATTTTTGAACATTTTATTTTTTTTGAAAAATTTATCACTGTATACAATTATCTTTATGAAATCTACTTCCCATTTCTCCTGGACAATCTCTTAATTCATTTCTCTCACAACTTCATGTTCTCTCTATTTCCCCCTTTTATTTCATAATCCACCAGGTCCAATTAGTGCCACTTATATTGGTATTCTGACTGATCTTGTTGGCTTGAACTTACTTAAGTCTTATGCAGGTATCCACAGTGAGAGTGAGTTCATGAGTACAAGATTTTGTAAGCTAAACGTTTGACTTAGAATGTAAGCCAAATAGAATAGAAAATTCCTTAAAGGTTCTGGAATTACAGTGGAAACAATAAAATAGACTTGGTTAAATATTAAAAAATAATGATTTCAGGGTCATAGGTAGGAGAATGTTTGGTGTAAGAGAGATGTCATGGCAACTCATTCATAATGCCACGAATGACAGATGATATCTAAACTTTGCCCATAAGTCTGCAGCTCATGATATTCCATATCAGGAGACATTTTTATTTTTTTAAAAATACAACCACATAGCATGTTTATTTTCCTCATATTTATTTCCATCATTATCCATAATTTAGCTAATAGAAGGTATATGGAAAGATAAGACTTAATATGAATTACACAATCACCTTGGTTGCTAACTGGCCCTTAGACTATAATCCCAGACAAAAGCTGTCTACAAGGCTTCAAGGAAATCTTAGAGTCATAATGAACTGCGTAATCTTGTTCTGAACATTTCTGAAGTCATAAGGATAAAAAGATGAAGGCTTTGCTTTGCACTTGGCCCTTGAACATTTTGAGCCATTTGCCCCATGGCCATTTCTACAATTGTATTTGCTATGAAACAGTGAAACATGATGTCAGTCTAGACTGTTTAAATCATATTATGTGTATATGTATAAAGTATTTCCTTTGCTTACCATCTGCATGCATGCATGTGTGGATTTACATCCATGTGACTATGGATGTCAGGGAATAGTTTTAAGTCAGTTCTCTGCTTCTGCCATGTGAGGCCCAGAACTTGAACACAGGCCATCAGGATTGGCAGAAAGCACCTTTATGCACCAAGGAAAGGAAGAGATGAAACTGGGTTGTGGCAAAAGGAAAGACAAGAAATGATAGGGACAGGTGTTGTGTTACTTGGTGGGAAGTATCAGAAGAAACCCTCTACAGACAACCTAACTTAAAACCTTAGAGATGAAAAGTTGTTTCATACACCTAAAATAAAAAAAATATTTATTTAGTTAAAGTTAGAATTTACTTTGAGAAAACATTTGCTCAGAAGGAATTTAAAAGTAAATTTCTTTTGAATTTAAGGACACACCCCAACCAACAACCTATTTGTAATTGATAGTTGCTGAGAGATTTGGGGGTTATTTCTTTGTTTTGTTTTGAGAGGGAGCACATGAAGTTGGGTGGGTTGGGAACTAAGGAGGATCTGTGAGGACTTGTGGGAGGAGAAAGACTATGATGAAAATATATTCTATGAAAATTAAGAAAAATTAAAAGTATAATGAAAAATCTAATATATAATTAATTAAGCAAAGAAACTTGATATCAAAGAGAAAGCCAGAGTAAAGTACACGTGGAAAGCCTGTGTGTACCAGCGGAGAACCGTTGTGGGTTGGGGAAGAAATGCTAGCTCTGTTATCTCTTCCGTCCAGGCAGATGCATGGCTAAAAATCATCTTGATAATAGTACCCAGCCTCAAAGGAAGTCATTTGATCATATTCTCTGATACTCACTGTCTTGGCGATCTAGAACTACTTGGCTGCAGGGAACTGGCTTATGAGTACAGAATGTGCTCAGTATCTCAGAAAGGAGGAAGATAAAGCTGTTGATGAACATTGAGCCATGAAATAATTGGGAGTCATAAGACACCTTTCAGTGCCCTATTAGTATCTTGTAAAGTGCTGTTGGAATTTCTCACAACACAGCATATGCCCAAACACAGAAAGATACTGTCCAAATCTTAAGTAGCTCATCTTTTTGTTGTTGTTGTTGGGCATAACCCTTCATATATTATTAGGAAATATCACAAAAGGCCATTATGTTTATTCAAGACTTCCCCTGTAGATACATGTGGTTTTGTGAAGGTTGGGTAGAGAACCAATCATTTTAAGGCTAGGCTCAAATATCGCCTTCCCTGAGAATTCCTTCTCTGAGCTCTACGCAAGCTCTATCAGTCAGTGTTGTAACCTGCATCATGTTTCAGAAACCTCCGGCCTTTTACCTTCTGGGTAATCATTTTTCTTTGTTCATACCTGCAAGGTTGTAGGCTAGATAAGTCTGAGATCAGGCCTTCAATAGTGCTTGCTTCATGTTATGATCAGTTGCTAGCAAGAAGTATCAATTCCTTTCTGTATAAATGAAGAAGAAGATGGGGCTTATTTCTTAATTCTTAGAGTGCATTTGTTAGATGTACTGATTCCCAAAGCATCAGTACAGTGGAAAGAAGGAACAGTAGTATTTTGATATGAAAAGTTTGTCAGTATGTACATTAAAATCCCCCCTATCTCTCTCTCTCTCTCTCTCTCTCTCTCTATATATATATATATATATATATATATATCTTTTTGAGACATTTTATTATATCTCAGAAAATAACTGAGGTGATTTATGGTTCTATGCATAGTATCTTGCAGTTGGGCAAAACCATTTATAGAATTAAACTGAAATTTAATCATTTAATCAAGGGAGACCTGTGAGTCCCTCTTGTTCGTTGTGCTCTCAGGAAGTTAGTTATGGTATAGTCAAGGGAGCACTTTGGGCAGATCTATTGCTCAGCTTCCACAATTCAGACTTGCTCAGACCATTTCTCGTCACGACATTCACACCCCTCCACATTTTCCTTGTCTTGTTCTTACAAGAGTGCAGCAGTTGCCATAGAAATGTTCAGATAAAGTATATTTTGTAATTCAAATAGTACATTGAATAATTTCCGTGGCATGGTTCACAGCAGTTAGAACTCTGATGGTCCTTTTTTCAAGATCATTTGCTGCAGATAGAAAATACTATCCAGAAGAGAAGAAGAGAAAATGAGAAAGGAGTGAGGAGAGGGAGAGGGAAAGGAAGAGGAAGGAGTGGAAAAGGGAGAGGGAGACGGAGAGGGAGGGGGAAGAGAGAGAATGTAAAGTCAGAAATACACACAGTTCAGCTTTGATCCCACACATGAAGCCAAATTGATGAGCTCATGGTATAGGTATAGTAAACGAAGCTGCCGAAAAGCACCCTTGTTTTTTCTTCTCTCTTTCATCTTCTCAGTGCCTAGATGCTTCAGTGTTAAGTTCCATAAACCCCACATCTTGGGCAGAATTATGCTCTAAAATGTTCATGTTTCCCATCTCATCCTGCTCTTTATTCAATAGATGTCTCAGTTTTGCATTACTTTCCATTATAGCAAGAGAAAAGAACCACTGATATCCATCAGCCTGGAGACTTATCTGACAAGTAGGTTCTGCATGAAGATAATCATTGGTATTCAGAGTCAACCCATCTTAACTGCCCATTCAGAGCACACCACGTTTCCGTGTAACAGTATCTTTTATTCCTGGATAGTCCAATTAATGAAAAAAAATGGACACAGAAAATAAGAGCAGAGCAGATCTTGCTCTCCCAAACCCACAAGAATCCCCCAGGTAAGCAAAGACTATTATTTTTTTTATTAAAGTTATTTATCAAGACACAGAATTCACAGTGCTGGGCAGGCAGATGCCAATTCATAGATTTATTTACAGAATCCAGAAGATTACTTAAATTTCTTAATGTATTACTCTCTCAGAGGATGGGAACAAGGTTTTTACTTGATTTGAAAACTGGAAATACCAGATTTTCTAACATTAGAGGCGTGTGGTTTGGGGTATGAGACAGGGAGTTTGAACATAGAGATCTCTTGCCTCCATATCTTATGTGTGTTTTAGGACTCACAGGATTTACAAAATGATCTTGATCCTGGTTGACCCTTGTGATGCTTAGGCCATGGAATCCTGCACCCAAGATTAAAATAGAAATGGAGACTAAGCTAGCCCCTCAAAGCCGTCCTCTGTGTATGAAGTTGTATGCATTGACACAACACATGTAGAAACATTTCTATGCTAAATCTCTTTGAGGCTGACAGACAGGCATATTATAGATAGAGGTTTTGAGGAAGGAACTTATGGAAACCCTGGATAAATAAGAGCATGCAGCATTGTTCTATTATGGTGCATGCAAACACTTGGATAATATTCAATGTTGATGGTTGGTTGCTTTGACTCTCAGAGACTTTTTCTCAGGTACTACACTAAAGAGTTCAACTGCAGGATTCTTTTGAGGAACAGCTAACACACAATGCTCCAGTTTCTGACAGGTAACAAAATAACGCAAGGAATTAGAAGATTTTTGATTTTTATAAATTTCAGCTCACCTGACATTGAACTCTTGGAAGCATCCCCTCCTGCAAAAGCTCTACCAGAGAAGCCAGCCTCACCCCCACCACAGCAGACATGGCAGTCATTTTTGAAGAAAGAGTTGGAGTTCCTGGGCGTGAGTGCATAGCCTTTATTCTTAACTCAAAATGCAGACTGACTCTAGGAAAGAATATTTAGTTATATTAATATTTTCTCTCATGGGCTGATGGAGTTCTATAGCATTCTTGATAGGTGAGGAGTTGATGGTATTATTTGCACACTCTGGGAAGAGAAAAGCATTTTCTCATAAAGACTTTAGGTTACCAGGTCATGAGTGGAAAGCAGGGAAGAAGGATACAAAATGTCTGCTGTTAATTAGATAGAAGGAATAATTATGCATGTCTACCATAACTATCTAAATAAAGATGTGTGTGATGTGTATTGATAATATATGCACTAGTGTCTACTAGTCATGGTTCAGGATATATAGTGAATAGAAGACAGTGGAAAAATCTCACAACTGGATCAATCCAAGTAAAGTCTATTATACTAAAGAGATTTCTCATATTCATTCTTATTTACAGAGAAATTGGTACAATCTTGAAAAAATATATCCTAACTTTATAAAATTCATGTTTCCACAGGTAACACAAGTTCTGGTTGGTTTGATATGCCTTTGTTTTGGAACAATTGTCTGCTCCACACTCCATTTTCCAGACTTTGACGACGAAGTGCTTTTATTATATAGAGCAGGCTACCCATTCTGGGGTGCAGTGCTGGTAAGAACATATCTGAAATTGTTTCTGAAATGATGCTAACCAGAGATTTTATTTTAATCAAAGACAACTAATTTCCTTTTAATCAAGTGCTTATCTCTAGCCTTTCAATAATGTCTACAGTTCTTCATTTATATGCACATAGCATCTATAAATGTAGTTTCCAAAGCACTCTCTACATATACTCATTAACAAGAACAAATACACTCACCACAGTTAACTATGGTTTAACCCATTACCATACTTTTATTGACTGAAAACCTTGAGACTGTACAAAATGTAAAAGAATAAATACATTAATATTGAAGAAGTTAAATGATTTGCCAAGACTTAAATTCAGGAAAATACCCTTAACACTAACTATTAATAAAATTATCATTAATAAAAACTAAGACTGGAGAGAGGCCTTAGTAGTTAAGGGTGCTTGCTGCCCTTTCACAGGATGTGAGTTCAATTCTCAGTACCATGTCATGTATTTGTGACTGCCTGTAACTCTAGCTCAAGGGGATAAGAACTCTCTTCTGGCCTTCTTGGGAATACATTGGCATATACGTACACAGGCATATACACATACTTGAACATAATGTTTTTAAAAATCTTAAAAATACAATAGCATAAAAAGTTATCTTTAAGAAGAGAGGGGAGAGATATATTGTTCAGATGAAAACAAAGTTAACAATATTGGATGGATACAATTCCTTTAAAACATTCTACTGTCTGGAAAGCAAGTGACTGAATGAGATCACAAGGCCATATAACTTTATATATCTGAAGTACACATACAATAAATAGGGTATTCTAAGTATAGATGGTATAGGACTTGATAAAATTTGACTCATATATATGTATGTATTACTATATGAAACATTAGCTTATATGTAACCCTCAATATAACAAGCCTATTCATGATTTTGTAAGTTACATTTGTTTCCTTACAACTCTTCTTGTCTCTCTCTGTTACCAGACTTCTCATTTTGAAACAATCACTATAACTAAGAATTAGTTTTCAGTTTTTAGAGCATTGTAGAAATAGAATTGTGTGCTACAATGTTTTATATGCCTACTTTTCTTCATTTCACATCATCATTGTGTATTATCTTTTTATCAATAGTTCAGTTAGAAAGATGTATTCAAATCTAAGGAATCCATCGCATTGGTATGTAGATATTCTTGACCATCTACCACATTTTCTTGAACTTTCTATTTTTCTCAAGCATTTCATTTTAAAAGTCATTTATTTTCTCTCTGTATGCATGTGTTTGTATGTGTATGTTTGTCTCTGTCTCTCTGTCTCTGTCTCTCCATCTGTCTCTGTCTCTGTCTCTGTCTCTGTCTCTGTCTCTCTCTCTCTCTCTGTGTGTATGTGCGCGCTCGCACACGCGTGCCAGTGCCACAGTGCTCGTGTGGAGGTCAGAGAAAAACAGTAGGTTGGTTAGGTCTTTCTTGCTACTTTGTGAGATCAAGGAACTGAACTCCGGTTCTGTTACAAGCACTTCTACCCGCTGGGGCATCTCATAGATTTGTGACTCAGAGCACAAATCTCAATTTCTTAGATGGTGGTCTGACTTTGAGGTCTCGAGTTTTACTATTTGCAAGTGTACATTTTCATAGTTAACTATATGACCATGTGCTGCATATCAAACCCATAGCTATAGAAGGCTGACCTGCAGGAGCTGACAGTGTAAGAGAGGACATATGAAACAAGCATTACGATAAATGAGACCACCGTTACAGTTGTACAGCAATCCTAGCTCTTGCTACCTTCCCAGTAGGTATCCAAGTCAACATCATAGAGGAGTCAGGTAAGAAGCGAAGAGCCCCAATCATCTAAGACCAAATGAGTAGGAGCCTGTGTGCTTCTTTTTGTCTTTCTCACTATGTAGCTCAGGCTGTCCTCATCCTTACAAGCTTCCTGCCTCAGACTCCTGAGAGCCGGAATCGCAGGCACGTGCTACCACACAGCTCAGAACCTGTATTTTATCAAGACTTTCACATGGTTTGTATAAGGAATTGATTTTGAGAAGCATATTACTGGAGATAATAAATAATGGTCTCATGGCAGATTTTAGTGGATAGCCTTCTAGAACACTTAAAACTTGTATTTTGTGGATAGGCAAAGAAATACACCGAAGAACAGAGACTCACTTTGATCTCTCCTGTTTCTTTTTGGACAGTTTGTTTTGTCTGGATTTTTGTCAATTATGTCTGAAAGGAAAAACACACTGTATCTGGTGAGTTGAACTCGTTATTCATTCTTCCAAGGTAAGAAAAGTAGAATTTTGGAGCTGTTAAGACACACCACTATCAAGGACATTATAGAGAGTGTAGCTGTGTGTCTTTTCTCAATCCCTTTGTGCTGGAAAGTATTTTGCAGGATGAGGTGGATAAAATCATTAGAAACATAAATTGTGTGACTTAATAAACAGTGAAATTTGATTACCTTGACACCGTTTAAAGGGACCCACAAAGGTATTGTCCTTGTATGTATTTATAGTCTGATGTTTAGTTATGCCAACCAAGAAGACGAGAATAGACTAAAAATGCTTGAATCTGGTTTTTTTTTTTTTTTTTCGTTCGTTTGTTTTAATCCTGGGCATTGAACCTCTGGTCTTCTGCAATGTCTCACTCTGTGTTCCCTGCTGACTACATCCCCAGCCCTCATGCTTTTCTTGAATGCATCTCAGAGGGGAACAGATGCTTATCAGATGATGAGTACATTTGTGAGAGTTCCCTATTTAACTGGGCTTTTGAACCAGTTTCGAGTTACTATAGAGGACCAGCTCTGCAAGACAGATAAGTGGATCAGCTGCTGCCACAAGGCTGAATGTTCTATGCCCTCAGGTGAGAGGCAGCCTGGGAGCAAACATTGTCAGCAGCATCGCTGCAGGCTTGGGGATCGCCATACTGATTCTCAATCTGAGCAACAACTCCGCTTATATGAACTACTGCAAGGATATAACCGAAGACAATGGTTGCTTCGTGACTTCTTTCATCACAGTATGTGTTTCTTGTAAAAATACTAACTCTCTGGGCCCTGTCCTAAGTATGAAAACCCTTCCTTTTCCATAGACTCAGTCCTCCCTTTGGAATCTCCACCTTATAAAATAGAGTTCTGTACTAAGGGACTGATGGGCTTACTCCTATTCCTGGCCACATTTCTTAAGCTTGGAGTCAACTCCTCCAATCAGTCACCTCCTGGTTTCCCATTTATGTGTCAGTTCATGACATCTGTTCTTGAGCTCCTGAGAAAGGGGGCGTGTCTCTAAGGGGCGGGATTGGAGGGTGTATCAGTCTGTGACTTTTGCCTTTTGCTTGGCTGTTGTTTGACAGGAACTGGTGTTGATGTTGCTGTTTCTCACCATCCTGGCCTTTTGTAGTGCCGTGCTGCTCATTATCTATAGGATTGGACAAGAGTTCGAGCGTAGTAAGGTCAGTAGGAAATCTTGACTAGCGTGCTGAAGAGTTTGTGCTTTATTCTTTTAAAACATGCCCCTAGTCTTCTGAAATTATTTCCTAGAAAACTATTTCTCAAAAACTGGCTTTTGTATCTCACACTGGAGATCTTATTTTATACACTGAAATGGCGCCAGATCACAGCACAGTCCCGCGAGGTTAGGCGAATGGAACTGTTTTCGTTGTAGAAATGGTGGGTGCTTCGGAGCAGTTGCCTGTGAGAAGTGAATTATCAGCGGTGTGTGATGGAAACGTTCAGCTGTTGGGTTTTACTTTTTTGTCACCAAGGGGCTTGTTATATTTCTTCCTGCTCTTTCCCTTTCTCTTTTTCCAAATATATATTTTTTCTTTCCTCTCTTTACTTCATTTTCAGCTCCTGCTGTACACAAACTTATTATATTCTTCGTGAGAACTTCCGATTCTCAGCCACTGTTACTAACTCAAATCTGACAAATGGAAACTACAACTCTCTATGTCCACTTTTAGACACAGCCCAGTCATTACACTTCTTAGTGACCACTGTCCTCAGTCAGAAGGGAAACCGACATTTCAGATACGGAGTAATCTCAGTAACTTGTCGCTTACATTTCTTTTAGCCCCCATTGTCCAGCCCATCTCATCTGGTTTCTGGATATTAAGGGTACAAACATTTGAGTGTCACGAGAGGAAAGGTGAAATTCAAGAAGAAAGAAGGGATACGTATGTGACAAGCCTCCCAGAAATGCAAAGTTCTAGATAATTAATACGGGATGCTTTTTGTCTTTATCAGGTCCCCGATGACCGTCTCTATGAAGAATTACATGTGTATTCACCAATTTACAGTGCGTTGGAAGACACGAGGGAAGCATCCGCACCAGTGGTTTCATAAGAATCAAGGGGCCAGGACAATCTGATTCCAGTATAGTCTTGAGAGTCGATCTTTTTGCAACATTATGGCAACATTTCTGTTTCCTCCGCATTCCATCAGCTTTTCAATTGGATTGTTCTGTAGACACCACTGTTTTAGTTATGATGCCTCTGGTCTTTAATTATCTCCCTTTTTGTGGATATCGTTCATTCCAGTTTTCTTGTTTTGTGTCACAGTCTCACATACAACCTTTCTGGAAAGTCATCAAGAACAAGCTAGCTTTTATTGTATGTCTACTTTCATGAACAAAAGGAAGGAGTTATTTTGAGAGTTTAACTAAACTTAGATAATCAGGTAATACTTGGCTCTTAGTTCATTTTATAATTCTCAACAGCAATAGTTGTGCATGATATATGCCCACCATATCAAGCCTTCTGTATATATTTAATATAATATTTACTTTTCTATGTAGGTAGATTTTCCACCCTCAATAATAATGGGTTTTTCAGAGACATAAAGCTTTATGAAAAGACACATATTATCTAATTCATGAGTACATTCACTTGCACAGTTGTTGCTCAGTGATGTTTATCACTTGGTGGGTAGTAGGTAACAGAGAACATTATTAAATCATTCAGTGTAGTGAGATGGATAGGTAAAATCAGGGACACTGTGAGTGTATACATCCTTTGGTAAGACACATGTGAAGAATGAAGAATAAACTGATGAAGACTTGAGCTGGAAGGTAGTCAATGGGAATGACAAGAAATGATTGTGTATAACACATGTAGATAAATAACTACCAACAATTGGTAGAGATCGCCATGTATGCTTAAGATCTCCCAGCACAAGGCCAGCCTCTGTTACATAGTGAGTTAGAGGCCAGCCTGGGCTACACAAGATCATACATCAAAGGACGAAAGAAGATGTTGGTTCAAACTGTTAACACACTAAAGGATAGTTAAACAAACAGGTTTGACTGATATATTGAATGCTTGAGGTTTTTTTTTTATTAGGTATCATTTTTATTAGCATTTCTGTAACAATCACCTACCATTCATTACAGAAATTATTAAAATAATCTGTCTGGCTCCTGTTTTTTTTATTTTTTATTTATTTTTTGACATTTATAGCCTTTATTTTGAGCAGTCATGAAATCATAGTATAATTGTAATATACATTTTGATTGACCAGAAATTGAAAAAAATCATTTAAAAATAGTCTTTTACTATTTCTTAAGTACAGTGTTTCTTTTTTTTTCCAGTCCATAGTACTTCGCCCTCTGGTTTTTTTTTTTTTTTTTTTGTTTTTGTTTTATTAACTTGAGTATTTCTTATTTACATTTCGAGTGTTATTCCCTTTCCCGGTTTCAGGCAAACATCCCCTAATCCCTCCCCTCCCTTCTTTATGGGTGTTCCTCCCATCATCCCCCATTGCCGCCTCCCCCAACAATCTAGGTCACTGGGGGTTCAGTCTTAGCAGGACCCAGGGCTTCCCCTTCCACTGGTGATCTTACTAGGATATTCATTGCTACCTATGAGGTCAGAGTCCAGGGTCAGTCCATGTATAGTCTTTAGGTAGTGGCTTAGTCCCTGGAAGCTCTAGTTGCTTGGCATTGTTGTTCATAAGGGGTCTCTAGCCAATTCAAGCTCTTCCAGTTCTTTCTCTGATTCCTTCAACGGGGGTCCTACTCTCAGTTCCGTGGTTTGCTGCTGGCATTCGCCTCTGTATTTGCTGTATTCTGGCTGTATCTCTCAGGAGAGATCTATACCCGGCTCCTGTCGCCTGCACTTCTTTGCTTCATCCATCTTGTCTAATTGGATGGCTGTATATGTATGGGCCACATGTGGGGCAGGCTCTGAATGGGTGTTCCTTCTGTGTCTGTTTTAATCTTTGCCTCTCTATTCCCTGCCAAGGGTATTCTTGTTCCCCTTTTAAAGAAGGAGTGAAGCATTCACATTTTGATCATCCGTCTTGAGTTTCATTTGTTCTAGGCATCTAGGGTAATTCAAGCATTTGGGCTAATAGCCACTTATCAATGAGTGCATACCATGTGTGTTTTTTCTGTGATTGGGTTACCTCACTCAGGATGATATTTTCCAGTTCCAACCATTTGCCTATGAATTTCATAAAGTCATTGTTTTTGATAGCTGAGTAATATTCCATTGTGTAGATGTACCACATTTTCTGTATCCATTCCTCTGTTGAAGGGCATCTGGGTTCTTTTCCAGCTTCTGACTATTATAAATAAGGTTGCTATGAACATAGTGGAGCACGTGTCTTTTTTATATGTTGGGGCATCTTGTGGGTATATGCCCAAGAGAGGTATACCTGGATCCTCAGGCAGTTCAATGTCCAATTTTCTGAGGAATCTCCAGACTGATTTCCAGAATGGTTGTACCAGTCTGCAATCCCACCAACAATGGAGGAGTGTTCCTCTTTCTCCGAATCCTCTCCAGCATCTGCTGTCACCTGAGTTTTTGATCTTTGCCATTCTCACTGGTGTGAGGTGAAATCTCAGGGTTGTTTTGATTTGCATTTGCTTATGACTAAAGATGTTGAACATTTCTTTAGGTGTTTCTCAGTCATTCGGCATTCCTCAGCTGTGAATTCTTTGTTTAGCTCTGAACCCCATTTTTTTGATTCTTTCTTTTTTTAATTTTTAATTAATTATTTATTTTTTTATTAACTTGAGTATTTCTTATATACATTTCGAATGTTATTCCCTTTCCCGGTTTCCAGGCAAACATCCCCCTAATCCCTCCCTCTCCCCTTCTTTATGGGTGTTCCCCTCCCCATCATCCCCCCATTGCCGCCCTCCCCCCCAACAATCTAGGTCACTGGGGGTTCAGTCTTAGCAGGACCCAGGGCTTCCACTTCCACTGGTGCTCTTACTAGGATATTTATTGCTACCTATGAGGTCAGAGTCCAGGGTCAGTCCATGTATAGTCTTTAGGTAGTGGCTTAGTCCCTGGAAGCTCTGGTTACTTGGCATTGTTGTACATATGGGGTCTCAAGCCCCTTCAAGCTCTTCCAGTTCTTTCTCTCATTCCTTCAACGGGGGTCCTATTCTCAGTTCAGTGGTTTGCTGCTGGCATTCGCCTCTGTATTTGCTGTATTCTGGCTGTGTCTCTCAGGAGCAATCTACATCTGGCTCCTATTGGCCTGCACTTCTTTGCTTAATCCATCTTGTCTAATTGGATGGCTGTATATGTATGGGCCACATGTGGGGCAGGCTCTGAGTGGGTGTCCCTTCAGTCTCTGCTTTAATCTTTGCCTCTCTCTTCCATGCCAAGGGTATTCTTGTTCCCCTTTTAAAGAAGGAGTGAAGCATTCACATTTTGATCATCCGTCTTGAGTTTCATTTGTTCTACGGATCTAGGGTAATTCAAGCATTTGGGCTAATAGCCACTTATCAATGAGTGCATACCATGTGCGTTTTTCTGTGATTGGGTTACCTCACTCAGGATGATATTTTCCAGTTCCATCCATTTGCCTATGAATTTCATAAAGTCATTGTTTTTGATAGCTGAGTAATATTCCATTGTGTAGATGTACCACATTTTCTGTATCCATTCCTCTGTTGAAGGGCATCTGGGTTCTTTCCAGCTTCTGACTATTATAAATAAGGCTGCGATGAACATAGTGGAGCACGTGTCTTTTTTATATGTTGGGGCATCTTGTGGGTATATGCCCAAGAGAGGTATAACTGGATCCTCAGGCAGTTCAATGTCCAATTTTCTGAGGAACCTCCAGACTGATTTCCAGAATGGTTGTCTCTATGAGCAGAGACAGGAAGGGCTGGGTATGAAGACCTGTGCTGTGGTTACCTGCTTCACAGATGCTTGCTCTCCTCTAGTGATGCCCTCAGTGCATGAGGCAGGCTGTTTCACAGAGGCTCATCTCTGGGTCAATTCTAGCTTTGACTTGCTTCATCTCTTTCTGAGGATTGCTAGAAAGACACTCTTGCATCCTTAGCTGTTTTAACTCAAGGTATTTTTCTTTTCCTTTAAGGTATGCTGAGATGAAACATCATCCTCAAATGTTCCAATTAAACCTCAAGGTTAGGCAGGTACAATTAACCTGGGCCTCAGGCCTGTGGCCTTCTTAAGCGTGTTACACCTCTTTCAGCTGTATTGATGGCCTCCAAGCTCATTCCCATCCCTTCTGGGTGCAGATTTTTGCTGATTGATTCTCTTTTCCAGAGGATGTAGATTTGCATCCATACCTTCAATCCATCTGCTTTTATTTTCTTTCCCTGGATTAAAATTTCTTGTATTTTCTTAAAAGCAAAGAGAAATGATCTTCTGTGTCTCATGAGGAAAAGCCTACAGAGATCTGTGAGTACATTTACTCTGGATCTCCTGGTCTCCACAACACTGTTTTTTTTTTTATATGATTCTTGTAGGGAAAGCCGACAGGGAATTGTGAGTTTTCTTTCTCTGGGTCTCTCAGTCTTTATTATGTCAAGTATCCTTTCACCCTTATTGTTTTTGGAGATGTGAGCTTTGGTCCTATGTGAATGGTCCTGAATAAACCTCTCCCCCTTTATTTTGATGGTTAGGTTAATGGTGTGTTTCCTGCAGACTTCATCCTCTAAGTGGTCCATGAACCAAGTAAAGATTGAACAATTGAGCTGAAAGACAGGTCAGAAGAAACCACAGTGTGTTGGTCACAGAAAAGCAAAACCAAGAAGGGAATATGAAGATTGCTCAAGAGAGAAGCTCTAAGGGAGCTTTATTTTTTGAGATTAATCCCCCTCCCTTTTAGATGTGAATTGCAAAGTGAGAGAACAGAATGTCACAGAGCTAACACTTAAAGAGATAAGGCTAAGGGTGGTGACATCGAGGCATAAAGTAAAAATGCCAAATAACCAAAATAAGAATACAAAACCCTCACATCTAAATACCATGTACCGAAGGAAGGTGGTCATAAGGAAGAGATGCAGAGCTTTAGGTCAGCCAGAGATGATAAAAATCAGTAAGTAGTTGGCTTCTAACTGTGAGAGGAAATTGCAGCAATCACTAGGAGTTTATCTGTCTTTTTAAAAGTTAACTAATTAATTAATTTATTAACATATCAAATGCTGCCTTACCTCCTGCTTCCCACTTCCAGAGTTCCTCCTCCCATCCTAACTTCCCTTTGCCTCTGAGTGGGGTACCTCCCTCATTATCCCTGACCCTAGTGCATCAAGTTAGGCACTCCTACTGAGACCAGACAAAGAAGCCCTCTACTGCGTATGTGCCGTATGTGCCGGGTCCATGGGCCAGCCCATGTAAGCTCTTTGGTTGGCATAGTCTTTTAGAGCTCCCAGGGGTTCAGGTTGGTTGATAGCATTGGTTTTCTTGTGAAGTTTCCATCCTCTTCAATCCTTCCCCTAACTCTTCCATAAGAGTCCTCAACCTTATCCAATGTTTGGTGTGGGTGTCTGCAACACTTTCAGTCAGCTGCTGGGTAGAGCATCTCAGAGAACAGCTATGCTGGGCTCCTATTTGCAAGAGAACATGGCATAGCAATAGTGCCAGGGATTGGTGCCCGCCCATAGGATGGGGATCAAGTTGAGCTGGTCACTAGTCTGCCATTCCTCCTATCTTTTCTTCATTTTTGTCCCTGCATTTCTTTTAAACCAGACCAACTTTGGTTTAAAAGTTTTATAGGTGGGTTGGTGTCCCCACCTCTCCATTGGGAGTCCTGTCTGGGCACTGGAGGTAGTCTCTTCAGGTTCCATAGCCCTCCTGTTGGGATTTTGGCTAAGGTCACTCCTATTGATTTCTGAGAGCTGCCCCCATCTCAGGTCTCTGGGACTTCCTAGAGATCCCCTGAACCCCTGGCAGCTGCATATTTCTATTCATTCTCATGGCCCTCTGGGTCTTTCTCCTGTCTCTCTTCATACCTGATCCTGCCCTCCCTATGCCCTTTCCTCTCCCCACTCCCACTTAGATCCCTCCCTCTGCCTTCCATGACTGTTTTGTTCCTCCTTCTAAGTGAAATTCAAACATCCTCCCTTGGGCCTTCCTTCTTCTTTAATTTCTTTGGGACTGTAGGTTGTATAGTGGGTATCCTGTACGTTATGGCTAATATCCACTTATCAGTGAGTACATACCATACATGTCCTTTTGGGTCTGAGTTACCTCACTCAGGATGATATTTTCTAGTTTCATCCATTTGCCTACCAAATTCATGATGTCCTCATTTTAAGAGTCTTCAACTTCTGTCCAATGTTTGGTGTGGGTGTCTGCATCACTTTCAGCTGAATAGTATTCCACTGTGTAAATGAACCACATTTTCTGTATCTATTCTTCGGTTGCAAGACATCTGGCCATGGAAGCATCTGAGTGCCCAGAGCAGCAGTGTCAGCAACAGGCAACATGCCTGCCCATGGCAAAGCTCATCCCCTTCCACCCCTCAAGAACAAATGTGTTTTCATTATGTGTACTTTTTTTTCTTTTCTCTCTCTCTTTTTTTCCCCTGACAAATCTTTCCTGGTTCATATGATTACCCACTATAAATTTCATCCTGAACATTAGCCAAACCATTAGGGGAACTACCAACCTGCTCATGCAGTCATTTAGTATGTGGTAGAATATGGAATGAAAAAGGTTATCTGACGTCAAAGGAAGAAAAAAAAACCCTGAGCATAAGGTAAGTTTTAGTTATGTTTTCTAAGTTCTTATTGCTGATCAATGTATCCCCTTCTTTCCTACCTATCAATCACTGCATTAAAAATGTAATCATAGAGAGGGACATTCAGGATGCCATGGGGCCTCACCAAGGAAGCATATGCCTGTCCCTAGAGACAATGGTCTCTAGCTGGCACGGAGAAGATTAGTGTGAAGAGAAGAAGATAAATGATGAGCGCTAACTTCAAGGTAGTCTTTCTTCCATGTCTTTGTGAAAATGTCCTTCGATATTTGTAGAGTTGCATAATGTCTGTCCGACTTTTACATCTTGGGCTGTTTTTATTTATTCATTATAATGATGTCGAAGATAATTCTACTTCCTGTTTATTCTTTTTCAAATAACTGAAGTTTACTAAGCAAACAAAAGTTGAACATGAAGTCTCTTAGCAGTTCTGTTCAAAACAGCCAAAGGACAGGAGTGAGGCAAAGTTCACACATGGAAGAAAACATAAATAAGTTGTGGACTATCCTTAGAAAAGAGTATTGTTTGATCATAAATGAATGGTATTCTGACACATGCTACAATGCGAAAGCTTGAAAAATCATGCCAAGTAAAATCAGCTAGTATACAAATCAACATTTGCCCCTCTGTTTGTATAAAATTTCCACCACCAGAAAAGTTTAAAACACAGACTAGGTTAATGGTTTTCTCTTAGTGGATACTAGACAGCAGATACTAGAGGCAATGGCAGCTTGAGGAAATGGAGTTTCTTTTGGGAGTGAGGGAAATCTCTAGGAAGTAGGAGAAGGTAATGGTGACACAACATTATGTTATCTATTTTAAAATGGCTGTCTTATAATATGTGAATTTTAACTCCCTTAAAATAAAAAGTAAAGTTTGGAATATGTAGACAGATGGGGGTTTATTGGACTTGTGAAATTCTATGTAAAACTCTTTCACAGAGTTTGTTTTTTGTAGAAAGCTGTGCCACAGCTGGAAGTATTCACTGATAAAACCTAGCATTCAGGGACCCTCAGTCTCTTCACAAAGAAGAAACTCAAATCTGAAAACACAGAACAAATGTGGAATGGGCATGCTCAAGAAAATGCCCATCAAATGTCTGCTATGAGCAGATGACACCATCCCTGTTGAAACAGTGGAAGGGAAAGTGTCTGTATATGCGATACAGCCATTGTTGTAATAGCAATACAATAATAACCACAGTAAGTGTGCAGTCTCAAAGTATTCACCTTTGACTTCATAAGTCCTCATTCTACCACGTAAGAAACACTAATGCAGATTTTGAGCATCTTTTTATCTTGGAAATGCTTTCATGAAGATACCATATAACTATTAGAACACTTGCAAAGCATTTAATTTGCAGAAATTTTCTTTTTTTCATTTTTTCTGGTTTTTAATATTATAATTACCATATATCTTCTTGCCTTTTCTCACTACAAATTCTCCCATATATCCATTTGTTCTTTAAAATTTTTGGTTGCTTTTTTCATTAAATTCTTGTTTTTTAATAATTTTATTTTTCTTGGATATTTTATGTATTTACATTTCAAATGTTATTCCCTTTCCCCTCTCTTCCATACCCCTCCCCCTCCTCCTGATTCTAGGAGGATGCTTCCTTTCCCATCCACCCACTCCAACCTCAACTCCCTGGCATTACCCTACACTGGGGAAACGCCTTCACAAGACCAAGGGCTTTTCCTCCCATTGATACTGGGCAATGCCATCCTCTGCCACATATCCTCTGCCCATGGCTGGAGTCATGGGTCCCTCCATGTGTACTTATTGGTTGGTGGTTTAGTCCCTGGGAACTCTGGTGGGGTTTGGTTAGTTGATATTGTTGTTCTTTCTCTGGTGTTGCAAACTCCTTCAGCTCCTTCAGTCTTTTCTCTAACTCCTCCATTGGGGTCCCCTTGTTCAATCCAATAGTTAGCTGCATCCATCCTCATCTGTATCAGTAGGGCTCTGGCAGACACCATATCAGGCTCCTGTCAGCAAGCACTTCTTGGCATCAGCAATAATGACTGGGTTTGATGGCTGCATATGGGATGGATCACCAGGTGAGGCAGTCTCTGGATGACATTTTCTTCAGTCCCTGATCCACTCTTTGCCCCTGTATTTCCTCCCATGAGTATTTTGTTCTTCCTTCTAAGAAGGAAGGAAGCATCCACATTTCAGTCTTCCTTCTTCTTGGACTTTATATGATCTGCAAATTTTGTTCTTAGGTATTCCAAGCTTTTGGGCTAATACCCACTTATCAGTGAGTGCATACCATATGTGTTCTTTTATGACTAGGTTACCTCACTCAGGATGATATTTTCTAGTTCCATCCATTTGTCTAAGAATTTCATGTAGTCATTGTTTTTAATAGCTGAGTAGTACTCCATTGTATAGATGTACCACATTTTCTGTGTCCATTCTTTAGTTGAAGGACATCTGGGTTCTTTCCAGTTTCGGGTTATTATAAATAAGGCTGCTATGAACATAGTGGAGCATGTGTCCTTGTTATATGTTGGAGCATCTTTTGGGTATATGCCCAAGAGAGGTATAGCTGGGTCCTCAGGTAGTACTGTGTCCAATTTTCTGAGGAACTGCCAGACTGATTTCCAGAGTGGTTGTACCAGCTTGCAATCCCACCAACAATGGAAGAGTGTTCCTCTTTCTCCACATCCTCACCAGCATCTACCATCACCTGAGTTTTTGATCTTAGCCATTCTGACTGGTAGAATTTCAGGGTTGTTTTGATTTGCATTTCTCTGATGACCAAGGACGTTGAACATTTCTTTTTTTTTTTTTTTTGGATATTAGAAAATTAAACCTTTAATTACATAAGATGTTTTCAAGAATCACATACAGAGATTTCCCAGAGACGCTGGAGTTGGCAGTCGGCCACCGCAGCAGATCGATCCTACCATTTCAGCAAAGGCGCTGCTGTCCTCAGAGGTAGAACACGGGACCCGCGGTCGTGGCACATGGACGTCAGCTCTGTTGGCTAGCGGACTCACCCACGGTCAGCCCAAGCAGGTGCTTAGGCACGCAGCTCTGGGGAGCTGGTCTGGGTGCGCTGGCAGCTCTAGCCCTTCTATGTAGGAGAGGGACCTCTGTGAGGCCGGCTCATTTGTCTTCATTCCATTTCCCCATCCAGAACATTTCTTTAGGTGCTTCTCAGCCATCTGTTATTCCCAGTTGAGAATTCTTTGTTTAGCTCTGTGCCCCATTTTTTAATAGGATTATTTGATTCTTTGGAGTCTAACTTCTTTTTTTAAAGATTTATTTATTTTATTTATATGTTAGTACACTGTAGTTCTCTTCAGACACTTCAGAAGAGAGCATCCCATTACAGATGGTTGTGAGCCACCATGTGGGTGCTGGGATTTGAACTCAGGACCTCTGGAAGAGCAGTCAGTGCTCTTAACCGCTGAGCCATCTCTCCAGCCCAGAGTCTAACTTCTTGAGTTCTTTGTATGTATTAGATATTAGCCTTCTATCAGATGTAGGATTGAGAAAGACCTTTTCCCAATCTGTTGGTTGCTGTTTTGTCCTATTGACCATGTCCTTTGCCTTATAGAAGCTTTGCAATTTTATGAGGTCTCATTTGTTGATTCTTGATCTTTCTTAGAGCATAAGCCATTGGTGTTTTGTTCAGGAAAGTTTCCCCTGTGCCTATGTGTTCGAGGCTCTTCCCCCACTTTCTCTTCTATTAGTTTCAGTGTAACTGGTTTTATGTGGAGGTCTTTGATCCACTTGGACTTGAGCTTTGTACAAGTTAAGAATGGATCATGTGCATTCTTCCAGAACTTTTGGGGGAATCTCCATCCTTGACCTTTGTTGAAGTTATTTACTGGCCCTTTAAGTTGGAAATCTTCATTCTCTTCTATTCCTATTATTCTTATAGGCTTAGTCTTCTCATTGTGTCCTGGATTTCCCGAAGGTTTTGGGTTAGGAGCTTTTTGCTTTTTGAATTTTCTTTGACTATTGTGTCAATGTTTTCTATGGAATCTTCTGCCCCTGAGATTCTGTCTTCAATCTCTTGTATTCTGTTGGTAATGCTTGCATCTATGACTCCTGATCTCTTTCCTAAGTTTCCTGTCTCCAGGGTTGTCTCCCTCTGTGCTTTCTTTATTGTTTCTATTTCCATTTTAGATCTTGGAATGTTTTGTTAAATTCCTTCACCTGTTTGGTTGTGTTTTCCTATAATTCTTTAAGGGATTTTTGTGTTTCTTCTTTAAGGGCTTCTACTTGTTTACCCATGTAGTCCTGTATTTCTTTAAAGGAGTTCTTTATGTCCTTCTTAAAGTCCTCTATCATCATCATAAGATGTGATTTTTAAATCGTAATTTTGTTTTTCCAGTGTGTTGTGATATTCAGTATTTGCTGTGGTGGGAGAACTGGATTCTGATGATGCCAAATAGCCTTGGTTTCTGTTGCTTAGGTTTTTGCCCTTGCCTCTGGCCATCTGGTTCTCTCTGATGTGAGTTGGTCTTGTCTCTAACTGGAGCCTGTCTCTCCTATGGGACTGTGAGCCTGCGAGCCTGCGAGCCTGTGCTCTTTGGAGTGAGAGTGCTCCTGGCAGACTAGTTTTCCTTGGCAGGTTTTGGGTCTGAGAGATGTGTGGGACAGCCCCTCCTTTGGGCACTGATGCAGACCAGAAGGGTCTCCTGTCCTAGGCTGCCCTGTGGCTCCCACACCCCATGTGCTCCCGGGGTGTCTCTCCTTGGACAGCCAATGGGAAGAAAGTGGGGTCTCACCAGTGGGTTGTGGGCTTAGGAGGGAAAGTGCTCCTGGCAGACCAGCTTTCTGCAGGCAGGTTTTGTGTCCAAGAGCCCAGCTCTGGGGGCAGATGGAGACCGGCCTACTTCCTTTTTAGAAAAGGTGTCCTTGTAGATTATTCCAAAAGAGGAACTACAATGAAAAGCAGCGTTATCTCTACTGGCTCTTTTACTTTCTTAGTCATAACTCGATGAGATATATAATCTCATGTTTTTATATGATCTTTTTTGCTTTCCTCTTTTATTTCTCATTCATTCATAGTATAGGATATAAGTATGTCCCCTCATGTTCTAAAATATTCAATATTTAAGCACTATCATGTTACGATTAAGCATCTTTTCTGGTGGTATTCTTCCAATCAAGGGGAATTTCTTTTAGTGGGATCAATTGAGACTATTTTATCAGGGCTGGGAAGGCCTCGGGCAGTTAAGTGCCTATATCACATGCAGGCGGACTTGATTTCAGTTTTCCCAGAATCCATATAAAATATTCCCAGTGGCACATACCTGAAGCACAGAGCTGGAAAGGCAGAGATAGGAGGCTCTGTGGGAGTTTATTGTCCAGCCATTGTCATCAAATAGGTGAGCTTCAGATCTGGTGAGACAGCCTGCCTCAACATATAAGGTGTGTCAGTCAGTGTTGGTGGGTTGCACAGGGTGGATGATCTATCAAAGAAAGATACTCACTACAGGATGAATTCAGGCTTCTCTGCAGCAGGGGGAACAGCCTCTGAACCCCGAGAGTCCTCTTGAAGCCCTTTCTATGGTTACATAAAAGGCACCTTTACCAAGTCAATTTCTACAGACCCGAACTTCTTTTCTAACCTAGGGGTTATCTTGAAAGACTCATCACCTAAGCAGTTCTCAGCTATGGTTTGCCAGACTTGTCTCTGAACTAAGGTATGCAAAGGCTCTGAGAAATATTCAAACAATATCTCCATAAAATCTCAGATAACGATCACTGACAAAAGGCTACATTAAAGGTTAGGTGCCTTCACTCCAGAGACCTGTCAGGTACAAAAGCTCCACTAAAATTCTGTAACAAAGGTGGACAGTGATCAATGAAGTTGCTCCACATTGATCTCTGGCCTCTGCATTCACTCACACTTGCCTACTGCTGCACATGTGCACTCTCACGCAAATATGTATGCCCACAGAGAAGCAGGAGGAGGGCAAGGAGGAAAAGGAAAAGGGGAAGGAGGCGGTGCTTTTGATAGTTTGGGTCAAATTAGAAAATTCACAGTAGATTTATTAGGTAGGGTCTGTTTAATATCTTGAGGTATAAATAACAAAGAGTAACAGAGAAATTTGAGATGCACCCTAGGCTTGAGTTCATCCTTGGGGAAGGACAAATTTGGAATGAGTTTGTTTTCTGGAGAAAAGTGCTTTAACCACTTGAAAGAAGTTTGTAGTTTTATCCAGGCTGGAATGAATCTGCAGCGTAATAACAAATAATTCACAATCTTCTCAAGTGTAGATAGAAAGTGAGTGATCAGTACCATGGTGTCATTGTTGTGTAGTGAATGTTTGGGTCCAAGTTGTGGCAATGCTCTTCAGAGTGCTTGAAGTTTACAGGAAGAAAGAGCACATAGCCATGGGGGGCTGTCTGTGTCCAGTTATCCCAAAGATTGCCAATAGAGCACACAGCGGGTCATGTCGGTGAACACCTGCTTTTCTTGACCAGAAGGTATCTGCATTCCAAATGTGAGGATGCAGGCTTGGAATGAACATGCTGTGCGCCCGTGTCTGGTGCCAGAGATCACAGGCGTCCTCTTGCTGCTGCAGTAACTCATTTGCTCCCTCTACTGGGAAACTTAACACATTGTTCATTTTACAGGAAAACTGCTTAAAAGCCTTGTGTTATCACCAGGCACTTACAGAATCATCAACTAATAGGAAAAACATATGTTTTGCTTATTGTTCAATGCCCAGCACCAAAATCTATTCTTGCATCTGGAAAATAGTATAAATGATTAATATATTTTGGTTTATTAAACATTTTTTCTTAATAACGAGCATACAAAAGTCATGTCACAAGTACTACTTTCTACAATGATTTATTAAATTTCTTTATTTGGAGATTTTTGTATTGGAGATTGATTCTAGGGCCTTACACAGGGGAGGCAAACACTGTACTTTGAGTCGTATCTCCAGCCTTCATTTTAATTTTTATTTTGAACCAGGATCTCATTGAATTGTCCAGGCTGGTCTTATATTTTTTCTCTAGCCCAGGCAAGTTTTGAACTTGTGAGGCTTAAGCCTTCCAAATATCTAGTATTATAGTCATATACCATGAGGTCTATCTGCTGTGAGGACCTGTTAGTCATTTCTACTAGAAGATATGAATGTGGATATTATGTCTACAACTCATAATTTTAACATTTAGCAATAGGACTAAATTACTATTTTATGCTAAACTGTATTCCTTAGTGCATCCGTAACACATGCCAAGTGAAATCAGCCAGGCAGAGAAACTAACATTGTTTGAACATCACGTCCTTGTATGCAGAATCTAATGAAGCAAACTTGGAAGAGAGAGAGAAGTCAAGTTATGGTGGCCAAAAGTCCTTGGGATATGAAACGAAGAACTACTTGTCTTAGGAACATAGAGTTTCAGCAATATAAGATGAATAATGTTTAGAATCATATTGTATAGTCTGGTCATAATTTCCCAAGTAAATAAACTGTTAAAATTTTTAAATATCTCATTAAAATCAATTGACTAGAATGTAAAATTATTTATCCTCTTAAGTCATCCCAGAGATAACAAAACACAACTTATTCCAATATGTTCATAGTTATCATTTGCCAATCAAGATAACAGAAGAATGATACATTTTTCATTTAGAATGCACCAGATTTTCTTCAAAATTTAGCACGTATAAACTTGATTAAATCATTTTATTATGTAACAAAAATGAATTATTGGAACACAGTGAAAAGCTTCAGAGATGAGGCTGAGTTGAAAGCCATTCTAATCAGGAAAGATCACCCTAATGAGAGCATGTTTCTCATTTTCCTATTTTTCTTCCTTAAGAGGTCTAGAATTAATTAAATTTGCATGTCACTCTGATTCTAGCATCTTGGAAAAAAAAATCTCGGAAACCACAGAGTAAATCTCAGCCTAGTGACTGAATAAGTGAAATGTTTCCAGAAGGCAGGACTTCAGTGGTGTAGCAGAAAATATTTCCTCCTACAGTTATTGTTGAACAGACAGAAGCACCACATGAGGCTTTGCCGGTGACATAAGATTCATTTAACCTCCCATCCAAATCACCCAGAACTGTCAGTCACACAGAAGAGGCAGGGGAAACAATTCACTCATTCTTGTACGCCGTTTCCCTAAAGGCACCCTGACCAAAGATGAACACGAGGGCATGCTTCTCTGTTTTGGGTAGGCCTCTCTACAAAGGTATAGGATTGGTAATGCAAGGAATCATGTACGTGTGGCTGTAGCCAGGCTTCTAGATGCGTGTCCGAGGATGGTGGGGTGTGAGGGAGTCAATCACTAGATGGTAAATACAGTAACTGAGACCATGGAGCTAGATTCATCTCAGTTCCTTGGTTTTAGTTTCCTACTTTGCTTCTATATTTCTTAAGTAAGAGGAATAAATAAAAATTTCTCAGCATTTGACAGGCCTTCTTCTGCAGCCCCTAGAAGAGGAGAATTCAGCTAAAAGCAAGTCGAAAACTGTTGGCAATCAGGCACATCCATGGACAGCTAGAAGCGACTTCACAACAATTAGGCGTCCTTACAGCCAGCCCTGGACGGACCCAGCTTTGAGAGAAGTCAGCTCTAGAGGCCCAAGAGGCTACAGCTTCGTTCGTATGTCTGTCCCTTTGCACATGTGCCATAGCCCCTGTCGCATGTCTTTTTGTGCACCCATCACGGGCCCAATAAAAGCTTCTTTTTCCCTATCCCCCTCTCTTCTCTCCTCCCTCTCCCAGAAGCTGCCTCTGTTTCCCCTGCCCAGTAAACCTTCCCTGTGAGACCTGCTGCTTGGTGTGATTTGTTTGGGACTGCCGTTTACTTCTACTAAAAACTATCTAGCAGGCAGAAAACCTCTCTCCTTAGCAGGCATTAGATATTATTCTATTCAACCCCATAGTGTGTGTGTGTGTGTGTGTGTGTGTGTGTGTGTGTGTGTGTGTGTGTGTAGGTATGTATAATATTGTATAAGTATGTAGGTGTGTGTTGGTGTGTATAGGTGTATGTTTATGTATGTGTGTACAGGTATATATGTGAATTTAAGCATATGCATGTGTATGCACATGTGTGGCAGCCAGATGCCATCTTCAGTTGTTATTCCTCAGGAACTATTTATCTTGGTTTTTGATACAGGGTGACTTGCTAGGATCTTGAGCTTGCCAAGCAGGGTAGGTTGGTTGACTACTGAGAACTAAGTATCTACCAGTCTCTGCCTCTCCAGGGTTACAAGTACTCACAGCAATGCTTCCCTTTTTCATATGGGTCAAACCCGGGTCCCCAGTGCAAGTGTTTTACCAATGAAGCTTTCTTTCCAGCCCTGGATATCTTCGTGGGATTAGAAGCTGTTGATTTAGGGAATGTGGAGAATAGGCAAGGCCTTAAAAACAAAACAAAACAACACAAAACACAAAGCAAAACAAAACTAAACAAAACTTCAAACCAGTTTATTAAAAGATTCAGTAAAGTTTATGCTTTACTTCCTGGCAGAAGTATCCATGATTCGGGCTATATAGTTCTTAGTATAATTTCTGTTTTTCATAGGCTGTTGTTATTCTTCACCAAAAAGGGAAATACGGGTACATTGTGTGAAAACTGGGCTAGATCACTGGGCAGCCTGCGGCCAGATCCCGTATTTCAGTTTCCATCTTCACTGCAGTATTGTTCTTCCCCAGGGTAAGAGCCCCGTGAATGCCTCCTGAAAGTGTAGAGTGATTACTATGGGACAGGACTATTTCATCTATGCCATCTGGGTTTTATTTTTTAACATTTAATTGGTCACTTTATTTATTTACATTTCAAATGTTATCACCTTTCCAATTTCCCCTCCAAAAGCCCCCTATCCCCTCGCCACTCCCCTACCTCTAAGAAGGTGCTTATTCCCCATCTCACAAACCTGCATTAGCCTAGTATTCCCCTACTCTGGGAGCCTCCACAGAACCAAGGGCCTCTCCTCCCAGTGATGCCAGATAAGACAATCCTCTGCTACATATCCAGCTGGAGCCATGGGTATTCCCTGTGTACTCTTTGGTTGGTGGTTTAGTCCCTGGGAGCTTTGGGGGGGTCTGGTTGGTTGATATTGGTGTTCTTCCTATGGGGTTGCAAACCTCTTCAGCTCCTACAGTCCTTGCCCTAACTTCTCCATTGTTGTCTCTGTGCTCAGTCTGATGGTTGGCTCTGTGTATCTGCATCTGTATTGGTCAGCCTTTGGCACAGCCTCTCTCACGGGACAGCTATACCGAGCTCTTGTTAGTAAACACTTCTTGGCATCAGCAATATGCTTGGATTTGGTGTCTGCGTATGGGATGGATCCCTAGGTGGGAGAGTCTCTGGATGGCCTTTTCTTCAGTTTCTGCTCCACAATTTGTCTCTGCAGTCCCTTTAGACAGGAGGAATTATGGGTTAATATTTTTGAGGTGGGTAGGTGGCCCTATCCCTCAACCAGGGGCTGTACCTATTCACTGGATATGGTATCTATGTGGTCTATCTCCCCTTTGTTGAGTATTTTGGCTAATGTTCTCCCTTGGGTCTTGGGAACCTCTTGGGTCCTTGACATCTGGAATTTTCTAGTGGCTACCCCTTGTTCCTCCTCCCCACTGCTACACACCTACTTTCAAATTCCTGACCCTCTGTACTTCTCTCCCATTACCCCCATATCTGCACTGGTCCTCCTTTTCCCCTCCCAGTTCTCTCTCCTCCCAGATCTCTCTCCCTCTACCTCCTGGAGATTATTTTCTTCCCCCTTCTGAGTAAGACTGACTGTAGCATCCACACTTTGGTTTCATCTTCTTTCTTCTTGGGTTTCATATGGTCTTTGAGTTGTATTGTGGATATTCTGAGCTTCTTTTGGCTAATATCCACTTATCAGTGAGTACATACCATGTGTGCTCTTTTGTGACTGGGTTACCTCAGAATATTTTCACGTTCCATCCATTTGCTTATGAATTTCATGAAGTCACTGCTTTTAATAGCTGAGTACTATTCCACTGTGTAAATGTACCACATTTTCTGTATCCATTCCTCTGTTCAAAGACATTTGGGTTCTTTCCAGCTCCTGGCTATTATAAATAAGGATGCTAGAGGAACATTTACCCTTATATGTTGGAATATCTTTTGAGTATATGCCCAGGAGTGGTATAGCTGGGTCCTCAGGTAGCATTATTTCCAGACTGATTTCCAGAGTGGTTGTGCCAGCTTGCAATCCCACCAGCAATGGAGGAGTGTTTCTATTTCTCCACATTCTTGACCATATCTGCTGTCACCTGAATTTTTGATTTTAGCCATTCTGATTGGTGTGAGGTCTCCTCTCAGCGTTGTTTTGATTTGCATTTCCCTGATTGATGACTAAGTATATTGAACGTTTCTTTAGATGCTTCTCTGCAATTCGAGATTCCTCAGTGGAGAATTCTTTGTTCAGCTTCATACCCCATTTTTAAAAGGGTTATTTTGTTCTCTGGAGTCTAGCTTCTTGAGTTCTTTGTATATTTTGGATATTAGCCTTCTATGGAATGTAGGATTGGTAAAAGTATTTCCCAATCCATGGGTTGCTGTTTTGTCTTATTGACAGTGTCCTTCCATTTACAGAAGCTTTTCAATTTTATGAGGTCCCACTTGTTGATTCTTTATCTTAGAGCATAAGCCATTGGTATTCTGTTCAGGAAATTTTCCTTATGCCAATGTGTTGAAGTTCTTTCCCACGTTCTCTTCTATTAGATTCACTTTATTTGGTTTTATGTGCCTCCACATAAAACCTTCATTCACTTGGACTTGAGCTTTGTATAGGGAAAGAAGAATGAATTGATTTGCATTCTTCTATGTGCTGACTGCAAGTTGAACCAACACCATTTGTTGAAAATGCTGGATGGTTTTGGTTTCTTTGTCAAAGATTAGGTGACCATAGGTGTATAGGTTCATTTCCGGGTTTTTAATTCTACTCCAATGATCTACCTGCCGTTCTCTGTACCAATCAATACCTTGTGGTTTTTATCACTATTGCTCTGTAGTATAGCCTGAAGTCAGGAATGATGATTCTCCAAGAAGTTCTTTTATGGTGAGAATGGTTTTCGATATCCTTGTTTTTTGGTTATTCCAGATAAATTTCGAATTTCTCTTTCTACCTCCGTGAAGAACTGAGTGGGAATTTTGATGGGGATGGCACTGAATCTGTAGATTCCTTTAGGTGAGATGGCTATTTTTGCTATGCTAATCCATGAGCATGGGAGATCTTTCCATCTCAGATTTTCTTTAATTTCTTTCTTCAGAGTCTTGAAGTTCTTGTCATACAGATCTTTCACTTGCTTGGTTAGAGTCACACCAAGGTATTTTATGTTATTTGTGACTACTGTGAAGGGTGTTGTTTCCTCAATTTCTTTCTCAGCCCATTTATCATTTGAGTAAAGGAAAGCTACTGATTTGAGTTAATTTTATACCCAGCCACTTTGCTGAAGTTGTTTATCAGCTGTAGGAGTTCCCTCATTCATTTTTTTGGATAACTTATGTATATGATCATATCATCTGCAAATCATGATATCTTGACTTCCTCCTTTCCAATTTGTATCCCTTTGATCTCCTTTTGTTACCTAATTGCTCTAGCTAGAACTTCAGGCACTATATTGAATAGATAGGGGGAGAGTGGGCAGTCTTGTCTTGTCCCTGATTTTAGTTGGATTGCTTCAAGTTTCTCTCCATTTAGTTTGATGTTGTCTATTGGTTTGCTGTAGATTGATTTTATCATATTTAGTTATGGACCTTGAATTTCTATTCTCCCCAGTACTTTTATCATGAAGGGGTGCTGTATTTTGTCAAAGACTATTTCAGCATCTAATGAGATGAGTTTTTTTCCTTTGAGTTTGTTTATACAGTGGATTACATGATGAATTTACATATATTGAACCATCCCTGTATCCCTTGGATGAAGCCTACTTGATCACAGTGAATGATCATTTTGATGTGTTCTAGCATTCAGTTCACAAGAATTTTATTGAGTCTTTTGCATCAATATTCATGAGGGAAATTGGTCTGAAGTTCTCTTTCTTTTTTGGGTCTTTGTGGGGCTTGGGTATTAGTGTAACTGTGGCTTCATAGAATGTATTAGATAGTGTTCTTTCTCTTTCTGTTTTATGAAATAGTTTGAGAAGTATTGGTATTAGTTCTTTGAAGATCTGATAGAATTCTGCTCTAAAATCATCTGGTCTTTGGAATTTTTTGGTTGGGAGACTTTTAATGGCTGCTTCTCTTACCTTAGGGGTTATAGGACTGTTTAGATGTTTATTTGATCTGTATTTAACTTTGGTACTTGGTATCTGTCTAGGAAATCATCCATTTCATCTAGATTTTCCAATTTTGTTGAGTATAAGCTTTTGTAGTAGGATCTGATAAGTTTTTGAATTTCTTCAGTTTCTGTTGTTATGTCTCCATTTTCATCTCTGATTTTGTTAATTTGGATACTGTCTCTGTGCCCTCTGGTTAGTCTGGCTAAGGGTTTATCTATCTTGTTCATTTTTTTTCCCAAAGAACCAGCTCCTGGTTTTGTAGATTCTGTGTATAGCTCTTTTTGTTTCTACTTGGTTGATTTCAGCTCTGAGTTTGATTATTACTTCTCTTGGGTGTTTTTTCTACAACTTTCAGATGTGCTGTCAAGCTTCTAGTGTGTGCTCTCGCCAGTTTCTTTTTGGAGGCACACAGAGCTATGAGTTTTCCTTTTAGCATTGCTTTCATTGTGTCCCTTAAGTTTGGCTATGTTGTGCCTTCATTTTCATTAAATTCTAAAAAGTCTTTAATTTCTTTATTTCTTCCCAGACCAAGTTATCATTGAGTAGACAGTTGTTCAGCTTCAATGTGTATGTAGGCCTTCTGTTGTTTTTGTTGTTGTTGAAGACCAGCCTTAGTCCATTGTGTTATGATAGGATGCATGGGATTATTTCAGTCTCCTTGTATTCATTGAGGATTTGTGTCTGATTATATGGTCAGTTTTGGAGAAGGTACTGTGAGGTGCTGAGAAGAAGGTATATTCTTTTGTTTTAGGGTGAAATGTTTTGTAGACATCTGTTAAGTCCATTTGGTTTATAACTTCTGTTAGTTTCACTGTGTCTCTGTTTAGTTCCTGTTTCCATGATCTATCTGTCCATGATGAGAGTAGAGTGTTGACATCTCCTACTATTATTGTGTGAGTTTCAATGTGTGCTTTGAACTTCAGTAATGTTTCTTTTACAGATGTGAGCACCCTTGCATTTTGGGGCATAGATGTTCAGAATTGAGAGTTCCTCTTGGTGGATTTTATTTTTGATGAGTACATAGTGTCCTTCCCCATCTTTTTTGATAACTTTTAGTTGAAAGTCTATTTTATTCAATATTAGAATGGCTATTCCAGCTTGTTTCTTGGGACCATTTGCTTGGAAAATTGTCTTCCAACCTTTTACTCTGAGATAGTGTCTGTCTTGTCACTGAGATATGCTTTCTGTATGCAACAAAATGTTGGGTTCTGTTTCCATATCCAGTCTGTTAGTCTATGTCTTTTTGTTGGGGAATTGAGTCCATTGATGTTGAGAGATATTAAGAACCAATGATGGTTGCTTCCTGTTATTTTTGTTGTTAGAGGTGGAATTATGTTTGTGCGAGTCACTTATTTGGGTTTGTTGTAAGATTAGTTTCTTGCTTTTTTGGGTGTAATTTCCCTTCTTGTGTTAGAGTTATTCATCTATTATTCTCTTTAGGGCTAGATTGGTGGAAAGATATTGTGTAAATTTGGTTTTGTCTTGGAATATTTTGGTTTCTTCCTTATGGTAATTAAGACTTTTGCTTGGTATAGTAGCCTGGGCTGGCATTTGTGTTCTCTTAGTTTGTATGACATCTGCCCAAGATCTTCTGGCTTTTAGAGTCTCTGTTGAGAAGTCTGGTGTAATTCTGATGAATCTTCCTTTATACATTACTTGATCTTTCCCCCTTACAGCTTTCAATATCCTTTCTTTGTTCTGTGCATTTGTTGTTTTAATTATTATGTGATGGGAGGAATTTCTTTCCTGGTCCCATCTGTTTGGTGTTCTTTAGACTTCTTGTATGTTTATGGGCATCTCTTTCTTTAGGTTAGAGAAGTTTTCTTCTATAATTTTGTTGAAGATGTTTGCTGGCTCTTTGAATTGGGAATCTTTACTCTCTTCTACTTCTATTATTTTTAGGTTCAGTACTTTCATTGTGTCCTGGATTCCTTGAATGTTTTGAGTTAGGAGCTTTTTGCTTTTTGTATTTCCTTTGACTGTGGTGTCAATGTCTCCTATAATGTCTACTACACCAGAGATTATCTATTCTACAATCTCTTGTATTCTGTTGATGATGCTTGTATCTATGAATCCTGACCTCTATCTGAAGTTTTCTATCTCTAGGGTTGTCTCCCTTTGTGATTTCTTTATTGTTTACATTTCCATTTTTAGGTCCTGGATGGTTTTGTTCAATTCCTTCACCTGTTTGGTTGTGTTTTCCTGTGCTTCTTTAAGGTATTTTTGTGTTTCCTCTTTAAGGGCTTCTACCTGTTTGCCTGTGTTTTCCTGTATTTCTTGCAACTGTTCCCCCCAGAGCTGGGGACTGAACCCAGGGCCTTGCGCTTGCTAGGCAAGCGCTCTACCACTGAGCTAAATCCCCAACCCCCTGTATTTCTTTAAGGGAGTTCTTTATGTCCTTCTTAAAGTCCTCTAGCATTATCATGAAATGTGATTTTTGATTCAGAGTTTTGCTTTTCTGGTGTATTGTGGTAACTAGGGCTTGCTGTGGTGGGAGAACTAGGTTCTCATGATGCCAAGTAACCTGGTTTCTGTTGCTTAGGTTCTTGTGCTTGCCTCTCGTCATCTGGTTCTCTTTGGTCTTGCTGTCTCTGACTGTAGCTTGTCTCTCCTGTGAGCCTGTGAGCCAGTGATTTTGGGTGTGTTAGCACATCTGGAAGACCAGCTCTTTCTGGGCTGAATTTGGGTAAGGAGAGCTGTGACTCCAGGCCAGCGCCAGGGCAGAGA
This sequence comes from Rattus rattus, assembly GCF_011064425.1. Taxonomy (NCBI): domain Eukaryota; kingdom Metazoa; phylum Chordata; class Mammalia; order Rodentia; family Muridae; genus Rattus; species Rattus rattus. The sequence continues at coordinate 11,267,544 of NC_046155.1, forward strand.
TGGAAACCAGAGAAGGAAACTCCTGTCCCAGGCTGCTCTGCAGTTCCTATGTTTTGTGTCCTCTGGATGGGTGCCACTTGGGCCAGGTATAGGTGCAGTAGTGGTGGTCTCACCTGTGGTCTTAGGTGTTTCAGCACTCCTGGGAAACCAGTTCTCTTTGGGTGGGATTTGGGTGTGAAGAGCTGTGGCACAGGGTTACCTTTGGGCACATGAAAACTAGAAAGGGAGTTTTTTTTTCTTTCTTTAATCAGCACAGATAATTATTCTAGGTTCATGTATAATAATATCCTTTATAATAAAATCAAAATCAACTGATCAGTGTAGTGATTAATCTTTTTTTGTGAACATTTGAAAGATACTGAGAGCAATCTTTAAAGGGATTTCAAAGGAGAATTAATTGGGTGGAGAATACTCACCCTGATTGTAGGTGGGCAATATCTTCCCACAGCAATACAGAAATAGAGGGGGTTGCGGGGTGGGGGTAAGAAATCGATGCTGCCACCTGCTGGCAGTTTTGTGTATCAGCTTTGTTATTGCTGCTGCTCCCATTATTGGCTGCCAACAGAGCCCACCTTTGGCCTTTCAACATAGACTAAAGACTAGCAGCTCTCCAGGAATCCCCCAGGCTTTCAGTGCTAGATCGAGATTGTGGGTACATTCAGCTTCATGGACTTAGCAGTCTCTCCCCAGCACTGCTCAACTACCGAGCCATTATCATGTAAACTAATCTAACACATTCCCTTTGCAATATATATTCATTCTCTCAGTTCTGCTCCTCTAGAGAATTCTAAGACATTGACCATCTCGCAAAAATGGTATCATATTTTATACACATGTCTGCCCTACACACATAAAGAGAAAATATTAGCGAGGCGTGAATGTCATCTTGACAGTAATGGCGGCACAATGGCTAAAGAAAAGCTGCTCTTTCCACAATCCCTGTTTCAAAAGACATTCCATGATGTTGAGATTCCCAGAGGTTTCTAGATTTTACTCCAACATCTTGTTATAATAAATTTCTCTGGGATACTGAAAAAGACATCATGTATCCAACTTTCTGTTTCAGTCTGGGAACATCTGGACATTGTCTTACTATGAGACCTGCAGAAGATTCTCTTGGCTGGTAAGCAGGAAGAAGCCAATCCAGAGACTTGGAAACAGAAAATAGGATGAAGTAGATTGTGGAAAAAGTACACCAGTTGTGTCCTCCATGGTTTGATGGCTTCTGAATGAAGGGGAGAGTAAGCCTCAGAACTGCTCACTAATCAACCTTATTACCCCTGGATCCAGGGACAGTAACGAATCATAGCCAATAATAAAACAATAGTTTCTGCTGTGTCCCTTGTGTGTCAGTAGGTGGCAGAGAGGAGAGAATCTATGTCTACCCTCAGTTCTGAGCTTTGTACATCTGAATGATTAGTAGCCTAACATTATGAGCCTGAGACGACCACCAGTCCCTTGCCAAGCAGGCCTGGATGGGTTCCCAGGAAGGACAGCACGATAGAGACTAGAAGAATCCCACGTAGGACTGCAAGTCCTAGGAAGGAGTGAACCTGCAATAGAAGAACCTTGCAAGGGGCAACTAGGGTGGAGTGGGGTGGGGGTAGTGAGGACTGTGCCCAAGAAGACCACAAGACTGGTGTCATGGAGCCTGGACATGGAGCTAGCCTGAAATGACTATCAGTCTGATGCCCTCAGGGCTGGGGGAGGTAAACCATGACTGAGATGACGCCTGCCTGGTGCCATAATGTCTGAGTGAGGCATAACATTCACCAGGCCATTCCTGAGATGCTCAGACACTCAGAGACCCTTGGCACCACCAAAAGGAGCTAGTAAGTGGAGGAGAAACTGAAAAGAAAGAGGAACAGAAGGATGTGGGCACAATGAAGAGACTCAAGGGTAGTGAGGAACAGCCTAATATGAGTAGCCATTGATGCCACCTGGGATCATGAAGGGGTCCTGGCCTGATCTGCTGCCATGGAACATATCTGGGTCCATGGTCCTACAGCAGCAGAGGTCTGTTGCCAGCAAAGGCCAAGCAGATATCCCTGGTCTGGGCTGCTGCCTGGGGACATGTTGATGTCTGAGGGCTCATCTGGACATCATGGGACAGCTGGTTCTGGTGGGCTAAGAGCAGAAGAGCTGACCTTGCACCTAGCCAGCTCAAGTACGCAGGAGAGAGTAGGGCATACAAATGAGGAGTTGCAGGTGAGTGTACCTCAAGGATAGGAGCATAGGAGAGCTGGCCTTACTACACTTGTCTCCCTTGTGTGGCATGAAGGAGGAAAAGATAACCCCTCCCACCTCTCCCCTCACCACCTATGGCAGGTAGGAGACCTGGTCCTGGGATCATGAGAGCAGGAAAACTAGACTTACCCCTCACGAGCTATAGCACTTAGGAGGGTGGGACCTGCACCTTATCTGAGTAGCCCAGTAGAGCTGGCCCTGGATGTGGGGGTTGCTAGTGAGTGAGCCCCAAGGGTGTAAACATGTCTTTGCAACAAGCCGTCTCCCACCCTTTCCTTTGCCATCTATGGCAGGCGAGAGAGCTGACCTAGGGTTATGAGAGTGGGAGAATTTGGTACTGTCCCTCACTGGCAATTGTGGGTGAACTTCCCCTAGGGCCTGAGAGCTAAGAGCTTGTGGTCTGACAAGCTCAACAACCTCTCAGGCCCAGATCCAGGGTTTTGAATTTACCAACTTCAACATTTATTTCATCAATGAAAAGCTGAAGTGTCTGAAGGGAGTGGTCATACAGATCCAAAGCTACAGGATCTCCATGACACAGGCCACAAGATATCTGAGAGGAGTCCTGGTGAGGATCCAGTATTGATAGTGTAGCAGAAGCCAGAGGCCTTGAATCAGACCACGAATCATTGCAATGAATATTTGCTAGTAAAGAAGTATAGACAAAAGGGTATACTGTGGGACACACTGTGACACACAGTAGCTTCCATAATGATATTTTTTTTCTCTGTTAGGTGGAGGGGAAGGGAAGGGAAGTTAAGTGGGATTGTGGTGTATGGTGTGAAGTTCACAAAGAACCAATAAAAGGTTAAAAAAATAGCAGTGTCATAAAGTCATTGGGTATTCATACATATATTTTTTGTTCCCTTTTTTTCATTGGGGACATTTCCTGGTAACTAACTACCGAAGAAATACTTAGTCAGTTGTTTTCTACTAGTGATCTAGATTTTTGAGCTTCTCAGAAATCATTAAATATTATGTAAGTTCATTGACCAAAGCGTTTGAAAATGTAGAATACTATTTATTTACCTGTAGATCCTAGTTTTGAACCCCATGCATGATTCCTCTAGCATGGAGTAGTTACAGAGCTGAGAAAAGCTGCTCTTACTGACATCCTACTTAACTCCACAAGAGCAGTGGCTTTGGGGAATATGATGTCTAACTCCAGTCATCTTCCTTGTTCCATCTCTGCCACAAGCAGTTTTCATGACTCATGAGTTTGGGAAGAACAAAATTTTTGCTTAGTTCTGATCCTCATACCATTGTGGGCCCACGTGGAGTGTGCAGAACTCCATTGACTCGAAAGTGAGGATCTGGAGGCAATGCTGTCATTAGCAGGAGCAAACCAGCTTGGAAGAACACTTCTGCCAGTTTTAATAATAACTTTGTCCGCTCTATTCATTGGCATCTAATAGACATGTAGGTATATTGCACGCTGAAGATCAACATCAGAAATCAACTTTTCTGATATCCTCAGCAGGTTCAGCTCTGTCCCTAAATGTGTGTTCTAGATCTAGGATAATTAGAGACACAAAAAGCAATCCAGCGATAAAAACGTCAGTGCTGGCATGACGATATTTTATGGGAGAGGAAAGTAACCTACAAGTCTCCCAGAACTCATCCAATTAGTCATTTTCCTGGTTACTGGAAGTCTATGAAAAGGGAAGTAAAGGCTCATTCAGATGTCCACAGTTTGTAAGCACCACTTCCTGTGCAGTGAGCACGGAAGAAGGAAGGGCTGGGGATACTCAGAAGTTACAAGTAGGAACCAAAGATCAGACTGAGAAAATCGAGGTTAAAGCTTTTGGGATTTCTGAGAGCTCAGCTGGAAGTGACTGGGTAACAAGGCGGACAGGCTCAGGTAGGTAACCCTGAAGAGGAATTTCTCTGTACAGCACTATTTTTTGGGGATGCATTGTAAGAAATTGCTGATGCTTATTAAAACAGTGGAGACACTGGGGCACTTTAGAACTAAACGGGCAAATGGAAGGGGTATTGGGTTTACATCTGTCCCAGGTATTTCTGGTTCTATGATCTTGGTGGTCACTGTCCTAAGGTCAGATGTAGAGCTATTGTACCTGCAAAGGCTTTCAGGCCATTCACTAATTGGGCAACCTACAGGCTGAGAGTGGAACAGAAAAGAGAGGCAAATTGAGCTCAGAAACCAATTCCATAGGCAACTTGGTCCTTCCAACTACCAAGGGCACCGTTCTGACTTTGAATCTCAGGTTATGACCTCAGGACTTCTCACACTGCATTCAGCTCCTTCTCCACATCGAAGAAGACTCAGACACAGGCTGTCGCCGGCAGGTGGGAAAATATGGAGAGGAACCAGAGTCAGAGATAGCTGGGGTCCAGCACCCAACAGTGTGTAGGCAACTGGCTAATAATGAGAACTTTAAATATCTATTTAGCATCAAGCCTATGTCATTATAAAACCATGTGTTAATTTTCACACATAAATCAAAATTGACCTCTGAAATTCATTTTTGATTATGACTTTACTAACAAATAGAATTAGTGTGAGGGTTCTAAAATACAATAAAACGTGTCGGGCAGATGCTGAAAATAATACTATGAGACAAACAATGAATAGTTCTCAGTCGTTTGAGTAGTATGTAATGTGAATTAAAAAAATTAAAGATCTAATTTTAATTATATCTTGAGACTGGTAGAATAATTTGATGATAAAACTCATCAAAATAAAGGCCAGCACACTCAAACATGATAGCAACTAGGAAATGAATGCTACATTTTGGAAGTCTTTTTATTACAGTTACTTGTGTGTATATGTGTGTACACATGCATGTATATGTGTGTCAAGGCAAATACACAGGTCACAGACAGTGTGCACTGGATCTCTCCTTCTGTTCTGTGGGTCAGCAGATTGAACTTGGACTTTCAGGTTTGAAGTCAAATGCCTTTATCCGTGAGCCATGTTGTCGGTTCCATTCTGCAAGTTTTGTGTGAATATTTGGGTCTGCATGCTGGGACCACTGGGAGTTGTTGTTCTTGTGTTCTGTGTATGTTCATTGTCTGAAAACAACACTCTATGTCAAACAGAAAAAAATCTTCCTGAATCCAAGGCTTGGGTTTTTAAAATTTCTTTATTTGTCTAGTTTTTTTTCCCCTGGAGGACAAGAATGCAGTAAGGTACAAATGCTCACTTATAGATTTGAGAGTGCGAAGCTGGATGTGCAGTTCTTTGTAAGAGCTGAGTCCATTTTTCCCTTCCAGCTGTGGGAACTCCATCATGATTCCACAAGTAGTGATCAATGAGACCGTCACAGTGACTTCACCAAATGGAATCAGCTTTCCTCAAACAGACAAACTCCAGCCTCCCCACCAAAGGCAAGACAGTCTGAAGAAACATCTGAAGGCAGAGATCAAAGTGCTGGCGGTAAATCCCACTCAAAATACCCTGGGATGGGCAGAGGGCAGAGGATGAGGCTCTATGTATTGGAACCAGAGATAAATTTGGGGGTGGGGAGAACTTCAGTAGAGACCTGTAGGCTGGTGGAAGGCCCTTGGAAAGCTGCTTACATTTCTAAGACTTTCCACAAACTGGCAAGTATTTCGTATATTTCAATATACTTGGACTGTAATTCAATGACCTTATTCCATGAGTCATTGAGATTTTATTGTTTAGTTCTTTTTTTTAGTTTTGGAGAGTATTTGCTAAGTATTTTATTTATGAAAACATTTATAGCTACATTCTCTGTTCTCTCTGAGGGCAGAGCATCCTTATTCTCTTTACCGAGAAGAGATGATACAAAAAGACCATTGGTTTGCTTCTCTGTGCTCATCTAGGACATACTAAAGGGATTTTTGGGTATCGGGTGATGAGAATAAACATATCTTTTGTGCTATGAGGAAAGATGGAGGCTCTTTGTCAGTGTTGTCTGTACACAACACTATCTGCATGGGTTTTTGTGTTACTTAATCCCAGAACTTAATGGAACTGATGGTCTTGTCTTGGGCATACATAATATCCTCTGGATTGCTTTGAAGCACATGTAGCAAAACATTTATAAATTTTGTTAATCAAAATTACAAGAGCTGTGAGTCTGTAAGGTAAAGAAGGGTGTCAGGAAGCAACATTTCCCTTTTAATATAGAGCAAGGGTTCCCCAGAATGAACAACAGGACTGAAAGTGCTATGGAGCTTGACAGACAGGCTGGCCCTATGAGGTATTCTGTGGGCTCTGGTTGATAGGGAGTGAGGTTTCCACATTCTAGTGCTCAGTGGGAGGGCTTTAGATGCCTCTTCTTCCCACAAGAGGGAGCAGGAGACTTGCTAACTATGCACTCAAGCTCAGCTCCAGTCAGAAGATGCCAGAAGGGATCATGAACATGGTGGAAATATTTGAAGGTGATCTGAGGCTCTGGCTGAACCATGTCCCTCACAGAATGACCTTTCCCCTCTCACTGCAGACTTTGTGCACTGTGTGCTCACTGGGATGTTGTAGAAGGTGGCAAAGCATGGGCACCATGGGAAAAGTAGAGAGGTCCTTCTTGTCTTTGCTGGTTTAATCTTCCTTCTTCCTTCTTTCAACAGGCAATCCAGATCATGTGTTCTGTGATGGTGTTGGCTCTGGGAATCATTTTGGCATCTGTTCCCTCTGTTCCACATTTTACTTCAGTGTTTTCTGTCCTGTTAAAGTCTGGATACCCATTTATGGGGGCATTGTTTGTAAGTAGACTTCTTTGGGGGAGTAAGATGGGGAGGACAGAGAAGGGAGTTGTCCCTAGCTACATTTCTGTCTACTGTGAAAAAAGGGTCAGTGGTAGACCTTGCTCTCCTGTCGGTCATCAGAGAAGGCCTCAGTGTAAAAGGGCAGCAGTTATGTCATCCTGAAGATTTTTCCATCTAATCCAAATAAACATTTCTTATGAATCTCACCCTTTCATGACATCTCTTAAGCCTTGATGACTTTAATGGCGTTCTGGCTTTAGGAGAACATACAGGAAGTAGGATCCAAATGATCCAGAGCTTTCTGTATCATGCAAGGACACCCATTAGACGACACTGCAGGAAGGAACACTTTTATATTTAGAATATGGCTTTGTTGGAGGCACTCAGGGTAATAGACTGGATACTCCTCTGAGACTCCTTCATGTCTCCAATCAGGAGGTCACAAAGGTCCTTTTCTCAGAGGACAGCTTTCCTCTAGACCGATGTGGTCAAATCTCACTCACAAGTGAGGTTTCCTGTCACTGTGGCTTCCCATCTGCTTACTACAGCTCGGTAACAGTTTCCCCTTCCCTCTTCCTCCATTTCTTTCTTTGCTTCATCCGCAGCTCAACCTTTCCTTCTGTTGTGTCAATGATTTTTGCTTTACTCAGGCAATAACATTGACTTCATCCATTGTTCATGAATATTCTTTTGTCCCAGGGTCCATTCTAGGACCCTTACTTGTTGTCCCTTCGTGGTCCTCTCCTGACTTCCTCATCTGGACCTCTTACATTTTCCTTATGGTGACTTTACTCGATGACTTTGATAGGAATGTTTGATGGAATGTTTGGAGATCTAACCGAGGCCAAGATGATGAATGAATAGGTGATGAGAGAGGGGAGGCACCATTCTGTCAGATCACATGGAAGATGCATATGTCAACACCATTTCCCTGTTGAAGTAACCCTCCGCGTGAAGTTGTGCTGTTGTTTTTATTCTTCAAGTTCCCCTCCATTCTGTGGTCTTCTCACGTCAATCAGCATTGCTAACATGGGGAAAGGCATTATTTTTGGTTTAAATTTAAGAACACACACTTAGAGCTGGTGCAGTAGCTCAGCAATAGAACATTGAGTAGTATGTATAGGGTGCTGAGTTTAACCCTCAACATCACCAAGAAAAAGAATATGTGTATAGGCACACTGATGAATTCTGGAGCCTGAAACATCAGATGGTCTTGCATTTTAAAATTCATCTTCAGAAATGTTCTATTACTTGACCTCTGTAAGTCTACTGAGTCTGAGAACATATTTTTTCTTTTCTTTTATTGGATATTTTCTTTATTTACATTTCAAATTTTATCCCCTTTCCCAATTTCCCCCTTTGAACCCCCTCTATCCCATCCTTATCCCCTTGCTTTATGAGGGTGCTCCCCCACCCACCCATTCCAGCCCACCTCCCTGCCCTGGCATTCCACTACACTGCGGCATCAAGCTTTCACAGGACCAAGGGCCTCTCCTCCTGTTGATGCCTGACAAGGCCATCTTCTGTTACATATGCAGCTGGAGCCATGGGTCATTCCATGTGTACTCTTTGGTTGGTGGTTTAGTACTTGAGAGCTTTTGGGGTTCTGGTTCGTTCTTCCTATTGGATTGCAAACCTCTTCAGCTCCTTCAGACCTTTCTCTATCTCTTCCATTGGCAACCCGGTACTCAGTTCAATGGTTTTCTGTGAGCATCTGCCTCTGAATTTGTCGGGATCTGGCAAAGCCTCTCAGGAGACAGCTATATCAGGCTCCTGTCAGCATGCACTTCTTGGTCTCCCCAATAGTGTCTGGGTTTGGTGATTGTATATTGGGTGGATTCCCAGGTGGGGCAGTCTCTGGATAGCCTTTCCTTCAGTCTTTGCTCTACACTTTGTCTATGTATTTCCTGTATTTTGTCCCACCCCCCTTTTAAGAAGGACTGAAGCATCCACACTTTGGTCTTCCTACTACTTGAGCTTCCTGTGGTCTGTAAATTGTTATCTTGGGTATTCCAAGCTTTAGGCTAATATCCACTTATCAGTGAGTGCATGTGTGTTCTTCTGTGATTGGGTTACTTCACTCAGGATGATGATGTCCTTCAACAGAAGAATGGATACAAAAAATGTGGTATATTTACACAATGGAGTACTACTCAGCTATTAAAAACAATGGATTTGTGAAATTCTTAGACAAATGGATGGAACTGAGAACATATTTTGCTTGACTTTCTGAATAGTGTTTTAGAAAGAATTCATGCCCTCCTGCCTTTTGTTTTCATTCACCTGGTGTCTGGAGCTACCAGCTAAGAGCTGGTTTTCAGCTCTTGCACTGCAGTTAACAAATCGGATTCTGTTTTTGTTTTGTTTTTTTCTTTTTTTTAGGAACTAGTAAATCTTATTTTCAAACTCATAAAAATTTGAAGGATACACTTCAGAAGCCATTTTGGGAGCTAGTATTATTCTTACACTGAAGCCAAACAAAGATATTACAAGAAAAGGAAACTACTGGTGAAATTCCCAAGAACATAATTTGAAAATTCTTCCTCAAAATACTAGCACACTGAGTATAACAGCCCATGAAAAACATTACTCAGCATGGTCAAGTGGGCTTTGCTCAGATATTTAAATGTGGTTTAATTTACCGAGTAAATGATATTCCTTTGTTAATGGAGATACAAATCCAAAACAGCAATTTCTTGGTATTTTTCATTCTAAACAATCATCTTGTATTTTTCCTCAAAGATTAGACTCTAAAATTTTCCTTTCCAATAAATATAGTCATTTGCTATCTTTTAAGGTGCTCATTAATTTTAATGCTATAGATTCAAGCTCATATCTGTCTTTTCTTAAAAGCTTTCTAATTATCACATGGGCAAGGGGAGAATCTGTGCATCTTCATTCTGTGTGTTTTAAATAAATCACTGGCCATTTTTTACCCGGGCTTTTCCCATTGGAGCGTTTTATAGGCCCCAGATACTAACTCTGCAGCCATTCTACACTTGCATGCTGGCTTGACAATTTTTTTTTTTCTTCCCTGAGCAGTTTGCCATCTCTGGAATTCTGTCTGTTATCACAGAGAAAAAGATGACTAAGCCTTTGGTGAGTACTACAGCCGTAACCTACAACTAATGGAGATGGAACTTAGTGAAAACACTGCCAAGCCAAGAACACTTCTAAGCCAGTTTCTCCATATTGAATGTTAGAAGCTAAGTTTAGAATAGCTATTTATTAGACTTAGGAGCTCACTCTGAATTCTTTGTAACCCTGTGCAGAGTGTGTTCTTCCTACCCTGGTGTCCCAAATAAAAGCCTATATGATATTGACAATCAGTGCCCAAGAATCTCTTGCAAAAATATCTGCTTCCTTATGATGCCATCTATAAATAACCGGCTCTGGTATCATCAACTTCACTGCATTAGGCTACCTTGGAGATTAGTAATCATACCTTTGGGACCATTCATCCAATAAGCTGAAGATTCTAAAGGACTCTAAAGGAAGCAAAGGGGGAAAAACCATTTTCTCTTTGTCTTTCATTGGCCATGATGTGATCTTTTATGTTTTGCCAACTCCTTTCTGTAAATGTCACCTTTATTTACTTGATGCGATTATCATCTCGGACGCTTACTGCTGAATAAGCTCACCTTTTCTAATTCTTTCTGAACTCTGGCTGGCCAGTTCAACTCGGCTGCTTTGGCTCAAATTCCTCTGCAAGCTCACTGATTCAACCTGGCTTCTAATGCTTAACCTCAAACTAACTCTGGCAATTTGTTCTAATCTGTAGCCTTCTTACTCTCTGGCTTCACCTGCCTCTGCTGACCTGCACTGAACTGCATGAATTCATGAATGAACTCAACTCCACCGCACTGCACTCACTGCACTGACTCCCAACTGACTGGTTCTCTCCCTCCCTGTATTGCTCTTAAGTAGATTCTTTTTCTTGTGCTGCTCTCATGAGAGTTGGGTGTATCCCTTATCTAACTCTGTCAAATCTTTCTCTGATTCATCACTTTGTCTACCTCTCAATTATCATCACTTTTCAAACATTAGTTTGCTTCCCTCTACAAGCTAATTTTACCTTTAGAGGCGTATACTAAGGACATGTTTGCATTTCAGCAGGTTTATACAGAGCTAGGTCTTTGGATGTGATCGCTTGTCAAAACAACCATGTTGCTAGATTAAAATTCCTCTACACCTTTCCATGATCATGGCCTGATCAATGTCGTGAGCCAAAATATTTCATTAGTCTCTCAGGCTGATCACAGGAGGCATTTTGTCAGAATAACAAAAAGTCTTAAAACATTGAAATTTTATTTATCAGTGGTGGAACAAAAAGGTTTATAGAAAAGGTATATCTATTGTGAGTTTGCTATATAATTTCACCCACTAAATAAAGAATTTAAGAAAACAGATTAGATGTTGTTCACATGAAGAGTTTTCTTCCACATTTGATCTATAACACATGAATTATGACACTTTTGTCTGGACTCACTTTGAGCATCCCCATTGTGACTACTGATCAAGATGTTAAAGAGTATGACTTGTTAGTGGGCCGAAGCATCAGAACTAAGTGATTTATTTAATTCTGAAAAGAAAAGTGGCTTATCAGGTGAAATCATACTCTATTATATGACATATGGGTATACTATTATCTTCATACATATATCTATAATCTATAGAAAGGTCTTGGCTCAATTCTCACATTTCATAAGTCAATGAAAAAAGGAAGCTGCTTCTGAGATCAGTTTATCTCCCTACATTGTGAATGCTATAGACATGAGATCCAAGGTGACAGCAGGAAGTCATTGAGGAACTCGGTACTTGAGAACACTAAGTGTAGGGATAGATATCTGGTCTTGTGTCTTCACATTCATCCAGTCTTGACTGATTTCCTTCTTACTCTCACTGTTTGTATTTATATTGTATAATCATTTGTCCTGTGTTGACATAAGATAGAGTCTTCTGTACCTGACTCTTAGCATAGCCCGTCATATGCTTATACACATTACAGGGCCTGAACGCTACAAACCATATCCTCACATTTATCTTCAGGTGTGCAAGCTCCTGAGAGAGAGGTAGTGTGCCAGGTGGTGGTGGGATTAACTCCTTTACCCGCCACTTCTGTGTGCTCCTGAGGGTTCCATGGAGGTTTCTAAGTGTATGAGTCAGATTTACTCTTCTGCAACAAACACATGGGATGAATCAATTTATAAAAAGGAATGCTTTACTTGGGCTCACATTTTAAGAAGTTCTCAAGCACGGCTGGGTGAATCTGTTCCTTGGGAACCAATAGAGAGACAGAGAGTGTTGGGAAACAGGGTTTGACAAATCTTCAATCAGGCTACACTTGCTAACGGTTCTACCACTTCACACTAGCATCCGCCTGGGAATTAGGTCTTCATCACATGTTTCTTTGGGGGGTTGGAGTGGGGAGGCATTCTAGATCTAAACTATATCACTGAAGGTATTGGCAGATAGGGAAAATTTGGGCTCCTCACTCCTATCTGGCTACACTTTACTGGAGATTTTTCAGGCTGGTCTCACAGGATGCTACTTGCAGTCAAGGGTGCAGCTTCTCTGCCTCTGAAGTCCTGTCTGGCATGGGATTCTACTTATCTGATCATAATTTACCTTCTGGATTTATATGTTTGTAGACACTAAAGGGCACAGAAAAATATATTGTAGTCTTAGATCCTGAAAGATATAAGTGGCAGGGCCTATTATAACGCAGTGAATGAGAGGAATATCTTACGTGTGTTGTCATTCCAGGTTCACAGCAGCCTAGCTCTGAGCATCCTGAGTATCCTCTCTGCTCTCATAGGCCTTGTTATACTCTCTGTCAGTCTGACTGCTTTAGAGCCTGCCTTGCAGGAGTGTAAGCTGATTGCCACACAACAACCAGTCACAACCCCACACTATTATCGTTTCTTTCACCATGAACTGGCTGACAAGAACTGCTTCACGGCCAAAGCTGCTCTGACTGTAAGTATTCAAAAGGAAATGTTCCAGGTTTTAAAGATTTTCTTTTGACAGCTGATTTCTTCTGTTCCCTCAAAACTCTCTATTCATTCTTTTTTTTTTTTGAAATTTCGCTTTTAACTTATTAGTATTTTAAAACTAACATATAAAGTAATTGGTTTCATTGTGACATTTTCATAGACATTTTTATTTTCATTTTAATTCCTTTTTGTGCATTTAAGATAAAGCCAGAGTCAGAGCTATGGAAGACAGAGGCAAGAATTGTTGAAATTCTACACAGAGGGATCATGTAGTAATAGCAAAATTTTTGGAGAGATTACCAAATTAAGTAGATGATAAAACTATAAAGACCACTCCCTATTTCTTAAGAATTAAGAAGATGCTGCAGTTTTAGAGGCATAAAGGATGAGGTTGTGAAATCAAGAGTCTTAGGCTATGGGATGGTGAGTTAAGACAGGCAAGCGAACCAGAAAAACAAAACAAAACAAAAATTATCGCTTGTTTTAATTTTTTCAACAAAGCAAAACAAACAATAAAAAACAGATGAGCAGGAAATGAATGAACCCTGTTGCATGCGTGTGATACGGGCATGAAGTGAGCTGAGCAAACCTCAGGCACGTGCTGAGGAGCAGTGTGGGAAATGGGGAAGTGGGGGGAAGTCAGGGCATCTACTCCCTTCAGTAAAACAGCAAGGAGAACCAAGCCTGTGTGGAGGTGAGTTCACTGCTGTTTTCATTACAGCACAAAGAGATGAGCTTGTTAAATGAAGAGGAAAAGAAATACAGAGACATGGAGAAGAGTAACTGCAGTTATGTGAAGGACCTCTATCTTATTGGAAACACATTCATTGTCCTGTAACCTTAAAAGTCAGATGAGTAAGACACAGTTGGACTAGGGACAGATAGTCAGTTCTCCTCAACCACAGGTTTTCTAAGTTCCTGATAGTGCTGGGCCCAGGGAGTCTTCCTTAGTTAAGAAAACCACAGTAATAAAAAGAATATTTGCATTAGATGCATAACAATATGAGTAAATTAATATCTGGAATTACTAAGCCTGATTTTAGAAGCATGAAGCATTGGGGAAGAATCTGGGTAGACCACAAAGAATGATGGCATCATGGAATAGTTTCACGTTGTAAGTCAGAGACTGGCTGGTGTGTATTTGCTGGGACAGTGTCTAGGTATTGGAGGCATGTTCCATCTCTCTTCTACGTGTGTGTGTGTGTGTGTGTGTGTGTGTGTGTGTGTGTGTGTGTGTGTGTGTATGCCAATAAATAAAGAGTTTACAGTGTGACCCTCATCTTCCTTCCTATCAAATGGTCTTCATGAAAGACATCGTAGGAGATCAGTCATGGCTGAGACCTTTTGAGTTGATTTGTGATGTCACAGACTTAGAAACTGGATTGCTTTTCTGCCTTTTCACCCCCCCCAAAAGATGCATGAAAAGGAAGAAGGTTCTATCAAAGCTAACTTTTACAAAGAGCTTGCATGGTCAGAACCTCACTAACCCTCACAAGAATCTGCAGAGGGAATACTACACAGGTGTGTGATAAAAGCAGAGATTTGCCCAGCCGCACACTAACAGCAGAAGAGACATAAGAGGCAGGAGCTGTGACTCTGACCTGGGATCACGACTCCTCTCTATTCCCTCATTCAATGAACAGTGTAGTCAGGATCCGTGCCTAAGAAGAGTAAGAAGTAGCAGAAAAATGGTTTCGTTTATTTAGTTTGTCCTCTTTATCTACTTCCTCCAAGGAATGAAGGAACTAGGCATCAATTTTAGTCCATTTGTAGGTTTGGGGAGAGCCATTCCTTTCTTGATGGCATCTCTGATGGTGGATATGGTTTCATCGCTACAGTCACCTCCCACCCAGGTACGAGGGCTTCAGCTGACTCGGTCTCACCAACCTCTCTTCTTTTGAATTTAGGGAGTCTTTTCATTGATGCTGATCAGCAGTGTGTTGGAGCTTGGCCTGGCTGTCCTCACTACCATACTGTGGTGGAAGCAGAGTTTTTCTGATTTCTCTGGAGTGAGTATGCTAGAGGCCTCTTGAAACTTGCCTGGTGTTCTTGTGGGATATATTTGTCAATGCTGCTAAGAATATCAAGCAGAATAATCAGTCATCTTGAAATGTAGATCACATGGATTTTTCATAGTGAGACCTCAGTAGTTATTGGAGAGAGGAGACAGAAGTATAGATGATGAGGGGTACCTGGGCAAGAAATAGTTGTACATCACATAGTTTGTTTTTTCCCAAATAAGCAATTTTAGTTTGAGGAAGTTAAATGTGTCTTCTGGCAGAACTCCAAGTTTTCCTGTAGTCAGGGATCCCTGTTGATACTGCTTACTCAAACTAGAACACAACTGCCTCCCTTCTAATCAGCGAAACGTCTCTAAGAGTAACTATCCTCTAATAGTCTAAACTTGGCCATGGCTAGTTGAACACTTGAATGTTCTTAGCCCGCTTTGAGATTCTTGAAAATCTTCCTTACCTCAAAGATACTAAGGACATGTTGTTAAGTCAAGTCACACAAAGCTTAGCTCAACTGAATACTTTTCACTAGCCAAAGTCTTACTATATGTTGTGAATGGCTACTACATGATGAACATGAAATTATATTTGAAGGAAATAATATTTAATAACTATATCCATTTATCCATAGGTAGAGGTAAATAGCCCCACATTTATTCAGTTAAATCTGAGTAAAATTTGAAACTTGATATATTTTCTTTTTTTCTAGAATGTGATTTTCCTGTCTCAGGACTCAAAGAATAAATCCAGTATATCTTCAGAGTCACTGTGTAACCCTGCATATGAGAAATAACTGACTTCATAAGAATTAAGTAGAAATTATATAACAGAAGACCAGTCTTTAACATGATTTTAAAAAGCCATTTATTGTGTGACAGCAATGTTTAATATGTGTGTGTGGTGGTTAATCAACAACCATGAAAACCATGTTGGCTGGCTGGTGTCTATAGCTTGCTCCTGATTTTGCTTCAGCCAAAGCACAGACCCGTAAATTCCAATTTATGTAGTGGTCAAAGAGTCCAAGATATTTTCTCAAAAAACTAGAAGCATGTTTCATAGGGTTATAGTGGGGGAAATGGGTATCATTTCTTCTTATTCTTTGCACTTAGCTGCAGGAGGTACTGGTTAGTGCCTGAGATCTTAATCTGTGCATGTGGCATGGGACTTTATGCATCCATTTTATTCATAAGAACATGAAGACAAGTCACCTCTTATGAAGTCTCAAGGAGCATACAAAATATTGACCTCCAAATAAAGTCTTTATGTGACCCCATATTTCATTTGCATAGTTTTGTTTTTGCATTTAAGCCCATGGCATATCGCTTAGCACAGGCATGTCAAGATGAAGTACCTTTCTTCCCTCCTAAGTGCAACCAAAAGTTTCACCAAAAATCTAGCCAAGAATACTCAACATTTACTAAGAAAAAAATTAGGACATCTCTTTCTTTTTCTTCCTGATTGAAAAATAAAAAAGAATAGTTGTATTTTTAACTTTTTCCTAGAGCTTGTGCACATTTCTCCGATTTCCTTTTCTATTATAAATACTATCTACAAAGCTGGAAGAAATAACATCAAGATTAAAGTGGATTAAACTGAATCTGAATGAGCATTCAATATTTAGCAACCTTGTGTGGGTACCAGTTGGGGTACTTGATTTTGGAATCAGCAGAGTTAACAGGATAGTGGTTCACAGGTTGACACTCACAAACCAGCTTTGTTCCTAGATACATAAGCAGACTGTGCTTCCTCAGTCGATATGTGTAATTGGAACACATACACTGAGGAGTTGACAAAAATCTGCATATTGATTCCCTGATCTGTGTGTGATGGCATGTTGTGATTAGAATGGTCAGTAGAAATTATTATATGTGCCTCTACTTGGGAAAATAATGAATCAAAATCAGTAATCATTCTCTTGGAAAAGTTCTGGAGGGAGTGCCACCATCAAGAACATGAAAGATTCAGGGTAATGGTTTCAATCAACTCTTTGTGTAACTTTTCTGTTTGCCTAAGCAGAAGACAGACATTTGGACATGGCAGTTATAAGTCTAATTAGGTGATGGATCATATTGTTGCTGCTGTACCATATGTGATTTTCTGTTTTTTTTTTCTTGTAAGCAAACTCATTTATCTCCTGATACCACATGCAGCAACTGGTCTGGCAAATGCTTTCCCCCCTCTATACCTCTTTGTAAGGCCCACCAAAACCAATTTACTTTCAGAAGTCAAAACCACCAGTATTCCTTCACTGTCCAGTCTCAAAAACATATTAATTCTCCCAGAGCCCATTTCTCTTTTTGTATTATGTTTTCTTAGACATGAATACTTCTGTATTGATACCAGATGTCAGTCTTTGTTCAGTGTTGCACTAATTTTGCTGCAATGTTTATCACCTGAAATAAAAGCTTAATATCTGAGGTGTTGGAGGCTTCTAGTGATTGTAACCCTCACACACACATACATTTTGTATGTACATGGTTGTCACGCTTGACCTGGTGAATTTTTCTTAGAGACCTTGTTACAATCCCAAATGGAGACCATGAATGACCATACACCCACACTCACACGGGAAGACACATTCACACCCACAGACACACCCACACCCAGAAAGAGAGAGAAAGAGAGAGAGAGAGAGAGAGAGAGAGAGAGAGAGAGAAAGAGAGAGAGAGAGGAGAGAGAAAGGCATGTGTGCACATGCATACAGGCACACACACACACACACACACGTAGTCACACACTGTAGTTAATGAACTTCTGTGCTCCAAAAATAAAAAAAAAATTCAGAAAATTTCCCAGGGAAATTAAAAAAAAGAGAGAAGCTATTGTTCTATTGTTTTTCCTTCTATGGAGGGATTTTAGGGGCATTTTTTTGAGATTTCTATTATTACATTCATTTGAGTACCTAGGTTGAAGTCATATTTCTGAGAAGTGACAGATATTGAGTATATAGTTCATAGCCACATAGATATCCAGATTTTTAATAACTGCTGCCCTTTTACACTAAGGCCTTCTCCAATGACAGATAGGAGAACAAGGTCTACCACCGACCTCTTTTTCACAGTAGACAGAAGTACAGCTAGGTGACAACTCCCTTCTCTGTCCTCCCCATCTTAATCCCCACAGAAGTCTACTTACAAACAAAGGTCCTACAAATGGGTATCCAGATTTTAACAGGACAGAAAACACTGAGGTAAAATGTGGGATGAAGGGAACAGATGCCAAAATGATTCCCAGAGCCAACACCATCACAGCACACATGATCTGGGTTGCCTGTTGAAAGAAGGAAGAAGGATGATTAAACCAGCACGGGCAAGAAGGACCTCTCTACTTTTCCCATGGTGCCCATGCTTTGCCACCTTCTACAACATCCCAGTGAGCACACAGACCCTGGAAAAGCTTGGCAGAGACAGAAGAAAGGTCATTCTGGAGGGGATGTGGTTCTGCCAGTGCCTCAGGTCACCTTTAGGGATTTCTGTCCTTGAACCTTTTGCATGCTCATGACCCTTCCTAGCATCTCCTGGCTGGGCTGAGCTTGAGTGCATGGTTTACAAATCTCCTCTTGTGGGAAATAGAGCCATCTGAAAGCCCTCTCATTCTGAGCCTAGAATGTGAAAACCTCTCCTCACATCATCCAGAGCCCACAGAATACCACACAGGGCCAGCCTCTCTGTCAAGCTCCATAGCACCTTTAGTCCTGTTGTTCATTTAGGGGATCCCTTGCCTCCATATTAAAAGGGAATTTTTTCTTCCTGACACCACTTTCATCTCATAGACTCAGAGCTCTTATAATGTTGATAAGCAATTTTATCAACTTTTGCTACATGTATTTCAAAGGAATACAGTGGATTGTATTCAAGGTAAGTCAATTAGTTCCATTAAGTTCTGAGACTGGGTAGCACAGAGACCCACACATAGTGTTAGTATAGACAAGACCGAGAAACAACTCACAGCAAAAAATACTTCTTTTCCCTTTACCCCAGAAAGCTCCATTAGGTGAATCTAGAATTAAAACAGAGTAGAAAACCAGTGGTGGTTTTGTACCATATCTTTTCACTAAAGAGGACAAGGGCGTTCTATACTCAAAGCTCCTAGACTCTAGCTTCAGTTATTTTCATCAATAAAATACTTGGCAAGTACTCTTCAAAAATGAAAAAAAATCCAAAAAATAATTAAACAACAAAATCTCAATGACTCCTGGAATAAAGTCATTGGGGTACAGTCCAAGTTCAGTGCAATAAAGGGAAATATTTGCCAATTTCAGAAGGTTTTAGTGATTTGAGCCACTTGCCAAAAGAGCTTCCATCAGTCTACAGGCCTTGTGATCACTCTGTCAAAACTGAGGTTCCCCCACCCTCAAATTTATCTCTTGTCCCAATACATAGCACCTCACTCTCAGCCTTCTTCCCACTCCAGAATGTTCCGAGTGGGTTTTACCACCATCACTTTGATCTCTGCCTTTAGATGTTCCTTCAGGCTGTCTGGTGGATAGGTTGGGGTTTGTCTGTTTGGGGAAAGTTGATTCTCTTTGGTGAAATCATCATGATGGTCTCATTGGTGACTATTGCGAAATCATGATGGAGCTCCCTTGGTTGGAAGAGAAAATGGATTCAGCTCTTGTGAAGTACTGTGCCCATTGTAGTGGTTTGGTTTTATTTGGTTTTGTTTTTGTTTGCTTGGTTGATTTATTTTTCATTTTCCTCTTTTGTTACTTTTTTTTGCCTATTTGTTAGAGAGAGAGAGAGAGAGAGAGAGAGAGAGAGAGAGAGAGAGAAAGAGAGAGCTAGAGAGAGAGAGATGGAGAGAGAGACAGAGACAGAGACAAAAGAGAAATTGGATGGTTGGAGAGGATCTAGGAGGAGATGGGGGAAGGGAAACCATGATTAGAATATATTGTATGATTTTCAGTAAGTCACTAAGTGCTTTGGTTTTTAACATAAAATAACAACAAAGAAACAAACTATCCTTCCTAGTTCTGCCCACACCCCCAGACTGTGCATCTTCATGCCTTCTCGATGTGTCCTTTGGCAGAAGAAACTGGTGGTACAGGAAAACATAAAACCACAACATCTCAGATTCATGCGTTCTTCCCTCATAATGTTAACACACCCCAATGATTTTAGATTATAAATACCTCATAGGAAGGGAAAGCCTGATTTCCTACATTCCTGCAGGAATGCCCAAATGTCCACACAAAATTTGTAAATGTAGCTCTGACTGATTCTCAATGTCACCTAGAACAAGTGCATTGTCTTTATTCATTGACTTTTCCCATCCAGTTACTTTGCTAATAATGAGATAGTAAAATTCAACCTTCAATGCTTTCCAATCCTTGCTACATTCCACTCAAAATATGTAACCCCATTTATCTGCTTTGTGCGTCTAATAAGATTTTAGGATTACCACTTCACATTTTGTCATAATTTAGTAGACATAATTGTTTAGTGTTCTTATTCCCCAAACCAATCATTTATGTTAATTAATAAAATCGCAATTAGTAGGAAATTCAGAATCCAAAGTTTGATGTACACGTGGAAGTAATTCATGCAGTGTACGGCAACATCAAATAAATGTTAAACAAATAGCCAAAGTTCTCATTATTGCCCCATTGATTACACACAGTTGGGTGTGGGACCCCAGCTGCCTCTGACTCTGGTTGTTCTCCCTATTTTCCCACCTGCCAGCAGCAGCCTATGTCTAAGTCTCTTCAGTGTGGAGAAGCAGCTGAGTATGGTGGAATGAGAAGTCCTGGATTCCTAAGCTGTGGTTCAAGTTTTGTCAGGACCCTAGCAATCATGTTCCTGAATGAGGAAGGACCATGTTCCCTGGGGGAATTTATCTCCTGAGCTCAGCTTGGCTCCCTTCTGTTCTGTGTGCTTTTCTCAGCCCATAGGTTGCCCAATCAGTGAATGACCTGAGAGTTTTGCTCCTTACGTCAGTGATCACAAAGACCATTCAGCTAGAAACAGCCAGGACAGAGGTAAGCCAGATGCCCTGTCCCTTTGCCCATTTAGTTCTGAGGTGCCCCAGTGTCTCCATTGCTTTCATGAGCATCAGCGAGTTCTTGTAACTCAGTCCCAGAAACAGAGTGAGATATACAGAGGGAAGCCTCTTCAGGGTTACCTACCTGAGCCTGTGTGCCTTGACACCTAGTCACTTCCAGCTGAGTTCTCAGGATCCCTAACAGCTTAATTCTGGCTTCTCCCAGTCTGACCTTTCATGCCTTCTTGTGAACTTCTAACTGTCCTCAGCTCTTCCTTCTGTTCTCACTGCACAAGAAGTGGTGCTTACAGTCTGTGGACATGTGAGTGTGCCTGAACTTTCTATATCAGAAACTCCCTCCCCTTCAAAAAAAAAAAAAAAAAAAAAGAAAAAAGAAACTCCCAGTAACTTCAGCAAAATCACTAATAGGACCAGTTTCAAGAGTCTGAGGGCTGGGGTAATGAGTTGCAACACCCATCAGCTCCATGTAACGCCCAAGTTCATGTTCTTGAAATTTAGTTGTTTAGGAGTTGAGCAGAAAACAGTAACAAGCTGGGGGAACCCATTAAGATGAGAGAAAGGTTTTCTGAAAGACCTGTCTTCCTTCTAAGTATTTAATGAACTACCTTAATTACTAATGATATTACAAGTCATAGTAATATTGATGAATAAAACATTTCACAATGTATAGTAAAGGATGATAATAGTAATCATGACCTTTCATTTTTGATATATTACTTTATTATAGGCTTATACATTACTGAACACACTATTGTATTGTATAATTAATTGTAACAATTGGCCATTTTATAGTATTTTTGGTACCCTGTAATTCATACTTTTTTTCAGTAACCCTTCAGCATTTGTGGGGAAAAGGCTGCACACAATATTTCAGCACTCATTAGTTAATTGTGTAGAGCCTTCCTCATCTTTTCTAACCTTATTCTAGATCACTAGACTTCTCTAACAGTGGATGGATGTGTCCAGAGAATTACTGGACACTTCTAGAAAAGTAATAGATGAGGAAAGGAACAAGCAGAAAAGTTTCAACACACCAGGAGTGACTTCGACCATCATGAACTCTGGATACAGTCATCAAGACAAGTGTCCCTGTGGCTTTCATGCCCTTGGGTGGGCACTTTTTAGAAGGTGACTTTGATATAGAAGAGCCAGCTGCAGCAACCGTACAGTCATATTCTGTAAACTTCCTTCCTTCTTTCCTTGGAGTCAGCCAGAAGAAACCTAGGGAGACAGTGTGAGCCACTCTCACAACAGAGGGTTGTAATGTGGTGATTCCCTGCAGGCTTCACAGCAGGGTGAAACAAATTAAACAACAACAATAACAACAACAGCAGCAGCGGCAGCAGCAGCAACAACAACAGCAACAACAACAACAATAACAAAATGATTCAGGAAGGGACAAGACTGAAACTCAGCTCAGCCCCATTTTGTTGTTTATGGTGCTAGACCAAGTTTTCTAGATTCTGGCCCTGATTGTATCCCTTTAGCCATATATAAGCACAGCACAGTTTCGGAGAAAAAGTATTCAAATAGCAAAGAACTCAGTCCCAAGTACACAACAATTTAGTGTTACATTGATATCCTTCATAAAGTACACCTGACTTTTTCACAAGAATGTGTACTGTTGACGCAGAGACACTACGCTGCCCAATATTTAGGCTCTAGGGAGCTTGTTTTAGGTAAACACAATGCCTGGGGGTGTCAGCATTGGCCTGGCCCTAAGATAGCATAGATATCCCTTAGGTTGTGTTAAAGGACAAGTAACATCACTCATGAAGGTGGATTTTATGGTCTAAAAGCAGTGCTCAGGATTTTCGGTAAAACTCTGAGATAAGAAAAAAGAATTCTAGGAGACGTGAGCAGAGCCTGTCTCATCAAAGAGCAAAGGATCCCCAGGTTGTAAACCTACATCATTTCTGGCATTCTCTGAAGTACAGCTACTCATCCGATTACAGCGGAAATGTAAGCCTCCTGTTTAACTATCCTGGCTTCTCCAGTGCTCATCAGCATGCACAAGGCCTTTGTTCCTTTACAGCTGTGAATTCTACAGTTCCTCAATGAACTCTTCTGCTGAAGACACAGCTAAGATGTGGTATTTCATTGTCTGGAAGTTTCCTTTGTTCTCAAGGCCAAAACAGCACAGAGAGAAAGGCCTGCTTGAGGTCTGAAGAAGACTGGCTTTTCTGAGAAGACCATCCTGAACTTCTGAAGCAGGGGCTATGGGAACACCTGCTGCCTTTAAGTGGGGTATATTCTACTAGCTGGGTTGCCTTGTGTGGCCTCAGTGGGTGAGGTAGCCTCACAGAGACATAAAGTGCCAGGACAGGAGGGCATCCAAAGGGTCCCCACACACTCAGTGAAGAAGGGGAAGGAAGATAGAAGAAGAGTTGTGGGAAGGGGTGTCAATGAGAGTGCTGAGGGTACCTGGAAGAGAATGCGGGACAAGAGACATGAAGAAGGATACCAAGACAAGAGTCTGATCAAGGCGACAATTTTATTTTTCCCAAGGCTGAATTTATACAATAAATTCAGTAGCAGAGGGAGGAGGGAAGTGCGCAATTTTACACAGACCAAGGACACAGTATTCTTGTGGTCAGCTGATGTCAACTGGATGTTGGTTTTTCAGAAAGGTTACAGGTCATCATTGGGCATCTTGACGTCAGATGTATTTCTCAGCAAGGTCAGAACTTTATCATATCATTATCCATCCTGACCACCAGATTTGTATTAGTCTTCTGCAGCTGGGTGGGGATTTTCCATGAACCCAGTCATACTTAACTCTAATCATAATAACATCAATAGTGGAGGGTTTCAAGGGTATCGCCCCAACAAAAGGGGGTGACCAGGAGAAGGGCAGTGAGCAGGATGTAGAGTGAATAAGTAAAAAAAAAAATCAGGTGTGTCTTCTCCTTTTCTAGGATGCCTATCGTCACTGTTCCTTTCATATCATACACTGTTCCCTGATCACTGTCCCGGAACCTGATGAATTAGTGTGGTGCAGCTGCTCTCCTGAGCTTTGACCATGGTGAAGTATAGCCTCTTCAGGGCAAACACACCCACTTTCATCTGCAGGAAAATTTACTAATAGATTAGTTAAACCTGTCTACTAGACATCCCCTCACTGGTCTGTTCTTCATTTCCATGCTTTGACGATTAGAAGTGAATATAAAGACATTTAGTACAGGGGACAATGCTTATTAGAGTATTGTGACAAAGTCCTACACACTAGACATAGGAGTGGTGTTTTTGCCGAGTTATCCCATACCTTCTCCACCCATCCATTCTCAGGATCAATCTCTCCTCTTCTCTCAAATATAGGATATTTGAGCTTTATTTGGAAAGGTGAATTCTGCAATTTGAGCAAAAAGCTGCTCTCCCCAATCTGAATTTAGTTCCATCCTGCCATTACATTCTTGGTGCTCTCCAAAGTCTGAGCCCTACTCTTTAACCTTAAGATGAAAAACTATCACTAACCCACTGTGATCAGTCATCCAAGACCTTTGGTTTTTTAAATATCACAACACCTTTGCAATACTCTGGTCCTCTGCCCACATCCTCTGGGAAATGCCTCTTCAGAGTTTGCATTCATTTAGATGCCATTTTCTCTTCTCTTTCCCAAGCCAACATGAGCGATTTCTATTGGTTAACTACTTTCTTTTTGTTTAATTTTTTTCCACTATAGGCATCTGCTGCTCTTTCTGACTAATCGTTAGGCTCTCTAATTTTGATCCTTACTTTCCCCTCCTAAGTATAGGCATGAAGAGTTACCTGCCTTAATTCTATCTCAAAATAATTCTCCTGGTGTCTTGACCTTCTTCATTTAATGATGATCGCTCTTATACCATGTCAGAACAGAAGTCAAAAAACTAAGTTTTAACTTGTCTCTATTACTCTGAAACTAAGTTTCAGTATTTCATCTGTTTCTGCTACTCTTCTACCATCCAGACTTGCATATTACTGCTTCCCTCACCCACAAGGCTATTCATTTAGTTTTATTAAAGCCTCAACTTCTCAATTTATCAGTCAAACTGCTGTTTATCTATCCCTTAAGGTGTTGACAGTTTGAACCAAAAATTTCTTTGGTCTTTTGATGTACAATCTTGTGTAGCCCAGGCTGGCCTCTAACTCACTATGTAACAGAGGCTGGCCTTGTGCTGAGATTTTAGGCATACATGGCGATCTCTACCAATTTTTGGTAGTTATTTATCTACATGTAAATATGATGTATACATGATCATTCTTGTCATTTCCATCAATTACCTTCCAGCTCAAGTCTTCATCAATTTATTCTTCATTCTTCACACGTGTCTTACCAAAGGATGTACATACTCACAGTGTCCCTGATTTTACCTATCCATCTCACTACACTGAATGATTTAATAATGTTCTCTATTACCTACTACTCACCAATTGGTAAACACCACTGAGCAACAACTGTGCTAGTGAATGTACTCATGAATCAGATGATAGACGTCTTTTCATAAAGATTTATGTCTTTAAATAACCCATTATTGTTGAGGGTACGAAATATTTCTACATAGAAAATTTGTCGGATATATGTGAGAAATACAGACAAACACAAACGCAGAGAGAGAGAGAGAGAGAGAGAGAGAGAGAGAGAGAGAGAGGAGGAGGAGGAGGAGGGAGGGAGGAGGAGAGAGAGAGAGAGAGAGAGAGAGAGGAGGAGGAGGAGGAGGAGGGGAGGAGGAGAGAGAGAGAGAGAGAGAGAGAGAGAGAGAGAGAGAGAGAGAGAGAGAGACACGATGGCTATATATCAGGTACAACTATAGTTATGGAGAATTCTAAAAGGAATCCAAACAACACTGTTTTTGTTTTATGTATTACTTTTTGTGTTTTTTTACATGTATTTTTGGCATTTTATATGGTTTTTGTATGATGTGTATATGTACACAACTTGTTGTCCTCTGCCTGTGACTGTGAGAAGAGGACATTGGATCCCCTGGAACTTGAGTTAGGATTGCTGTGAGTTACAATGTGGTGCTGGGAACTGAAACGAAGGCCAGTCCAAGAGCAACAAGTACTCTGAACTTCTGAGTCAGCTCTCCAGCCCCATTTGTTATGTTTTTAATGTTTCTTTTTTTTTTCTTGGCAACACATAATTCACTCAGCTGGAATTTATTATTCATATTATTTATGTGGAATATTGCTAAGTGTCTTCTGATTCTATTATCAACAACTTAGAAAAATTGCAGACAAGCCTGGAAGAGAAATAGCGGTGCCACTCAGATCATTGTTTACACTTTAACTATTATTCAATATTAAGCTCTCACCTGTTCATTCTTTTTTTCCCCCATCTTTATTAAATGGGTATTTCTTATCTACACTTCAAATGTTATTCCCTTTCCTGGTTTCCTGTCCATCAGCCCCCTAACCCCTCTCCCCATCCCCTTCTATATGGGTGTTCTCCTCCCCATCCTCCCCCCCATTACCACTCCCCACAACAATCTCCTGCACTGTAGGTCTAACCTTGGCACGACCAAGGGCTTCCCCTTCCACTGGTGCTCTTACTAGGCAGTTCATTGCTACCTATGAGGTTGGAGTCCAGGGTCAGTCCATGTATAGTCTTTGGGTAGTGGCTTAGTCCCTGGAAGCTCTGGTTGGTTGGCATTGTTGTTCATATGGGGTCTCGAGCCACTTCAGCTCTTTCAGTCCTTTCTCTGATTCCTTCAACGGGGGTCCCGTTCTCAGTTCAGTGGTTTAATGATAGCATTTGCCTATGTATTTGCAGTATTCTGGCTGTGTCTCTCAAGAGAGATCTACATCCAGTTCCTGTCGGCCTGCACTTCTTTGTTTCATCCATCTTATCTAGTTTGGTGGCTGTATATGTATGGGCCACATGTGGGGCAGGCTCTGAATGCTCCTTCTGCCTCTGTTCTAAACTTTGCCTCCCTATTCCCTCCCAACCGTATTCTTGTTCCCCTTTTAAAGAAGGAGTGAAGCATTTGCATTTTGGTCATCCTTCTTGAGTTTCATGTGTTCTGTGCATCTAGGATAATTCAAGCATTTGGGCTAATAGCCACTTATCAATGAGTGCATACCATGTGTGTTTTTCTGTGATTGGGTTACCTCACTCAGGATGATATTTTCCAGTTCCATCCATTTGCCTATGAATTTCATGAAGTCATTGTTTTTGATAGCTGAGTAATATTCCATTGTGTAGATGTACCACATTTTCTGTATCCATTCCTCTGTTGAAGGGCATCTGGTTCTTTCCAGCTTCTGGCTATTATAAATGAGGCTGCTATGAACATAGTGGAGCATGTGTCTTTGTTATATGTTGGGGCATCTTTTGGGTATATGTCCAAGAGAGGTATAGCTGGGTCCTCAGGTAGTTCAATGTCCAATTTTCTGAGGAACCTCCAGACTGATTTCCAGAATGGTTGTACCAGTCTGCAATCCTACCAACAATGGAGGAGTGTTCCTCTTTCTCCACATCCTCACCAGCATTTGCTGTCACCTGAGTTTTTTATCTTAGCCATTCTCACTGGTGTGAGGTGAAATTTCAGGGTTGTTTTGATTTCCATTTCCCTTATGACTAAAGATGTTGGACATTTCTTTAGGTGTTTCTCAGCCATTCGGCATTCCTCGGCTGTGAATTCTTTGTTTAGCTCTGAACCTCATTTTTAATAGGATTATTTGTCTCCCTGCAGTCTTTGTATATTTTGGATATAAGTCCTCTATCTGTTCTAGGATTGGTAAAGATCTTTCCCCAATCTGTTGGTTGCTGTTTTGCCCTAACAAAAGTGTCCTTTGCCTTACAGAAGCTTTGCAGTTTTGTGAGTTCCCATTTGTTGATTCTTGATCTTAGAGCATAAGGCATTGGTGTTTTGTTCAGGAAATTTTCTCCAGTGCCCATGTGTTCGAGATGCTTCCCCACTTTTTCTTCTATTAGTTTAAGTGTATCTGGTTTGATGTGGAGGTGCTTGATCCACTTGGACTTAAGCTTTGTACAGGGTGATAAGCATGGATCAATCTGCATTCTTCTACATGTTGACCTCCAGTTGAACCAGCACGATTGGCTGAAAATGCTATTTTTTTTCCATTGGATGTTTTTGGCTCCTTTGTCAAAATCAAGTTACCATAGGTGTGCGGGTTCATTTCTGGGTCTTCAATTCTATTCCATTGGTCTATCTGTCTGTCTCTGTACCAATACCATGCAGTTTTATCACTCTTGCTCTGTAGTACTGCTTGAGTTCAGGGATAGTGATTCCCCCGGAAGTCCTTTCATTGTCGAGGATAGTTTTAGCTGTTCCAGGTTTTTTGTTATTCCAGATGAATTTGCAAATTGTTCTGTCTAACTCTCTAAAGAATTGTATTAGTATTTTGATGGGGATTGCATTGAATCTGTAGATCACTTTTGGTAAAATGGCCATTTTTACTATATTAATCCTGCCAATCCATGAGCATGGGAGATGTTTCCATCTTCTAAAATCTTCTTCAGTTTCTCTCTTCAGAGGCTTGAAGTTCTTACCATACATATCTTTCACTTGCTTGGTTAAAGTCACATTTAGGTATTTTGTATTAATTGGGACTATTATGCAGGGTATTATTTCCCTAAATTCTTTGTTGGCTTGTTTCTCTTTTGAGTAGAGGAAGGCTACTGATTTATTTGAGTTAATTTTATACCTGGCCACTTTGCTGAATGTGTTTATCAGGTTTATTAGTTCTCTGGTGGAATTTTGAGGTCACTTAAATATACAATCATATCATCTGCAAATAGTGATATTTTGACTTCTTCCTTTCCAATCTGTATCCCTTCTATCTCCTTTCGATGTCTGATTGCTCTGGTTAGGATTTCAAGAACTATATTGAGTAAGTAGGGAGAGAGTGGGCAGCCTTGTCTAGTCCCTGATGTTAGTGGGATTGCTTCAAGTTTCTCTCCATTTAGTTTAATGTTAGCTACTGGTTTGCTGTATATGGCTTTTTACTATCCTTATGTATGGGCCTTGAATTCCTGTTCTTTCCAGGACTTTTAATGCTTTTCACCAGAAAGGCAATGTAAACATTCAACTGGAACGCAATGTAAACTTCAAAGCCAACCTTTAGTTTTTTATTTTCACAAGTTAGGCCTCATATCTGAAACATTCAGAAATCTCTTGAAAGAATGGCACTACTCGGAACCAAGAGTTTAATCATGTGAGCCTATAAATGAGATTACAGCTTCAATCCACAGTAATAAGTGATGTTTTTAGGTCATATGTAATACATACACATATGTGTATGTGTAATCTCTAAAATCTCCATATCAACACTATACATATCCTATGTATATATAGAGATGCATTAAATTCATATAAATATACATATGAATATAGATGTATGAATATGTGTGTGTACATTGAATAATCATGTATTCTGATTCAATCATTTCTCTTATAATTTTTCACTATATCAATTAAAATATACCATATGTTATTATATGATGAGCATGTACAGAGTGATTAAAATTGGTTGCTACCATTAGTACTTTAACACACCTGTTGTCTTACATACTTTATGTGTCTTTCATGAGCAAGCTAAACCTACTTATTTACCAAAAGCCTCAAATAAGATGTGAACCTCACTCTTCACTCTTTGGAGACCTCACTTCACTAACACAGGTTTTCTTTTCAATTTGCCTTCAAAACTTCTTTGCTAATGCATTGCCCCTTGTACATCCAATGAATGGAAGATGTTAAAGTATTGATCTAGTAATTGCTTGACTTATATATTTTCGGTATGCCTGATATCTGCAGCAGAATCCAGTGCAATGAAGTATTAACTTCCCAGGGAAATGATTGCATACACACACACACACACACACACACATCAAAATTAGACTATTTCTCCTGGGTATACATTTTCTGGAACATTTTTTCCTTGGTGTTCTAGTAGTAGCAATGGTTGAAGTGGCGTGGAGGGTGCCATCCCTGTCACAGCAGGATTTGATTTGATGGTAGCACTACAAGAACCTGTGGAATGAATCAAAATGTTATTGAGTCACCCGGTATAGTCAGCACTTCCATTTCCTTACCCTATAGTGTCACTGTTACTAATGTCTACACTGTCTACTAAGTTAAATCAAACATCACACGGAGTGGTGTCTGGGCCACTTTTTGGATCATGAGGTGTTGCAAACCTGGGACACTCTTTCTGTGGCAACTGAGCTGCATCTTGGAGCATTAGTATTTTGTATGGAAGGGTTTCTTGAACCAAAATGTCACAGAGAATGACAGTGGCATTCTTCCAAATTAGTCTGCTCCTGCTGACGCAGCACATACAACTTAACATGGTGACCTTGAATGAAGTTCTGCACAAATGTCAGGGACCCAGAATGGCAGAAGCATCATGACACATGGAAATATATTCTGTCTTTCTCAATCAAGGGACATAAGGCAGCAGTAGAATGAAGAAGATGTACATACTTAAGATGTGCATATGCCTAACCCACTGCTTTTGTGGGTTAACACACAAGAGGGCAGCAGGGATAGAATTCCTTAGCTCTAGGGAGCAGTTGCTGGGTTACACTAGCTTCTTCTTCTTCTTTTTTTTTATTAACTTGAGTATTTCTTATGTACATTTCGAGTGTTATTCCCTTTCCCGGTTTCCGGGCAAACATCCCCTTCCCTCCCCCCCTTCCTTATGGGTGTTCCCTTCCCCCACCCTCCCCCATTGCCTCCCCCCCCGACAGTCTAGTTCACTGGGGTTCAGTCTTAGCAGGACCCAGGGCTTCCCCTTCCACTGGTGCTCTTACTAGGATATTCATTTGCTACCTATGAAGTCAAGTCAAGGTCAGTCCATGTATAGTCTTTAGGTGTGGCTTAGTCCCTGGAAGCTCTGGTTGCTTGGCATTGTTGTACATATGGGGTCTCAAGCCCCTTCAAGCTCTTCCAGTTCTTTCTCTGATTCCTTCAACGGGGGTCCCGTTCTCAGTTCAGTGGTTTGCTGCTGGCATTCGCCTCTGTATTTGCTGTATTCTGGCTGTGTCTCTCAGGATCGATCTACATCCAGCTCCTGTCGGTCTGCACTTCTTTGCTTCATCCATCTTGTCTAATTGGGTGGCTGTATGTATGGGCCACATGTGGGGCAGGCTCTGAATGGGTGTTCCTTCAGTCTCTGTTTTAATCTTTGCCTCTCTTCCCTGCCAAAGGGTATTCTTGTTCCCCTTTTAAAGAAGGAGTGAAGCATTCACATTTTGATCATCCGTCTTGAGTTTCATTTGTTCTAGGCATCTAGGGTAATTCAAGCATTTGGGCTAATAGCCACTTATCAATGAGTGCATACCATGTATGTCTTTCTGTGATTGGGTTAGCTCACTCAGGATGATATTTTCCAGTTCCAACCATTTGCCTACGAATTTCCTAAAGTTGTTGTTTTTGATAGCTGAGTAATATTCCATTGTGTAGATGTACCACATTTTCTGTATCCATTCCTCTGTTGAAGGGCATCTGGGTTCTTTCCAGCTTCTGGCTATTATAAATAAGGCTTCGATGAACATAGTGGAGCACGTGTCTTTTTTATATGTTGGGACATCTTTTGGGTATATGCCCAAGAGAGGTATAGCTGGATCCTCAGGCAGTTCAATGTCCAATTTTCTGAGGAACCTCCAGACTGATTTCCAGAATGGTTGTACCAGTCTGCAACCCCACCAACAATGGAGGAGTGTTCCTCTTTATCCTCATCCTCACCAGCATTTGCTGTCACCTGAGTTTTGATCTTAGCCATTCTCACTGGTGTGAGGTGAAATCTCAGGTTATTTTGATTTACATTTCCTGATGACTAAAGATGTTGAACATTTCTTTAGGTGTTTCTCAGCCATTCGGCATTCCTCAGCTGTGAATTCTTTGTTTAGCTTTGAACCCCATTTTTTAATAGGGTTATTTGTCTCCCTGCGGTCTAACTTTTTGAGTTCTTTGTATATTTTGGATATAAGGCTTCTATCTGTTGTAGGATTGGTAAAGATCTTTTCCCAATCTGTTGGTTGCCGTTTTGTCCTAACCACAGTGTCCTTTGCCTTACAGAAGCTTTGCAGTTTTATGAGATCCCATTTGTCGATTCTTGATCTTAGAGCATAAGCCATTGGTGTTTTGTTCAGGAAATTTTTTTCCAGTGCCCATGTGTTCCAGATGCTTCCCTAGTTTTTCTTCTATTAGTTTGAGTGTGTCTGGTTTGATGTGGAGGTCCTTGATCCACTTGGACTTAAGCTTTGTACAGGGTGATAAGCATGGATCGATCTGCATTCTTCTACATGTTGACCTCCAGTTGAACCAGCACCATTTGCTGAAAATGCTATCTTTTTTCCATTGGATGGTTTTGGCTCCTTTGTCAAAAATCAAGTGACCATAGGTGTGTGGGTTCATTTCTGGGTCTTCAATTCTATTCCATTGGTCTATCTGTCTGTCTCTGTACCAATACCATGCAGTTTTTATCACTATTGCTCTGTAATACTGCTTGAGTTCAGGGATAGTGATTCCCCCTAAAGTCCTTTTTTATTGTTGAGGATAGTTTTAGCTATCCTGGGTTTTTTGTTATTCCAGATGAATTTGCAAATTGTTCTGTCTAACTCTTTGAAGAATTGGATTGGTATTTTGATGGGGATTGCATTGAATCTGTAGATCGCTTTTGGTAAAATGGCCATTTTTACTATATTAATCCTGCCAATCCATGAGCATGGGAGATCTTTCCACCTTCTGAGGTCTTCTTCAATTTCTTTCTTCAGAGTCTTGAAGTTCTTGTTGTACAAATCTTTTACTTGCTTGGTTAAAGTCACACACGAGGTACTTTTTATATTATTTGGGTCTATTATGAAGGGTGTCGTTTCCCTAATTTCTTTCTCGGCTTGTTTCTCTTTTTGTGTGAGGAAGGCTACTGATTTATTTGAGTTAATTTTATACCCAGCCACTTTGCTGAAGTTGTTTATCAGCTTTAGTAGTTCTCTAGTGGAACTTTTGGGATCATTAAATATACTATCATATCATCTGCAAATAGTGATATTTTGACTTCTTTTTTTCCGATCTGTATCCCCCTTGACCTCCTTTTGTTGTCTGATTGCTCTGGCTAGAACTTCAAGAACTATATTGAATAAGTAGGGAGAGAGTGGGCAGCCTTGTCTAGTCCCTGATTTTAGTGGGATTGCTTCAAGTTTCTCTCCATTTAGTTTAATGTTAGCCACTGGTTTGCTGTATATGGCTTTTTACTATGTTTAGGTATGGGCCTTGATTCCCTATTCTTTCAGGACTTTTATCATGAAGGGGTGTTGAATTTTGTCAAATGCTTTCTCTACACTAGCTTCTTATACGAACTCTGAAGCAGCTTATCCAACATACTGTGTTCAAGGTCTACTTCCTGGCCATTTATCTCCTTCTACTTATTGTTCTCCTCCTACATATTTGAATTTCTTCTTCTTTTGTGACCTTCTTCCTTGTCCTTGTTCAAGAGCATTTGCAGCCTTGGGTTAAGACAATGGCCATGTGTGCACATACTGAAAGTTTCTGAGAAACAACATCCCAACCAACTCTATGAACAGAGTTTAAAGATGTGGCCACCTATTATTCTCAAAATTTTAATCCAGAATTGCTCCTTTCTAAAGGAAACACAGGGACAAAGAATAGAGCAGAGACTGAAGGAAAGGCCATCCAGAGACTGCTCCACCTGGCGATCCATCTCATACGCAGCCATCAAATCCAGTCACTATTGCTGATGCCAAGAAGTGCTTGCTGATAGTAGCCTGATATGAATGTCTCCTGAGAAGCTTGGCCAGAGCCCTACTGATACAGATGAGGATGCTTGCAGCTAACCATCTGACTGAGCATGGGGACCCCAATGGAGAAGTTAGAGAAAGAACTAAAGGAGCTGAAGGGGTTTGCAACCCCATAGGAAGAACAAATATATCAACCATCCAGATGCCCCAGAGCTACCAGGGAGTAAACCATCAACAAAAGAGTACACATGGAGAAACCCATGGCTCCAGCATCATATGTAACAGAGGATGGCATTGTCTGACATTAATAGGAGGAGAAGCCCTTGGCCCTGTGAAGGCTAGATTCCCCAGTGTAGGGGAATGCTAAGGCTGTGATGTGGAAGTGGGTGACTGGGATGGAGAGTGTCATCATAGAAGCAGGGAGAGGGGAATGGGATAGGGAGTAACCAGGAGAAAGGATAAAATTTGAAATCTATATACAGAAAATATCCAATAAAAAACCCTGCTTCATTCTGCCGCTGCATGCCCTTCGGGCTCTCTCTGCAGCTCACTAGTCCACGTCTGCACTTAGGAATGCTTTTGTTTTTTGATAAACTGTCTTTATTTCTAACATGTGTACCTGGTACAGTGTATGGAAGGGGGTGACCTCTGAACTTGGAGAGGTGGCTTTGCACTCCTAAATATGTTTTCCCAAACTTTCTAAGCTTTTGCAGTCTTTCTGTCCATCTTCCCTCTGACTGGAGAATAAAGGTCTTTTCAGTTTGTCCCATTTTGTTTGGTGTGGTTTGGTTTCCCTCCCTCAAACCGTCCTAAAAGTGTCCTTGACCCTTCTTACTAGTCTGGCTTTAAACCCTGTTATTAATGAAACGAGGGAACCCAGAGATAACCTCAGTTTTCCTGCTCATTCAGCCTCTTAAGATGTAGCAAGAGGACAAGGCTAAGCAGTTGATGGTCTTTATTGAATAGGGTAAGATACAACGGTGTGTCCTTGTAAGCTGGTAAATTTGTGTGACCGAATACAGAACAATTTCGACCTGCTAAGGTCCTAATAAGAACTGCTACTCACCTCACTGGAGTTGCAACAGGAAGCCTTACATCCAAATGCAGAGACGGACACAGCAATGCAGAATTCTAGCAAATTGAGAACTAACATCAAAGCATCCAAAGCCTAAAAACAGATTCATTCCAAGGAATGTAAAGAATGAAGATGACAAGTTTGAAATATGCCCTCCTACCCCTGACTACCATGCCAAAGAGGGAAAGCCCTGGCCAGGGGTTTGGAAATGAAGCTTTTGATACAGCCCAAAACTAAACAAGTTCTTGGTCTCCTGATTGTCATGAAGTTTCTCACTTATTTTTAACTATTAAAAATTACCAGAGACCCCTGACTCCAAGACCCCTAACTCTGTGCTAGACAATCCACATGAAGAAAATAATAATATTTTATATTTGAATAAAATAGTCTTTCAGGATCATCCCAGCCCAAGGATAGGGTTAACTTGGTTTACAGTGAGAACAGAGGTTGTTTATTAGATAATATAGGAAGACTATCCTGGCCTGTGCAGGCTGGCCAAGCTATTATGACATCTTTACTCATAGAAGTAAGATCTGAAGAACCCTAGTCTAGGGGACTGAGGATGCTTCAGTGTCTGCCTAGAAAATAGAAGGCAGAATGAGGAGCCAAGAAATGTGGACAGAAGGCGGGAACACAAAAGCCGAGGATGTTGGTTTTCCCTACTCACAGAAAGACAGCAGCCCTGCCAACAGTTGATTTTATACAGTGAGACTCATTTTGAACTTCCGTCATCATGTAATAAGATATATTTGGATTATGCACTATTTTGGTAGTGATCGTCACAACTGTGGTAAATCACTGGAGGGTTGTGCACCACACTCCTTAGCGTACAAAGCATTTGGCTTTGTATGGATCTTCCCCAAGCCACAGGATCAAAATGGAAGACCAATGGTGGCACATTTGTTGTGAATTCTCCTGCCTTGACCTGGTATCTAAAGTTGGCAGGTTTGAATATTTTCAGTGATCAGAGATGGTCCCCCTCCTGTGCATTACTCCATTGATCAGGAGCTTGGCACATGACAGATACTGATTCAGTGGCCATGAGAATATTTGCATTGGTTGTTTCCATCCTTGCTCGTGTGTCACCAGATCACTTAGTCTCTGTGTGCAGACCTTGTGGCAGGCATGAGTGGAGAACAGCAAGTAGGAGAGATAGCAATCTTACATAACATATAGTTTAATTTGCATAAACAAGTACAGGGTAGGCCTAGTAGCTCACAACTATATTCCCAACTTTAAGAAGAGAGGGTGGTTTTAACCCAAGGGTAGCCTGGGCTACATAGTAACACTCCAATCTTCCTAAATATCAGTCACACATACTGAAAACAGCATCAAAGACAAAACAAAGCAAGGGTAGATTTTCAATGTAAGTGGCAGGTGTATATGTGTTTATAATACACTACTTTATGCTGTAGGAACTGTTATTTTTCTTGATCATTTTGACTGATCATTGGCAATTCCTTGTGGCTTGTTCTGGTCATTTGGGGTATCATTCTCTCAATCTGCTCTTTCTTTTTTTTTTTCTTTTCTTTTTTTTTCGGAGCTGGGGACCGAACCCAGGGCCTTGCGCTTGCTAGGCAAAAGGTCTACCACTGAGCTAAATCCCCAACCCCAATCTGCTCTTTCTTACAACAAGCTTACTCCTTTAAACCTGTTTTGCAAATTTTATAAGCTATACAATCAATCTTTTTCTCACAAGAGGATTGACACCTCCCACCATTAGGAACTTGATTTTATTTTGGATCCTTCTGGGACATCAACTGAAGGTTGGACATGACATATGGGTCCCTATGGCGGAGAAGTAGCCACATTAGTGATTTTCTTTGTACTTAGTTACAGAAAGAAGAGAAATAATGACATGTAACCTGATCCTCAAAATATTGTCCTACATCCCTACTATTTCAATATCCCAAATTGATTTATTTTCACATTCTTTTTTCTTTTTTCCCGAAAATTTATTTTTACTTTACATCCCAATCACAGCCCCCTCCCGCCTCTCTTCCCAGTCCATCCCTACAAATCTTTCTCTCCATCGCCATCCCTCTTCTCCTTAAAGATGGGGAGCACCCTATTTCGATACCATCCCTAAAATTGATTTTATGATTTTTGCAAGAGTCAGTGAGCCCTTGCCTCTACCATGACATCCTACCAGCAGAGTGAATGCTTACCCTGGCTATTGGATGATTATTAATGAAGGGACCTTCTATACTCAAAACCACACTGATGATACCCATTATACTTGCAGCTGCAGACACCACAGAGCTGATAGTGTTGAGAGTTAGACTGCTGATGATCTAGAAAGGAATGGGGCTCAATTATCAATGGCATTCTTTGTATAGCTCCATCAACATTTGAAATATATCATGACATTATTAATGCATTTCATCCTCTTCTTGGCAAAACTAGACTCTGTGTCTTTCCTTATAGTAGCTTTACTTCTAATCCCTTGCCAAAATATAAAAGATAATAACTGTTCTTCCTAAGACTAAATGATGATTCTCAAGGACACAAGATGCTCTTCAAATTTGCTAGTAAAATTTTCAAAGTCTTAGACACGTTGTCTGGAGAGCCTGTCTGTCAGTTTCCACCACACTGTGCTGCAAATGCCTAACCGCCCTTGTGTAGATGCTGATGGCCATGTCCCTCTTGCATATTTCCTCCTATGCTGCAGATGTAGCCCCACAATCCCCTATGCATGGTTCATTTAAATAAACTTTATTTTGAGAAGTAAAACGACTCAGCAAACTGGAACTGAGCTACGTGTTAGTGGTCAGAGTTGGTGAAAGATGCTAAGGAGACAGGATTTAGCCTGGGTTTAGAAAGGTCACCTTGATCATGCTACACAAGTTGATGTCTACGTGTTGCAGGAAGTAAAATTCAAATGCAGTTTTTATAGAATGAAACAATGGTTGAACTCTTGGTTTTTGCCCTTATCAGCTTTATGATGGACATATCATTGTAAATGTCTCTTCAGGCCATTTATTATTTCATGATTACAAATGATTTCTCTGCCTATACATGCAGCATGCACATGCCTGATACCCACATAAGCCAGAAGGGTGCTTCAGATCCCATGGCATTGTTATATATGTCTGTGATTCACCATGTGGGTGCTTGGAAAGAAATCAGTGTCCCCTGTAAGAATAACAAGTACTCTTAACCTCTCACTATTTCTCTGGCCCTATAGTTTTTCTTAAATCTATTATTTTGGATACATCTGAAGAAGGCATTTTAAAATGTCAATCAATACTTCACTTACTAATGCCACTGCAAATATTTGGGTATCAGTATTATGCACTGTATCTGAAGCTTCATGGCACATCTGTGTAAACCCCACCTGACATTTCTTCCCTGAATTCACTGTACCAGCACCAGGTTTCTCCCAGCAACTGCCCAACTGCCCTGATATGATATCTATCAAACATGATGCGACTTATTATGAACCAGTAGCTCAGCTACACTTTTGAAAGTCAGGTCCTTCTAAACTCATAGCCACGGCTTTAGGAAGATAGAGTCAACCCCTTTACATCTTAGCAGAATGCACAGTTGATGAAATTGCTCCCCTTTGATAGCCAAATAAACCAAAATACATACCAGGCTCTTTGTCGTTTTCACTTCTGCTGCAATTGACAGGGATCCGGAGATAATGAACTGGTCATGAGGGGAAATATCCAGGTTAAAAATCTTTAAACAGTTGTTATAAATTGTAGCATTCTAACCCTTTCTTCTGAAGCAACTGGGTCTAGTAAGTACTGTCCAAAAAGTAGCAGCTTTCTATGTCACCCACTTTCCTCATACCCACAAGAGCAGAGAGGAAAAGTAAAATGAGATAATAGGAGAAACATCAAGGTTTTTTTTATTAGATTACTTCATTTGTTTATTTTGCATGTTTGAGGTAAGGTCTTGTTATGTAGTTCTGGTTGACTTAGAGCTTGCTACATAAACCAGACCAGGCTTGTGCTTGGAGTGGCTATCCTGTTTATGCCTCCTGAGTGATGGGATCATACACAGAAGCCATCAAACGTGTCTCAAAATTATAGTAATATTTTCTCTATGCTTTGAGTAGGGAGGAATAAGCCATGGTCCCTCTTTGCTGTACTTGCCCCCTTAAAGATCTGTGACTGGAATGATCATTTCTCTAATTACACTGACAAAGCTGTCTGCAGTTTCTTACTCTGGAGATGGTTGTTTAATATTTAGGACATTTTGAGATTATATTTCACAGTCTTGAAAAGAAACTGAAGACTTTTAAAAATTTAGATTATTAGGTCCTTTCACATACTTCTTATTAAGGTTTTTAAAAACTTATTCAACTCTCATCAATACTTTCAAGAGAAATGAAGGCTAAAACAC
Organism: Rattus rattus; assembly: GCF_011064425.1. NCBI lineage: Eukaryota > Metazoa > Chordata > Mammalia > Rodentia > Muridae > Rattus > Rattus rattus. Next base: position 11,306,622 of record NC_046155.1, read on the forward strand.
TCCAGTCTATATAACAAGATTTTACCAGCATGGCACCAAACTAAAGAAGTTAGCCCAACTATAACAGAAAAGAAACTATCCTTGTTGAAATACATATTGGAAGCTCAAAATAAAATATGGTAAGAAATTAAATTATATATTAGATGATGAGTAGAGTAATGTAGCTCATTTGAGTCTGCCAATTTGGCCATTATTTTCAATTTAATCAAAATGACAGCTCTCAATTTGATTGAATTTACCTCTTTAGACTATTCAGCTAAATATGTGGATGTCTGGATTTGCTTTCCAAAGGTTAATTTAGGAGATTTAAGGATTGTCATTAGGACCACATTATTGCAACAAAAATCAAGGTATAAATGAGCTCTTTGTTCTTCTCTGCTCTGCTCTCTTCCCCTCTTTCCCTGTCCCTTCTCTCCCCATCGCCCCCCTTCCCATGCCGGTCTTTACTTCCCCTTTCTTCTACTCTTCTTCTCTCATTAAACCTCTCCATGCGGAACCAAAAAAAAAGTTATAAATGAGAAGTTAGGGGTTGGATGTTAGTCCATTGCTTCCCTTGCTGACCTGAAACCTTGAATTGTATCTTCCATCATGAGCTATGGGAGTTGGTTTCCAAGATGTTATTGAGTAGGAAATAAAATTGAATCAGAAAGCCACAGTGAAGAGATAAATGAGATTTTGAGTTCTTGTTCATGGACTGAATACATCTTGAGAAAATTAACCTTCCTTCTTCTCATTTTATTTTTCATTTATATAGTGAAATAAAGGCAAATTCTCAGAAGTTGTAGTGATTGGTAGAGGTGGAACATTACATACAAAAACATTTAGTTATGTGCCCAGATTATAGTGCAATGTAAGCTATTAGTGGTATTATTGGTGGTATTATCATCATCATTATTATCACCATTGGTATTGTTATTGATATATAAAGTATCATTAAACTTTGAAATATATGGCAGTCTGAGGCATTCTTCAAATCTTAAACACCTGTTGCAAAATAAGAAGGGAAAATTAAGGTACCAGGTCTACCAAATAACCAAATTTTCTCATTCTCCAGTTCATCAATAAATGGAAACCTTGTAACACTTGAATAAGACTCTAAAGTGTAAAATAACCAATAATCAAGGTTATGCATTTTGTTTTCTACTTGTCAGTTCATAACATATAGGTAAGCAAATATACAATTTTTATGCTTAATTGACACTCTGAACTTTAAAAACCAAATTCTCTCAAGTTTTATTATAGAGGAGAGTTTTTTAACTTTCAAAATTCTTCAAATTTTTGATTAGTTATTTTATTAAAAATTGAAACTGAATGTATTTACAGTTATCCAATTTATTTATTTGAGATTTGATTTGCCAGATGCTTTTAATCACCTGCTCAGCTTTGTCCCCTCTTCTTTACCAACAACACCCTGGTTTCATTCATTCTTTCATGGGCTTCAGAGTTTCGTGGTCCCTTGCTAGCTCGAGAAGCAAATTTCAATTTCCCCAGGTTAATGACAGCAAGCCAGTCATTCTTGGTTTAAGGATATAGTTGTAAAAATGTTATGAGCAGTAAAACAGGTAGGTTGGAAGTCATACTGCTCTTTCTAACAAACCCTAGGATTGATTAGCCATGATCTTCTGAGGAAATCAATTGTGTCAAAGTTTAAGTAACTCCTGAAGGAGTATTTGAGTACATGCTGTCACAATATATCTTAAGTGACATATTAAATAAACGGTCTACCTATCTTTATGAATGAAATGGGAGATTGCAACAAGAACAAGGAAATACTGAATCAGGCTTAAATATGCTGTTCTCAAACTTGTAGACTACTTAAAAAATTGAGAGATCTCACCCAAAGTTAGTATAATCACAACAGGGTATTATTACCTCCAGATACATAAGACTATATTTTACTTACCATTATTGGTCCCCAAACTGGGCTCAGTAAGGCCACTGAAATGAGTGGTTCAGAAACTGTATTTGTCATCATTATTATTCCTAAGCTGAGGTTTATGAGAGCAATCATAATTTGTACCACCTAGAAACAGAAAATAAAAACATCATCACCACAAAAATGATGCCCATGCTGAGTACTATCAGCCACTAAGTTACCTCCACCAACTCCTTTCATAATTCACGGATAAATTTGAATCATTCTTTTGTCCATTGTCTTCATATATGGATGAGATGTACTAACTTATAAATCATCCCTTGGAATCGCTCTCTGTCTCACTCTGTCTCTGTCTCTGTCTCTGTCTCTGTCTCTGTCTCTGTCTCTCTGTCTCTTTCTCTCTCTCACACACATGCACACACAGATTTCAGTAATTTCAATCTTAGTGAGAATTTGCCAAGTTCTTTCCAGAGATGTTTTGATGATTCCCATGATGTACCTCTACCTCTGTTGTTGTCCTTTGTCACATGATCACATAGGAATTATGAATTAGGAAAAAAATTATACCAGCAATAAACAATTTTGGAAAATAAATTTAGATGCACAATGAAGGAAATATGAAGAGCACACGTGATCATTTTTGGGAGTTTGGAATATGAGGAAGGAATGTGTACACAGTGATCCAAAATGAGGGAATTTGAGTATATCTGCCCCATAATAAAGACTCAGTGAAAATGAAAACAACATGTGAAGATGTGTAAGAGGAAAGAAGAGCATTCTGTGGTGGGAATGAATGGGACTACATGGAAAGATTGCAAAAGAAACACAGAGTTAGCATTGTACATTTGTGTCTATGTAACAATAATACTTAAAGAAAAAGAAGGCACAAATTTGAAGGGGAGGAGACAGCTTGAGAGGTGGAAGGAAATGAAAGAGGGAAAGTATGTAATAATGTCTTAATTATTTTTTTAAGATGGAAAAGGAGTACATCTAATACAAGTTAGTCTTCTACACATTTGACCCAGCAAGGTCAGAATTTAATCCAAAGGAAAAAATAAAACTAGATTAAAATTCAATAGAATTCAAATCAGGGAATGAATGGAAAAAAGCTTTCAAAACATAAGGCTTGTTTTTTTAAACCAATTAAATCAATTACTTGCTAGCCAAGCTAACAGAAGACAAATGGTTAACACTTCCAGGAACCATTCAGGAGATAGGATACGTATGAAACCCTAGGGAAGAGGCCATGATAACATAGAGGACACAGAGAGTTCCTTAAGAATACCATGCACCAAACCTCAGAAAAGAAATAGCCACTTATGTCATGAGATAGAATAATTTGAGCTGTGCAGTGGTGGTGAAAGCCTTTAATCCCAGCACCTGGGAGGCAGAGGCAGGCAGAGTCTGTGAATACAAGGCAGCCTGGTCTACAGTCTGTGTTCCAGGACAACAAGAGTCACACAGAGAAACAGTGTCCCAAAAGACTGAAACCGAAAGAAAACCAAACAAAGCCAACAAAAAACCCAATTAACAAACAAACATAAAAATCAAATGAACCTAAAAAGAGAATAACTTGAAAAGATTTACTACTACTTGATATCTGATGATGTATTTTAAATTAATACTTAAAGACGTTAATAAAATAGTAGAAGATAAAGCAGTAAGCTCAGAGTTCTCATCACTGGGAGTGTATACACCTCTACCTCCTCTTAACTTTACTGTAACTGTAAACCTGCTCCCAATTTAAAAATTCTCATTGATATTTTTAAATATGCACATCTATTTTAACACAAGACATATCTCATGAAGAATAACCATTTTATAAGAGAACAGTGAGATAGAAAAGATACAGGTTTTTGTCTAATAACAACTGCCCAGTGATTAGAAGTTTGGCCCAGTGAGTCCCTTCTTCATTTGGTGGCATTTTCTCTATTATCTTTAGGGACATCCAGGGAATGGAGGATTTCTTGTCATCTGAGCATCAGGCATTGCAATTGTACAGAGCAGAATGGGTTTGTCAGCCACAGGACCAGACCACACCTGTAGCTACATAGCTTTTTCTCTACACTGGATTAGATATGATCATGTTAAAAGATCCACAGCCTGGATCATGCCTGCAGTTTCTGGGTTTTAAACATAATTGAACTGGAAGTCTGATGTGATCAAATAACATGTCAATTTTCAAATGATACATTTGAAAATCAAATGCTATTAGCCCTGGGATGTGCCGACATTCCATGAAACTACTGAGAGAGAGCATGGGGTGTCTGCTTTTTAAAAGTCATTTATATATTTACAGAATCATTCTCCCCTGCAATCCAAAGATGTCTTACCCCAAGAACTTTGGGTTCCCCCTTCAAGAATGTCTTTTTGTTCTCATCCCACATATGTGACTGTATAGCAGATTGCTCCAAGGGTTGAGATCCTCCAGGAACCACTGCCATGGTGCTCTGAGCCAGTCCTTGCATGGTTTTCAGGCAGCAGACACAGTACTGAAATAAGAATGAAAATAAGGATGAACTTCTGGAAATGATTTAATGTCAGCTTTCCATTCAAGGGTAAATTCCAAACAAAGTCCTATGTAATAATAATAATAATAATAATAATAATAATAATAATAATAATGATGATGATGATGATGATGATGATGATGATAATGATGATGATGATAATGATAATAATAATAAATAGCTCAGAAAAGATATAAAACTCTTATTTTCTTCAGGTAAGAGATCTCTTCCAATTCTATTTCCAATTTCATTTTGAATGCTCATGCTTCTTTTTTTTCCATCTTCTTTTTCTCCATCTTTATTAAATTGGGTATTTCTTATTTACATTTCAAATGTTATTCCCTATCCTGGTTTCCAGGCCAACATCTCCCTAACCCCTCTCCCTCCCCTTCTATACGGATGTTCCCCTCCACATCCTCCCCCCATTACCGCCCTCCCCCCAACAATCACGTTCACTGGGGGTTCAGTCTTGGCAGGACCCAGGGCTTCCCCTTCCACTGGTGCCCTTACTAGGATATTCATTGCTACCAATGAGGTTGGAGTCCAGGGTCAGTCCATGTATAGTCTTCAGGTAGTGGCTTAGTCCCTGGAAGCTCTGGTTGCTTGGCATTGTTGTTCATATGGGGTCTCAAG